>NW_027149923.1:0-297140 GCF_031143425.1 Pleurodeles waltl
TCAATTTGGCTAAAAAAACACATGTTCCTCACATTTCTGTGGCAGAGAGTTCTAGAATCTGAGAGGAGCCACAAATTTCCTTCCACCCAGCGTTCCCCCACATCTCCCGATAAAATGATACCTCACTTGTGTGGGTAGGCCTAGCGCCCGCGACAGGAAACGCCCCAAAGTGCAACGTGGACACAGCCAAATCTTTGAAGGAAAACAGAGGTGGTTTTTGCAAAGTGCCTACCTGTAGATTTTGGCCTGTAGCTCAGCGGCCACCTAGGGAAACCTACCAAACCTGTGCATTTCTGAAAACTAGAGACCTAGGGAATCCAAGATGGGGTGACTTGTGTGGCTCGGACCAGGTTCTGTTACCCAGAATCCTTCGCAAACCTCAGAATTTGGCTAAAAAAACACATGTTCCTCACATTTCTGTGGCAGAAGTCTGGAATCTGAGAGGAGTCACAAATTTCCTTCCACCCAGCGTTACCCCACGTCTCCCGATAAAAATGATACATCACTTGTGTGGGTAGGCCTAGCGCCCGCGACAGGAAACGCCCCAAAGCGCAACGTGGACACAGCCAAATTTTGAAGGAAAGAGTTGTTTTTTGCAAAGTGCCTACCTGTAGATTTTGGCCTGTAGCTCAGCCGCCACCTAGGGAAACCTACCAAACCTGTGCATTTCTGAAAACTAGAGACCTAGGGGAATCCAAGATGGGGTGACTTGTGTGGCTCGGACCAGGTTCTGTTACCCAGAATCCTCGCAAACCTCAAAATTTGGCTAAAAAAACACATGTTCCCTCACATTTCTGTGGCAGAAAGTTCTGGAATCGAGAGGAGCCACAAATTTCCTTCCACCCAGCGTTCCCCCACGTCTCCCGATAAAAATGATACCTCACTTGTGTGGGTAGGCCTGGCGCCCGCGACAGGAAACGCCCCAAAGCGCAACGTGGACACAGCCAAATTTTGAAGTAAAACATAGGTGTTTTTGCAAAGTGCCTACCTGTAGATTTTGGCCTGTAGCTCAGCTGCCACTTAGGGAAACCTACCAAACCTGTGCATTTCTGAAACTAGAGACCTAGGGGAATCCAAGATGGGTGACTTGTGTGGCTCGGACCAGTTCTGTGACCCAGAATCCTGTGTAAACCTCAAACTTGGCTTAAAAAAACATATGTTCCTCATATTTCTGTGGCAGAAAGTTCTGGAATCTAGGAGGAGCCACAAATTTCCTTCCACCCAGCGTTCCCCCACGTCTCCCGATAAAAATGATACCTCACTTGTGTGGGTAGGTCTAGTGCCCGCGACAGAAACGCCCCAAGCGCAACGTGGACACATCCAAATTTTGAAGGAAAACAGAGGTGTTTTTGCAAAGTGCCTACCTGTAGATTTGGCCTGTAGCTCAGCCGCCACCTAGCGAAACCTACCAAACCTGTGCATTTCTGAAAACTAGAGACCTAGGGGAATCCAAGATGGGGTGACTTGTGAGGCTCGGACCAGTTCTGTTACCCAGAATCCTTCGCAAACCTCAAAATTTGGCTAAAAAAACACATGTTCCTCTCATTCTGTGGCAGAAAGTTCTGGAATCGTGAGAGGAGCCACAAATTTCCTTCCACCCAGCGTTACCCCACGTCTCCCGATAGAAATGATACCTCACTTGTGTGGGTAGGCCTAGCGCCCGCGACAGGAAACGCCCCAAAGCACACGTAGACACATCCAAATTTTGAAGGAAAACAGAGGTGTTTTTTGCAAAGTGCCTACCTGTAGATTTTGGCCTGTAGCTCAGCCGCCACCTAGGGAAACCTACCAAACCTGTGCATTTCTGAAAACTAGAGACCTAGGGCAATCCAAGATGGGGTGACTTGTGTGGCTCGGACCAGGTTCTGTTACCCAGAATCCTTTGCAAACCTCAAAATTTGGCTAAAAAAACACATGTTCCTCACATTTCTGTGGCAGAGAGTTCTAGAATCTGAGAGGAGCCACAAATTTCCTTCCACCCAGCGTTCCCCCACATCTCCCGATAAAAATGATACCTCACTTGTGTGGGTAGGCCTAGTGCCCGCGACAGGAAACGCCCCAAAGTGCAACGTGGACACAGCCAAATTTTTGAAGGAAAACAGAGGTGTTTTTTGCAAAGTGCCTACCTGTAGATTTTGGCCTGTAGCTCAGCGGCCACCTAGGGAAACCTACCAAACCTGTGCATTTCTGAAAACTAGAGACCTAGGGGAATCCAAGATGGGGTGACTTGTGTGGCTCGGACCAGGTTCTGTTACCCAGAATCCTTCGCAAACCTCAGAATTTGGCTAAAAAAATACATGTTCCTCACATTTCTGTGGCAGAAAGTTCTGGAATCTGAGAGGAGCCACAAATTTCCTTCCACCCAGCGTTACCCCACGTCTCCCGATAAAAATGATACATCACTTGTGTGGGTAGGCCTAGCGCCCGCGACAGGAAACGCCCCAAAGCGCAACGTGGACACAGCCAAATTTTTGAAGGAAAAGAGTTGTTTTTTGCAAAGTGCCTACCTGTAGATTTTGGCTTGTAGCTCAGCCGCCACCTAGGGAAACCTACCAAACCTGTGCATTTCTGAAAACTAGAGACCTAGGGGAATCCAAGATGGGGTGACTTGTGTGGCTCGGACCAGGTTCTGTTACCCACAATCCTTCGCAAACCTCAAAATTTGGCTAAAAAAACACATGTTCCTCACATTTCTGTGGCAGAAAGTTCTGGAATCTGAGAGGAGCCACTAATTTTCTTCCACCCAGCGTTCCCCCACGTCTCCCGATAAAAATGATACCTCACTTGTGTGGGTAGGCCTAGCGCCCGCGACAGGAAACGCCCCAAAGCGCAACGTGGACACAGCCAAATTTTTGAAGGAAAACAGAGGTGTTTTTTGCAAAGTGCCTACCTGTAGATTTTGGCCTGTAGCTCAGCCGCCACCTTGGGAAACCTACCAAACCTGTGCATTTCTGAAAACTAGAGACCTAGGGGAATCCAAGATGGGGTGACTTGTGTGGCTCGGACCAGGTTCTGTTACCCAGAATCCTTCGCAAACCTCAAAATTTGGCTAAAAAAACACATGTTCCTCACATTTCTGTGGCAGAAAGTTCTGGAATCTGAGAGGAGCCACAAATTTCCTTCCACCCAGCGTTCCCCCACGTCTCCCGATAAAAATGATACCTCACTTGTGTGGGTAGGCCTGGCGCCCGCGACAGGAAACGCCCCAAAGCGCAACGTGGACACAGCCAAATTTTTGAAGGAAAACATAGGTGTTTTTTGCAAAGTGCCTACCTGTAGATTTTGGCCTGTAGCTCAGCTGCCACTTAGGGAAACCTACCAAACCTGTGCATTTCTGAAAACTAGAGACCTAGGGGAATCCAAGATGGGGTGACTTGTGTGGCTCGGACCAGGTTCTGTTACCCAGAATCCTTTGTAAACCTCAAAATTTGGCTTAAAAAAACACATGTTCCTCACATTTCTGTGGCAGAAAGTTCTGGAATCTGAGAGGAGCCACAAATTTCCTTCCACCCTGCGTTACCCCACGTCTCCCGATAAAAATGATACCTCACTTGTGTGGGTAGGCCTAGCGCCCGCGACAGGAAACGCCCCAAAGCGCAACGTGGACACAGCCACATTTTTTAAGGAAAACAGAGGTGTTTTTTGCAAAGTGCCTACCTGTAGATTTTGGCCTGTAGCTCAGCTGCCACCTAGGGAAACCTACCAAACCTGTGCATTTCTGAAAACTAGAGACCTAGGGGAATCCATGATGGGGTGACTTGTGCGGCTCGGACCAGGTTCTGTTACCCAACATCCTTTGTAAACCTCAAAATTTGGCTAAAAAAACACATGTTCCTCACATTTCTGTTGCAGAAAGTTCTGGAATCTGAGAGGAGCCACAAATTTCCTTCCACCCAGCGTTCCCCCACGTCTCCCGATAAAAATGATACCTCACTTGTGTGGGTAGGCCTAGCGCCCGCGACAAGAAACGCCCCAAAGCGCAACGTGGACACAGCCACATTTTTTAAGGAAAACAGAGGTGTTTTTTGCAAAGTGCCTACCTGTAGATTTTGGCCTGTAGCTCAGCCGCCACCTAGGGAAACCTACCAAACCTGTGCATTTCTGAAAATTAGAGACCTAGGGGAATCCAAGATGGGGTGACTTGTGTGGCTCGGACCAGGTTCTGTTACCTAGAATCCTTTGCAAACCTCAAAATTTGGCTAAAAAAACACATGTGGCTCACATTTCTGTGGCAGAAAGTTCTGGAATCTGAGAGGAGCCACAAATTTCCTTCCACCCAGCGTTCCCCCACGTCTCCCGATAAAAATGATACCTCATTTGTGTGGGTAGGCCTAGCGCCCGCGACAGGAAACGCCCCAAAGTGCAACGTGGACACAGCCACATTTTTGAAGGAAAACAGAGTTGTTTTTTGCAAAGTGCCTACCTGTAGATTTTGGCCTGTAGCTCAGCCGCCACCTTGGGAAACCTACCAAACCTGTGCATTTCTGAAAACTAGAGACCTAGGGGAATCCAAGGTGGGGTGACTTGTGTGGCTCGGACCAGGTTCTGTTACCCAGAATCCTTCGCAAACCTCAAAATTTGGCTAAAAAAAACATGTTCCTCACATTTCTGTGGCAGAAAGTTCTGGAATCTGAGAGGACCCACAAATTTCCTTCCACCCAGCGTTCCCCCACGTCTCCCGATAAAAATGATACCTCACTTGTGAGGGTAGGCCTAGCGCCCGCGACAGGAAACGCCCCAAAGCGCAACGTGGACACATCCAAATTTTTGAAGGAAAACAGAGGTGTTTTTTGCAAAGTGCCTACCTGTAGATTTTGGCCTGTAGCTCAGCCGCCACCTAGGGAAACCTACCAAACCTGTGCATTTCTGAAAACTAGAGACCTAGGGGAATCCAAGATGGGGTGACTTGTGTGGCTCGGACCAGGTTCTGTTACCCAGAATCCTTCGCAAACCTCAAAATTTGGCTAAAAAAACACATGTTCCTCACATTTCTGTGGCAGAAAGTTCTGGAATCTGAGAGGAGCCACGAATTTCCTTCCACCCAGCGTTACCCCACGTCTCCCGATAGAAATGATACCTCACTTGTGTGGGTAGGCCTAGCGCCCGCGACAGGAAACGCCCCAAAGCACAACGTAGACACATCCAAATTTTTGAAGGAAAACAGAGGTGTTTTTTGCAAAGTGCCTACCTGTAGATTTTGGCCTGTAGCTCAGCCGCCACCTAGGGAAACCTACCAAACCTGTGCATTTCTGAAAACTAGAGACCTAGGGCAATCCAAGATGGGGTGACTTGTGTGGCTCGGACCAGGTTCTGTTACCCAGAATCCTTTGCAAACCTCAAAATTTGGCTAAAAAAACACATGTTCCTCACATTTCTGTGGCAGAGAGTTCTAGAATCTGAGAGGAGCCACAAATTTCCTTCCACCCAGCGTTCCCCCACGTCTCCCGATAAAAATGATACCTCACTTGTGTGGGTAGACCTAGCGCCCGCGACAGGAAACGCCCCAAAGCGCAACGTGGACACAGCCACATTTTTGAAGGAAAACAGAGGTGTTTTTTGCAAAGTGCCTACCTGTAGATTTTGGCCTGTAGCTCAGCCGCCACCTAGGGAAACCTACCAAACCTGTGCATTTCTGAAAATTAGAGACCTAGGGGAATCCAAGATGGGGTGACTTGTGTGGCTCGGACCAGGTTCTGTTACCTAGAATCCTTTGCAAACCTCAAAATTTGGCTAAAAAAACACATGTTCCTCACATTTCTGTAGCAGAAAGTTCTGGAATCTGAGAGGAGCCACAAATTTCCTTCCACCCAGCGTTCCCCCACGTCTCCCGATAAAAATGATACCTCATTTGTGTGGGTAGGCCTAGCGCCCGCGACAGGAAACGCCCCAAAGTGCAACGTGGACACAGCCACATTTTTGAAGGAAAACAGAGTTGTTTTTTGCAAAGTGCCTACCTGTAGATTTTGGCCTGTAGCTCAGCCGCCACCTTGGGAAACCTACCAAACCTGTGCATTTCTGAAAACTAGAGACCTAGGGGAATCCAAGATGGGGTGACTTGTGTGGCTCGGACCAGGTTCTGTTACCCAGAATCCTTCGCAAACCTCAAAATTTGGCTAAAAAAACACATGTTCCTCACATTTCTGTGGCAGAAAGTTCTGGAATCTGAGAGGAGCCACAAATTTCCTTCCACCCAGCCTTCCCCCACGCCTCCCGATAAAAATGATCCCTCACTTGTGTGGGTAGGCCTGGCGCCCGCGACAGGAAACGCCCCAAAGCGCAACGTGGACACAGCCAAATTTTTGAAGGAAAACATAGGTGTTTTTTGCAAAGTGCCTACCTGTAGATTTTGGCCTGTAGCTCAGCCGCCACCTAGGGAAACCTACCAAACCTGTGCATTTCTGAAAATTAGAGACCTAGGGGAATCAAAGATGGGGTGACTTGTGTGGCTCGGACCAGGTTCTGTTACCTAGAATCCTTTGCAAACCTCAAAATTTGGATAAAAAAACACATGTTCCTCACATTTCTGTAGCAGAAAGTTCTGGAATCTGAGAGGAGCCACAAATTTCCTTCCACCCAGCGTTCCCCCACGTCTCCCGATAAAAATGATACCTCATTTGTGTGGGTAGGCCTAGCGCCCGCGACAGGAAACGCCCCAAAGTGCAACGTGGACACAGCCACATTTTTGAAGGAAAACAGAGTTGTTTTTTGCAAAGTGCCTACCTGTAGATTTTGGCCTGTAGCTCAGCCGCCACCTTGGGAAACCTACCAAACCTGTGCATTTCTGAAAACTAGAGACCTAGGGGAATCCAAGATGGGGTGACTTGTGTGGCTCGGACCAGGTTCTGTTACCCAGAATCCTTCGCAAACCTCAAAATTTGGCTAAAAAAACACATGTTCCTCACATTTCTGTGGCAGAAAGTTCTGGAATCTGAGAGGAGCCACAAATTTCCTTCCACCCAGCGTTCCCCCACGTCTCCCGATAAAAATGATACCTCACTTGTGTGGGTAGGCCTGGCGCCCGCGACAGGAAACGCCCCAAAGCGCAACGTGGACACAGCCAAATTTTTGAAGGAAAACATAGGTGTTTTTTGCAAAGTGCCTACCTGTAGATTTTGGCCTGTAGCTCAGCTGCCACTTAGGGAAACCAACCAAACCTGTGCATTTCTGAAAACTAGAGACCTAGGGGAATCCAAGAAGGGGTGACTTGTGTGGCTCGGACCAGGTTCTGTTACCCAGAATCCTTTGTAAACCTCAAAATTTGGCTTAAAAAAACACATGTTCCTCATATTTCTGTGGCAGAAAGTTCTGGAATCTAGGAGGAGCCACAAATTTCCTTCCACCCAGCGTTCCCCCACGTCTCCCGATAAAAATGATACCTCACTTGTGTGGGTAGGTCTAGTGCCCGCGACAGGAAACGCCCCAAAGCGCAACGTGGACACATCCAAATTTTTGAAGGAAAACAGAGGTGTTTTTTGCAAAGTGCCTACCTGTAGATTTTGGCCTGTAGCTCAGCCGCCACCTAGGGAAACCTACCAAACCTGTGCATTTCTGAAAACTAGAGACCTAGGGGAATCCAAGATGGGGTGACTTGTGTGGCTCGGACCAGGTTCTGTTACCCAGAATCCTTCGCAAACCTCAAAATTTGGCTAAAAAAACACATGTTCCTCACATTTCTGTGGCAGAAAGTTCTGGAATCTGAGAGGAGCCACAAATTTCCTTCCACCCAGCGTTACCCCCACGTCTCCCGATAGAAATGATACCTCACTTGTGTGGGTAGGCCTAGCGCCCGCGACAGGAAACGCCCCAAAGCACAACGTAGACACATCCAAATTTTTGAAGGAAAACAGAGGTGTTTTTTGCAAAGTGCCTACCTGTAGATTTTGGCCTGTAGCTCAGCCGCCACCTAGGGAAACCTACCAAACCTGTGCATTTCTGAAAACTAGAGACCTAGGGGAATCAAAGATGGGGTGACTTGTGTGGCTCGGACCAGGTTCTGTTACCTAGAATCCTTTGCAAACCTCAAAATTTGGCTAAAAAAACACATGTTCCTCACATTTCTGTAGCAGAAAGTTCTGGAATCTGAGAGGAGCCACAAATTTCCTTCCACCCAGCGTTCCCCCACGTCTCCCGATAAAAATGATACCTCATTTGTGTGGGTAGGCCTAGCGCCCGCGACAGGAAACGCCCCAAAGTGCAACGTGGACACAGCCACATTTTTGAAGGAAAACAGAGTTGTTTTTTGCAAAGTGCCTACCTGTAGATTTTGGCCTGTAGCTCAGCCGCCACCTTGGGAAACCTACCAAACCTGTGCATTTCTGAAAACTAGAGACCTAGGGGAATCCAAGATGGGGTGACTTGTGTGGCTCGGACCAGGTTCTGTTACCCAGAATCCTTCGCAAACCTCAAAATTTGGCTAAAAAAACACATGTTCCTCACATTTCTGTGGCAGAAAGTTCTGGAATCTGAGAGGAGCCACAAATTTCCTTCCACCCAGCGTTCCCCCACGTCTCCCGATAAAAATGATACCTCACTTGTGTGGGTAGGCCTGGCGCCCGCGACAGGAAACGCCCCAAAGCGCAACGTGGACACAGCCAAATTTTTGAAGGAAAACATAGGTGTTTTTTGCAAAGTGCCTACCTGTAGATTTTGGCCTGTAGCTCAGCTGCCACTTAGGGAAACCTACCAAACCTGTGCATTTCTGAAAACTAGAGACCTAGGGGAATCCAAGATGGGGTGACTTGTGTGGCTCGGACCAGGTTCTGTGACCCAGAATCCTTTGTAAACCTCAAAATTTGGCTTAAAAAAACACATGTTCCTCATATTTCTGTGGCAGAAAGTTCTGGAATCTAGGAGGAGCCACAAATTTCCTTCCACCCAGCGTTCCCCCACGTCTCCCGATAAAAATTATACCTCACTTGTGTGGGTAGGTCTAGTGCCCGCGACAGGAAACGCCCCAAAGCGCAACGTGGACACATCCAAATTTTTGAAGGAAAACAGGTGTTTTTTGCATAGTGCCTACCTGTAGATTTTGGCCTGTACCTCAGCCGCCACCTAGGGAAACCTACCAAACCTGTGCATTTCTGAAAACTAGAGACCTAGGGGAATCCAAGATGGGGTGACTTGTGTGGCTCGGACCAGGTTCTGTTACCCAGAATCCTTCGCAAACCTCAAAATTTGGCTAAAAAAACACATGTTCCTCACATTTCTGTGGCAGAAAGTTCTGGAATCTGAGAGGAGCCACAAATTTCCTTCCACCCAGCGTTACCCCACGTCTCCCGATAGAAATGATACCTCACTTGTGTGGGTAGGCCTAGCGCCCGCGACAGGAAACGCCCCAAAGCACAACGTAGACACATCCAAATTTTTGAAGGAAAACAGAGGTGTTTTTTGCAAAGTGCCTACCTGTAGATTTTGGCCTGTAGCTCAGCCGCCACCTAGGGAAACCTACCAAACCTGTGCATTTCTGAAAACTAGAGACCTAGGGCAATCCAAGATGGGGTGACTTGTGTGGCTCGGACCAGGTTCTGTTACCCAGAATCCTTTGCAAACCTCAAAATTTGGCTAAAAAAACACATGTTCCTCACATTTCTGTGGCAGAGAGTTCTAGAATCTGAGAGGAGCCACAAATTTCCTTCCACCCAGCGTTCCCCCACATCTCCCGATAAAAATGATACCTCACTTGTGTGGGTAGGCCTAGCGCCCGCGACAGGAAATGCCCCAAAGTGCAACGTGGACACAGCCAAATTTTTGAAGGAAAACAGAGGTGTTTTTTGCAAAGTGCGTACCTGTAGATTTTGGCCTGTAGCTCAGCGGCCACCTAGGGAAACCTACCAAACCTGTGCATTTCTGAAAACTAGAGACCTAGGGGAATCCAAGATGGGGTGACTTGTGTGGCTCGGACCAGGTTCTGTTACCCAGAATCCTTCGCAAACCTCAGAATTTGGCTAAAAAAACACATGTTCCTCACATTTCTGTGGCAGAAAGTTCTGGAATCTGAGAGGAGCCACAAATTTCCTTCCACCCAGCGTTACCCCACGTCTCCCGATAAAAATGATACATCACTTGTGTGGGTAGGCCTAGCGTCCGCGACAGGAAACGCCCCAAAGCGCAACGTGGACACAGCCAAATTTTTGAAGGAAAAGAGTTGTTTTTTGCAAAGTGCCTACCTGTAGATTTTGGCCTGTAGCTCAGCCGCCACCTAGGGAAACCTACCAAACCTGTGCATTTCTGAAAACTAGAGACCTAGGGGAATCCAAGATGGGGTGACTTGTGTGGCTCGGACCAGGTTCTGTTACCCAGAATCCTTCGCAAACCTCAAAATTTGGCTAAAAAAACACATGTTCCTCACATTTCTGTGGCAGAAAGTTCTGGAATCTGAGAGGAGCCACGAATTTCCTTCCACCCAGCGTTACCCCACGTCTCCCGATAGAAATGATACCTCACTTGTGTGGGTAGGCCTAGCGCCCGCGACAGGAAACGCCCCAAAGCACAACGTAGACACATCCAAATTTTTGAAGGAAAACAGAGGTGTTTTTTGCAAAGTGCCTACCTGTAGATTTTGGCCTGTAGCTCAGCCGCCACCTAGGGAAACCTACCAAACCTGTGCATTTCTGAAAACTAGAGACCTAGGGCAATCCAAGATGGGGTGACTTGTGTGGCTCGGACCAGGTTCTGTTACCCAGAATCCTTTGCAAACCTCAAAATTTGGCTAAAAAAACACATGTTCCTCACATTTCTGTGGCAGAGAGTTCTAGAATCTGAGAGGAGCCACAAATTTCCTTCCACCCAGCGTTCCCCCACGTCTCCCGATAAAAATGATACCTCACTTGTGTGGGTAGACCTAGCGCCCGCGACAGGAAACGCCCCAAAGCGCAACGTGGACACAGCCACATTTTTTAAGGAAAACAGAGGTGTTTTTTGCAAAGTGCCTACCTGTAGATTTTGGCCTGTAGCTCAGCCGCCACCTAGGGAAACCTACCAAACCTGTGCATTTCTGAAAATTAGAGACCTAGGGGAATCCAAGATGGGGTGACTTGTGTGGCTCGGACCAGGTTCTGTTACCTAGAATCCTTTGCAAACCTCAAAATTTGGCTAAAAAAACACATGTTCCTCACATTTCTGTAGCAGAAAGTTCTGGAATCTGAGAGGAGCCACAAATTTCCTTCCACCCAGCGTTCCCCCACGTCTCCCGATAAAAATGATACCTCATTTGTGTGGGTAGGCCTAGCGCCCGCGACAGGAAACGCCCCAAAGTGCAACGTGGACACAGCCACATTTTTGAAGGAAAACAGAGTTGTTTTTTGCAAAGTGCCTACCTGTAGATTTTGGCCTGTAGCTCAGCCGCCACCTTGGGAAACCTACCAAACCTGTGCATTTCTGAAAACTAGAGACCTAGGGGAATCCAAGATGGGGTGACTTGTGTGGCTCGGACCAGGTTCTGTTACCCAGAATCCTTCGCAAACCTCAAAATTTGGCTAAAAAAACACATGTTCCTCACATTTCTGTGGCAGAAAGTTCTGGAATCTGAGAGGAGCCACAAATTTCCTTCCACCCAGCCTTCCCCCACGCCTCCCGATAAAAATGATCCCTCACTTGTGTGGGTAGGCCTGGCGCCCGCGACAGGAAACGCCCCAAAGCGCAACGTGGACACAGCCAAATTTTTGAAGGAAAACATAGGTGTTTTTTGCAAAGTGCCTACCTGTAGATTTTGGCCTGTAGCTCAGCCGCCACCTAGGGAAACCTACCAAACCTGTGCATTTCTGAAAATTAGAGACCTAGGGGAATCAAAGATGGGGTGACTTGTGTGGCTCGGACCAGGTTCTGTTACCTAGAATCCTTTGCAAACCTCAAAATTTGGATAAAAAAACACATGTTCCTCACATTTCTGTAGCAGAAAGTTCTGGAATCTGAGAGGAGCCACAAATTTCCTTCCACCCAGCGTTCCCCCACGTCTCCCGATAAAAATGATACCTCATTTGTGTGGGTAGGCCTAGCGCCCGCGACAGGAAACGCCCCAAAGTGCAACGTGGACACAGCCACATTTTTGAAGGAAAACAGAGTTGTTTTTTGCAAAGTGCCTACCTGTAGATTTTGGCCTGTAGCTCAGCCGCCACCTTGGGAAACCTACCAAACCTGTGCATTTCTGAAAACTAGAGACTTAGGGGAATCCAAGATGGGGTGACTTGTGTGGCTCGGACCAGGTTCTGTTACCCAGAATCCTTCGCAAACCTCAAAATTTGGCTAAAAAAACACATGTTCCTCACATTTCTGTGGCAGAAAGTTCTGGAATCTGAGAGGAGTCACAAATTTCCTTCCACCCAGCGTTCCCCCACGTCTCCCGATAAAAATGATACCTCACTTGTGTGGGTAGGCCTGGCGCCCGCGACAGGAAACGCCCCAAAGCGCAACGTGGACACAGCCAAATTTTTGAAGGAAAACATAGGTGTTTTTTGCAAAGTGCCTACCTGTAGATTTTGGCCTGTAGCTCAGCTGCCACTTAGGGAAACCTACCAAACCTGTGCATTTCTGAAAACTAGAGACCTAGGGGAATCCAAGATGGGGTGACTTGTGTGGCTCGGACCAGGTTCTGTTACCCAGAATCCTTTGTAAACCTCAAAATTTGGCTTAAAAAAACACATGTTCCTCATATTTCTGTGGCAGAAAGTTCTGGAATCTAGGAGGAGCCACAAATTTCCTTCCACCCAGCGTTCCCCCACGTCTCCCGATAAAAATGATACCTCACTTGTGTGGGTAGGTCTAGTGCCCGCGACAGGAAACGCCCCAAAGCGCAACGTGGACACATCCAAATTTTTGAAGGAAAACAGAGGTGTTTTTTGCAAAGTGCCTACCTGTAGATTTTGGCCTGTAGCTCAGCCGCCACCTAGGGAAACCTACCAAACCTGTGCATTTCTGAAAACTAGAGACCTAGGGGAATCCAAGATGGGGTGACTTGTGTGGCTCGGACCAGGTTCTGTTACCCAGAATCCTTCGCAAACCTCAAAATTTGGCTAAAAAAAACACATGTTCCTCACATTTCTGTGGCAGAAAGTTCTGGAATCTGAGAGGAGCCACAAATTTCCTTCCACCCAGCGTTACCCCACGTCTCCCGATAGAAATGATACCTCACTTGTGTGGGTAGGCCTAGCGCCCGCGACAGGAAACGCCCCAAAGCACAACGTAGACACATCCAAATTTTTGAAGGAAAACAGAGGTGTTTTTTGCAAAGTGCCTACCTGTAGATTTTGGCCTGTAGCTCAGCCGCCACCTAGGGAAACCTACCAAACCTGTGCATTTCTGAAAACTAGAGACCTAGGGGAATCAAAGATGGGGTGACTTGTGTGGCTCGGACCAGGTTCTGTTACCTAGAATCCTTTGCAAACCTCAAAATTTGGCTAAAAAAACACATGTTCCTCACATTTCTGTAGCAGAAAGTTCTGGAATCTGAGAGGAGCCACAAATTTCCTTCCACCCAGCGTTCCCCCACGTCTCCCGATAAAAATGATACCTCATTTGTGTGGGTAGGCCTAGCGCCCGCGACAGGAAACGCCCCAAAGTGCAACGTGGACACAGCCACATTTTTGAAGGAAAACAGAGTTGTTTTTTGCAAAGTGCCTACCTGTAGATTTTGGCCTGTAGCTCAGCCGCCACCTTGGGAAACCTACCAAACCTGTGCATTTCTGAAAACTAGAGACCTAGGGGAATCCAAGATGGGGTGACTTGTGTGGCTCGGACCAGGTTCTGTTACCCAGAATCCTTCGCAAACCTCAAAATTTGGCTAAAAAAACACATGTTCCTCACATTTCTGTGGCAGAAAGTTCTGGAATCTGAGAGGAGCCACAAATTTCCTTCCACCCAGCGTTCCCCCACGTCTCCCGATAAAAATGATACCTCACTTGTGTGGGTAGGCCTGGCGCCCGCGACAGGAAACGCCCCAAAGCGCAACGTGGACACAGCCAAATTTTTGAAGGAAAACATAGGTGTTTTTTGCAAAGTGCCTACCTGTAGATTTTGGCCTGTAGCTCAGCTGCCACTTAGGGAAACCTACCAAACCTGTGCATTTCTGAAAACTAGAGACCTAGGGGAATCCAAGATGGGGTGACTTGTGTGGCTCGGACCAGGTTCTGTGACCCAGAATCCTTTGTAAACCTCAAAATTTGGCTTAAAAAAACACATGTTCCTCATATTTCTGTGGCAGAAAGTTCTGGAATCTAGGAGGAGCCACAAATTTCCTTCCACCCAGCGTTCCCCCACGTCTCCCGATAAAAATTATACCTCACTTGTGTGGGTAGGTCTAGTGCCCGCGACAGGAAACGCCCCAAAGCGCAACGTGGACACATCCAAATTTTTGAAGGAAAACAGGTGTTTTTTGCATAGTGCCTACCTGTAGATTTTGGCCTGTACCTCAGCCGCCACCTAGGGAAACCTACCAAACCTGTGCATTTCTGAAAACTAGAGACCTAGGGGAATCCAAGATGGGGTGACTTGTGTGGCTCGGACCAGGTTCTGTTACCCAGAATCCTTCGCAAACCTCAAAATTTGGCTAAAAAAACACATGTTCCTCACATTTCTGTGGCAGAAAGTTCTGGAATCTGAGAGGAGCCACAAATTTCCTTCCACCCAGCGTTACCCCACGTCTCCCGATAGAAATGATACCTCACTTGTGTGGGTAGGCCTAGCGCCCGCGACAGGAAACGCCCCAAAGCACAACGTAGACACATCCAAATTTTTGAAGGAAAACAGAGGTGTTTTTTGCAAAGTGCCTACCTGTAGATTTTGGCCTGTAGCTCAGCCGCCACCTAGGGAAACCTACCAAACCTGTGCATTTCTGAAAACTAGAGACCTAGGGCAATCCAAGATGGGGTGACTTGTGTGGCTCGGACCAGGTTCTGTTACCCAGAATCCTTTGCAAACCTCAAAATTTGGCTAAAAAAACACATGTTCCTCACATTTCTGTGGCAGAGAGTTCTAGAATCTGAGAGGAGCCACAAATTTCCTTCCACCCAGCGTTCCCCCACATCTCCCGATAAAAATGATACCTCACTTGTGTGGGTAGGCCTAGCGCCCGCGACAGGAAACGCCCCAAAGTGCAACGTGGACACAGCCAAATTTTTGAAGGAAAACAGAGGTGTTTTTTGCAAAGTGCCTACCTGTAGATTTTGGCCTGTAGCTCAGCGGCCACCTAGGGAAACCTACCAAACCTGTGCATTTCTGAAAACTAGAGACCTAGGGGAATCCAAGATGGGGTGACTTGTGTGGCTCGGACCAGGTTCTGTTACCCAGAATCCTTCGCAAACCTCAGAATTTGGCTAAAAAAACACATGTTCCTCACATTTCTGTGGCAGAAAGTTCTGGAATCTGAGAGGAGCCACAAATTTCCTTCCACCCAGCGTTACCCCACGTCTCCCGATAAAAATGATACATCACTTGTGTGGGTAGGCCTAGCGCCCGCGACAGGAAACGCCCCAAAGCGCAACGTGGACACAGCCAAATGTTTGAAGGAAAAGAGTTGTTTTTTGCAAAGTGCCTACCTGTAGATTTTGGCCTGTAGCTCAGCCGCCACCTAGGGAAACCTACCAAACCTGTGCATTTCTGAAAACTAGAGACCTAGGGGAATCCAAGATGGGGTGACTTGTGTGGCTCGGACCAGGTTCTGTTTCCCACAATCCTTCGCAAACCTCAAAATTTGGCTAAAAAAACACATGTTCCTCACATTTCTGTGGCAGAAAGTTCTGGAATCTGAGAGGAGCCACTAATTTTCTTCCACCCAGCGTTCCCCCACGTCTCCCGATAAAAATGATACCTCACTTGTGTGGGTAGGCCTAGCGCCCGCGACAGGAAATGCCCCAAAGCGCAACGTGGACACAGCCAAATTTTTGAAGGAAAACAGAGGTGTTTTTTGCAAAGTGCCTACCTGTAGATTTTGGCCTGTAGCTCAGCCGCCACCTTGGGAAACCTACCAAACCTGTGCATTTCTGAAAACTAGAGACCTAGGGGAATCCAAGATGGGGTGACTTGTGTGGCTCGGACCAGGTTCTGTTACCCAGAATCCTTCGCAAACCTCAAAATTTGGCTAAAAAAACACATGTTCCTCACATTTCTGTGGCAGAAAGTTCTGGAATCTGAGAGGAGCCACAAATTTCCTTCCACCCAGCGTTCCCCCACGTCTCCCGATAAAAATGATACCTCACTTGTGTGGGTAGGCCTGTCGCCCGCGACAGGAAACGCCCCAAAGCGCAACGTGGACACAGCCAAATTTTTGAAGGAAAACATAGGTGTTTTTTGCAAAGTGCCTACCTGTAGATTTTGGCCTGTAGCTCAGCTGCCACTTAGGGAAACCTACCAAACCTGTACATTTCTGAAAACTAGAGACCTAGGGGAATCCAAGATGGGGTGACTTGTGTGGCTCGGACCAGGTTCTGTTACACAGAATCCTTTGTAAACCTCAAAATTTGGCTTAAAAAAACACATGTTCCTCACATTTCTGTGGCAGAAAGTTCTGGAATCTGAGAGGAGCCACAAATTTCCTTCCACCCTGCGTTACCCCACGTCTCCCGATAAAAATGATACCTCACTTGTGTGGGTAGGCCTAGCGCCCGCGACAGGAAACGCCCCAAAGCGCAACGTGGACACAGCCACATTTTTGAAGGAAAACAGAGGTGTTTTTTGCTAAGTGCCTACCTGTAGACTTAGGCCTGTAGCTCAGCTGCCACCTAGGGAAACCTACCAAACCTGTGCATTTCTGAAAACTAGAGACCTAGGGGAATCCATGATGGGGTGACTTGTGCGGCTCGGACCAGGTTCTGTTACCCAACATCCTTTGTAAACCTCAAAATTTGGCTAAAAAAACACATGTTCCTCACATTTCTGTTGCAGAAAGTTCTGGAATCTGAGAGGAGCCACAAATTTCCTTCCACCCAGCGTTCCCCCACGTCTCCCGATAAAAATGATACCTCACTTGTGTGGGTAGGCCTAGCGCCCGCGACAAGAAACGCCCCAAAGCGCAACGTGGACACAGCCACATTTTTTAAGGAAAACAGAGGTGTTTTTTGCAAAGTGCCTACCTGTAGATTTTGGCCTGTAGCTCAGCCGCCACCTAGGGAAACCTACCAAACCTGTGCATTTCTGAAAATTAGAGACCTAGGGGAATCCAAGATGGGGTGACTTGTGTGGCTCGGACCAGGTTCTGTTACCTAGAATCCTTTGCAAACCTCAAAATTTGGCTAAAAAAACACATGTGGCTCACATTTCTGTGGCAGAAAGTTCTGGAATCTGAGAGGAGCCACAAATTTCCTTCCACCCAGCGTTCCCCCACGTCTCCCGATAAAAATGATACCTCATTTGTGTGGGTAGGCCTAGCGCCCGCGACAGGAAACGCCCCAAAGTGCAACGTGGACACAGCCACATTTTTGAAGGAAAACAGAGTTGTTTTTTGCAAAGTGCCTACCTGTAGATTTTGGCCTGTAGCTCAGCCGCCACCTTGGGAAACCTACCAAACCTGTGCATTTCTGAAAACTAGAGACCTAGGGGAATCCAAGGTGGGGTGACTTGTGTGGCTCGGACCAGGTTCTGTTACCCAGAATCCTTCGCAAACCTCAAAATTTGGCTAAAAAAAACATGTTCCTCACATTTCTGTGGCAGAAAGTTCTGGAATCTGAGAGGACCCACAAATTTCCTTCCACCCAGCGTTCCCCCACGTCTCCCGATAAAAAGGATACCTCACTTGTGTGGGTAGGCCTAGCGCCCGCGACAGGAAACGCCCCAAAGCGCAACGTGGACACAGCCAAATTTTTGAAGGAAAACAGAGGTGTTTTTTGCAAAGTGCCTACCTGTAGATTTTGGCCTGTAGCTCAGCTGCCACTTAGGGAAACCTACCAAACCTGTGCATTTCTGAAAACTAGAGACCTAGGGGAATCCAAGATGGGGTGACTTGTGTGGCTCGGACCAGGTTCTGTTACCCAGAATCCTTTGTAAACCTCAAAATTTGGCTTAAAAAAACACATGTTCCTCATATTTCTGTGGCAGAAAGTTCTGGAATCTAGGAGGAGCCACAAATTTCCTTCCACCCAGCGTTCCCCCACGTCTCCCGATAAAAATGATACCTCACTTGTGTGGGTAGGTCTAGTGCCCGCGACAGGAAACGCCCCAAAGCGCAACGTGGACACATCCAAATTTTTGAAGGAAAACAGAGGTGTTTTTTGCAAAGTGCCTACCTGTAGATTTTGGCCTGTAGCTCAGCCGCCACCTAGGGAAACCTACCAAACCTGTGCATTTCTGAAAACTAGAGACCTAGGGGAATCCAAGATGGGGTGACTTGTGTGGCTCGGACCAGGTTCTGTTACCCAGAATCCTTCGCAAACCTCAAAATTTGGCTAAAAAAACACATGTTCCTCACATTTCTGTGGCAGAAAGTTCTGGAATCTGAGAGGAGCCACAAATTTCCTTCCACCCAGCGTTACCCCACGTCTCCCGATAGAAATGATACCTCACTTGTGTGGGTAGGCCTAGCGCCCGCGACAGGAAACGCCCCAAAGCACAACGTAGACACATCCAAATTTTTGAAGGAAAACAGAGGTGTTTTTTGCAAAGTGCCTACCTGTAGATTTTGGCCTGTAGCTCAGCCGCCACCTAGGGAAACCTACCAAACCTGTGCATTTCTGAAAACTAGAGACCTAGGGCAATCCAAGATGGGGTGACTTGTGTGGCTCGGACCAGGTTCTGTTACCCAGAATCCTTTGCAAACCTCAAAATTTGGCTAAAAAAACACATGTTCCTCACATTTCTGTGGCAGAGAGTTCTAGAATCTGAGAGGAGCCACAAATTTCCTTCCACCCAGCGTTCCCCCACGTCTCCCGATAAAAATGATACCTCACTTGTGTGGGTAGACCTAGCGCCCGCGACAGGAAACGCCCCAAAGCGCAACGTGGACACAGCCACATTTTTGAAGGAAAACAGAGGTGTTTTTTGCAAAGTGCCTACCTGTAGATTTTGGCCTGTAGCTCAGCCGCCACCTAGGGAAACCTACCAAACCTGTGCATTTCTGAAAATTAGAGACCTAGGGGAATCCAAGATGGGGTGACTTGTGTGGCTCGGACCAGGTTCTGTTACCTAGAATCCTTCGCAAACCTCAAAATTTGGCTAAAAAAACACATGTTCCTCACATTTCTGTGGCAGAAAGTTCTGGAATCTGAGAGGAGCCACAAATTTCCTTCCACCCAGCGTTCCCCCACGTCTCCCGATAAAAATGATACCTCACTTGTGTGGGTAGGCCTGGCGCCCGCGACAGGAAACGCCCCAAAGCGCAACGTGGACACAGCCAAATTTTTGAAGGAAAACATAGGTGTTTTTTGCAAAGTGCCTACCTGTAGATTTTGGCCTGTAGCTCAGCTGCCACTTAGGGAAACCTACCAAACCTGTGCATTTCTGAAAACTAGAGACCTAGGGGAATCAAAGATGGGGTGACTTGTGTGGCTCGGACCAGGTTCTTTGACCCAGAATCCTTTGTAAACCTCAAAATTTGGCTTAAAAAAACACATGTTCCTCATATTTCTGTGGCAGAAAGTTCTGGAATCTAGGAGGAGCCACAAATTTCCTTCCACCCAGCGTTCCCCCACGTCTCCCGATAAAAATGATACCTCACTTGTGTGGGTAGGTCTAGTGCCCGCGACAGGAAACGCCCCAAAGCGCAACGTGGACACATCCAAATTTTTGAAGGAAAACAGAGGTGTTTTTTGCAAAGTGCCTACCTGTAGATTTTGGCCTGTAGCTCAGCCGCCACCTAGGGAAACCTACCAAACCTGTGCATTTCTGAAAACTAGAGACCTAGGGGAATCCAAGATGGGGTGACTTGTGAGGCTCGGACCAGGTTCTGTTACCCAGAATCCTTCGCAAACCTCAAAATTTGGCTAAAAAAACACATGTTCCTCACATTTCTGTGGCAGAAAGTTCTGGAATCTGAGAGGAGCCACAAATTTCCTTCCACCCAGCGTTACCCCACGTCTCCCGATAGAAATGATACCTCACTTGTGTGGGTAGGCCTAGCGCCCGCGACAGGAAACGCCCCAAAGCACAACGTAGACACATCCAAATTTTTGAAGGAAAACAGAGGTGTTTTTTGCAAAGTGCCTACCTGTAGATTTTGGCCTGTAGCTCAGCCGCCACCTAGGGAAACCTACCAAACCTGTGCATTTCTGAAAACTAGAGACCTAGGGCAATCCAAGATGGGGTGACTTGTGTGGCTCGGACCAGGTTCTGTTACCCAGAATCCTTTGCAAACCTCAAAATTTGGCTAAAAAAGCACATGTTCCTCACATTTCTGTGGCAGAGAGTTCTAGAATCTGAGAGGAGCCACAAATTTCCTTCCACCCAGCGTTCCCCCACATCTCCCGATAAAAATGATACCTCACTTGTGTGGGTAGGCCTAGCGCCCGCGACAGGAAACGCCCCAAAGTGCAACGTGGACACAGCCAAATTTTTGAAGGAAAACAGAGGTGTTTTTTGCAAAGTGCCTACCTGTAGATTTTGGCCTGTAGCTCAGCGGCCACCTAGGGAAACCTACCAAACCTGTGCATTTCTGAAAACTAGAGACCTAGGGGAATCCAAGATGGGGTGACTTGTGTGGCTCGGACCAGGTTCTGTTACCCAGAATCCTTCGCAAACCTCAGAATTTGGCTAAAAAAACACATGTTCCTCACATTTCTGTGGCAGAAAGTTCTGGAATCTGAGAGGAGCCACAAATTTCCTTCCACCCAGCGTTACCCCACGTCTCCCGATAAAAATGATACATCACTTGTGTGGGTAGGCCTAGCGCCCGCGACAGGAAACGCCCCAAAGCGCAACGTGGACACAGCCAAATTTTTGAAGGAAAAGAGTTGTTTTTTGCAAAGTGCCTACCTGTAGATTTTGGCCTGTAGCTCAGCCGCCACCTAGGGAAACCTACCAAACCTGTGCATTTCTGAAAACTAGAGACCTAGGGGAATCCAAGATGGGGTGACTTGTGTGGCTCGGACCAGGTTCTGTTTCCCACAATCCTTCGCAAACCTCAAAATTTGGCTAAAAAAACACATGTTCCTCACATTTCTGTGGCAGAAAGTTCTGGAATCTGAGAGGAGCCACTAATTTTCTTCCACCCAGCGTTCCCCCACGTCTCCCGATAAAAATGATACCTCACTTGTGTGGGTAGGCCTAGCGCCCGCGACAGGAAATGCCCCAAAGCGCAACGTGGACACAGCCAAATTTTTGAAGGAAAACAGAGGTGTTTTTTGCAAAGTGCCTACCTGTAGATTTTGGCCTGTAGCTCAGCCGCCACCTTGGGAAACCTACCAAACATGTGCATTTCTGAAAACTAGAGACCTAGGGGAATCCAAGATGGGGTGACTTGTGTGGCTCGGACCAGGTTCTGTTACCCAGAATCCTTCGCAAACCTCAAAATTTGGCTAAAAAAACACATGTTCCTCACATTTCTGTGGCAGAAAGTTCTGGAATCTGAGAGGAGCCACAAATTTCCTTCCACCCAGCGTTCCCCCACGTCTCCCGATAAAAATGATACCTCACTTGTGTGGGTAGGCCTGGCGCCCGCGACAGGAAACGCCCCAAAGCGCAACGTGGACACAGCCAAATTTTTGAAGGAAAACATAGGTGTTTTTTGCAAAGTGCCTACCTGTAGATTTTGGCCTGTAGCTCAGCTGCCACTTAGGGAAACCTACCAAACCTGTACATTTCTGAAAACTAGAGACCTAGGGGAATCCAAGATGGGGTGACTTGTGTGGCTCGGACCAGGTTCTGTTACCCAGAATCCTTTGTAAACCTCAAAATTTGGCTTAAAAAAACACATGTTCCTCACATTTCTGTGGCAGAAAGTTCTGGAATCTGAGAGGAGCCACAAATTTCCTTCCACCCTGCGTTACCCCACGTCTCCCGATAAAAATGATACCTCACTTGTGTGGGTAGGCCTAGCGCCCGCGACAGGAAACGCCCCAAAGCGCAACGTGGACACAGCCACATTTTTGAAGGAAAACAGAGGTGTTTTTTGCTAAGTGCCTACCTGTAGACTTAGGCCTGTAGCTCAGCTGCCACCTAGGGAAACCTACCAAACCTGTGCATTTCTGAAAACTAGAGACCTAGGGGAATCCATGATGGGGTGACTTGTGCGGCTCGGACCAGGTTCTGTTACCCAACATCCTTTGTAAACCTCAAAATTTGGCTAAAAAAACACATGTTCCTCACATTTCTGTTGCAGAAAGTTCTGGAATCTGAGAGGAGCCACAAATTTCCTTCCACCCAGCGTTCCCCCACGTCTCCCGATAAAAATGATACCTCACTTGTGTGGGTAGGCCTAGCGCCCGCGACAAGAAACGCCCCAAAGCGCAACGTGGACACAGCCACATTTTTTAAGGAAAACAGAGGTGTTTTTTGCAAAGTGCCTACCTGTAGATTTTGGCCTGTAGCTCAGCCGCCACCTAGGGAAACCTACCAAACCTGTGCATTTCTGAAAATTAGAGACCTAGGGGAATCCAAGATGGGGTGACTTGTGTGGCTCGGACCAGGTTCTGTTACCTAGAATCCTTTGCAAACCTCAAAATTTGGCTAAAAAAACACATGTGGCTCACATTTCTGTGGCAGAAAGTTCTGGAATCTGAGAGGAGCCACAAATTTCCTTCCACCCAGCGTTCCCCCACGTCTCCCGATAAAAATGATACCTCATTTGTGTGGGTAGGCCTAGCGCCCGCGACAGGAAACGCCCCAAAGTGCAACGTGGACACAGCCACATTTTTGAAGGAAAACAGAGTTGTTTTTTGCAAAGTGCCTACCTGTAGATTTTGGCCTGTAGCTCAGCCGCCACCTTGGGAAACCTACCAAACCTGTGCATTTCTGAAAACTAGAGACCTAGGGGAATCCAAGGTGGGGTGACTTGTGTGGCTCGGACCAGGTTCTGTTACCCAGAATCCTTCGCAAACCTCAAAATTTGGCTAAAAAAAACATGTTCCTCACATTTCTGTGGCAGAAAGTTCTGGAATCTGAGAGGACCCACAAATTTCCTTCCACCCAGCGTTCCCCCACGTCTCCCGATAAAAAGGATACCTCACTTGTGTGGGTAGGCCTAGCGCCCGCGACAGGAAACGCCCCAAAGCGCAACGTGGACACAGCCAAATTTTTGAAGGAAAACAGAGGTGTTTTTTGCAAAGTGCCTACCTGTAGATTTTGGCCTGTAGCTCAGCTGCCACTTAGGGAAACCTACCAAACCTGTGCATTTCTGAAAACTAGAGACCTAGGGGAATCCAAGATGGGGTGACTTGTGTGGCTCGGACCAGGTTCTGTTACCCAGAATCCTTTGTAAACCTCAAAATTTGGCTTAAAAAAACACATGTTCCTCATATTTCTGTGGCAGAAAGTTCTGGAATCTAGGAGGAGCCACAAATTTCCTTCCACCCAGCGTTCCCCCACGTCTCCCGATAAAAATGATACCTCACTTGTGTGGGTAGGTCTAGTGCCCGCGACAGGAAACGCCCCAAAGCGCAACGTGGACACATCCAAATTTTTGAAGGAAAACAGAGGTGTTTTTTGCAAAGTGCCTACCTGTAGATTTTGGCCTGTAGCTCAGCCGCCACCTAGGGAAACCTACCAAACCTGTGCATTTCTGAAAACTAGAGACCTAGGGGAATCCAAGATGGGGTGACTTGTGTGGCTCGGACCAGGTTCTGTTACCCAGAATCCTTCGCAAACCTCAAAATTTGGCTAAAAAAACACATGTTCCTCACATTTCTGTGGCAGAAAGTTCTGGAATCTGAGAGGAGCCACAAATTTCCTTCCACCCAGCGTTACCCCACGTCTCCCGATAGAAATGATACCTCACTTGTGTGGGTAGGCCTAGCGCCCGCGACAGGAAACGCCCCAAAGCACAACGTAGACACATCCAAATTTTTGAAGGAAAACAGAGGTGTTTTTTGCAAAGTGCCTACCTGTAGATTTTGGCCTGTAGCTCAGCCGCCACCTAGGGAAACCTACCAAACCTGTGCATTTCTGAAAACTAGAGACCTAGGGCAATCCAAGATGGGGTGACTTGTGTGGCTCGGACCAGGTTCTGTTACCCAGAATCCTTTGCAAACCTCAAAATTTGGCTAAAAAAACACATGTTCCTCACATTTCTGTGGCAGAGAGTTCTAGAATCTGAGAGGAGCCACAAATTTCCTTCCACCCAGCGTTCCCCCACGTCTCCCGATAAAAATGATACCTCACTTGTGTGGGTAGACCTAGCGCCCGCGACAGGAAACGCCCCAAAGCGCAACGTGGACACAGCCACATTTTTGAAGGAAAACAGAGGTGTTTTTTGCAAAGTGCCTACCTGTAGATTTTGGCCTGTAGCTCAGCCGCCACCTAGGGAAACCTACCAAACCTGTGCATTTCTGAAAATTAGAGACCTAGGGGAATCCAAGATGGGGTGACTTGTGTGGCTCGGACCAGGTTCTGTTACCTAGAATCCTTTGCAAACCTCAAAATTTGGCTAAAAAAACACATGTTCCTCACATTTCTGTAGCAGAAAGTTCTGGAATCTGAGAGGAGCCACAAATTTCCTTCCACCCAGCGTTCCCCCACGTCTCCCGATAAAAATGATACCTCATTTGTGTGGGTTGGGCCTAGCGCCCGCGACAGGAAACGCCCCAAAGTGCAACGTGGACACAGCCACATTTTTGAAGGAAAACAGAGTTGTTTTTTGCAAAGTGCCTACCTGTAGATTTTGGCCTGTAGCTCAGCCGCCACCTTGGGAAACCTACCAAACCTGTGCATTTCTGAAAACTAGAGACCTAGGGGAATCCAAGATGGGGTGACTTGTGTGGCTCGGACCAGGTTCTGTTACCCAGAATCCTTCGCAAACCTCAAAATTTGGCTAAAAAAACACATGTTCCTCACATTTCTGTGGCAGAAAGTTCTGGAATCTGAGAGGAGCCACAAATTTCCTTCCACCAAGCCTTCCCCCACGCCTCCCGATAAAAATGATCCCTCACTTGTGTGGGTAGGCCTGGCGCCCGCGACAGGAAACGCCCCAAAGCGCAACGTGGACACAGCCAAATTTTTGAAGGAAAACATAGGTGTTTTTTGCAAAGTGCCTACCTGTAGATTTTGGCCTGTAGCTCAGCCGCCACCTAGGGAAACCTACCAAACCTGTGCATTTCTGAAAATTAGAGACCTAGGGGAATCAAAGATGGGGTGACTTGTGTGGCTCGGACCAGGTTCTGTTACCTAGAATCCTTTGCAAACCTCAAAATTTGGCTAAAAAAACACATGTTCCTCACATTTCTGTAGCAGAAAGTTCTGGAATCTGAGAGGAGCCACAAATTTCCTTCCACCCAGCGTTCCCCCACGTCTCCCGATAAAAATGATACCTCATTTGTGTGGGTAGGCCTAGCGCCCGCGACAGGAAACGCCCCAAAGTGCAACGTGGACACAGCCACATTTTTGAAGGAAAACAGAGTTGTTTTTTGCAAAGTGCCTACCTGTAGATTTTGGCCTGCAGCTCAGCCGCCACCTTGGGAAACCTACCAAACCTGTGCATTTCTGAAAACTAGAGACCTAGGGGAATCCAAGATGGTGTGACTTGTGTGGCTCGGACCAGGTTCTGTTACCCAGAATCCTTCGCAAACCTCAAAATTTGGCTAAAAAAACACATGTTCCTCACATTTCTGTGGCAGAAAGTTCTGGAATCTGAGAGGAGCCACAAATTTCCTTCCACCCAGCGTTCCCCCACGTCTCCCGATAAAAATGATACCTCACTTGTGTGGGTAGGCCTGGCGCCCGCGACAGGAAACGCCCCAAAGCGCAACGTGGACACAGCCAAATTTTTGAAGGAAAACATAGGTGTTTTTTGCAAAGTGCCTACCTGTAGATTTTGGCCTGTAGCTCAGCTGCCACTTAGGGAAACCTACCAAACCTGTGCATTTCTGAAAACTAGAGACCTAGGGGAATCCAAGATGGGGTGACTTGTGTGGCTCGGACCAGGTTCTGTTACCCAGAATCCTTTGTAAACCTCAAAATTTGGCTTAAAAAAACACATGTTCCTCATATTTCTGTGGCAGAAAGTTCTGGAATCTAGGAGGAGCCACAAATTTCCTTCCACCCAGCGTTCCCCCACGTCTCCCGATAAAAATGATACCTCACTTGTGTGGGTAGGTCTAGTGCCCGCGACAGGAAACGCCCCAAAGCGCAACGTGGACACATCCAAATTTTTGAAGGAAAACAGAGGTGTTTTTTGCAAAGTGCCTACCTGTAGATTTTGGCCTGTAGCTCAGCCGCCACCTAGGGAAACCTACCAAACCTGTGCATTTCTGAAAACTAGAGACCTAGGGGAATCCAAGATGGGGTGACTTGTGTGGCTCGGACCAGGTTCTGTTACCCAGAATCCTTCGCAAACCTCAAAATTTGGCTAAAAAAACACATGTTCCTCACATTTCTGTGGCAGAAAGTTCTGGAATCTGAGAGGAGCCACAAATTTCCTTCCACCCAGCGTTACCCCACGTCTCCCGATAGAAATGATACCTCACTTGTGTGGGTAGGCCTAGCGCCCGCGACAGGAAACGCCCCAAAGCACAACGTAGACACATCCAAATTTTTGAAGGAAAACAGAGGTGTTTTTTGCAAAGTGCCTACCTGTAGATTTTGGCCTGTAGCTCAGCCGCCACCTAGGGAAACCTACCAAACCTGTGCATTTCTGAAAACTAGAGACCTAGGGCAATCCAAGATGGGGTGACTTGTGTGGCTCGGACCAGGTTCTGTTACCCAGAATCCTTTGCAAACCTCAAAATTTGGCTAAAAAAACACATGTTCCTCACATTTCTGTGGCAGAGAGTTCTAGAATCTGAGAGGAGCCACAAATTTCCTTCCACCCAGCGTTCCCCCACATCTCCCGATAAAAATGATACCTCACTTGTGTGGGTAGGCCTAGCGCCCGCGACAGGAAACGCCCCAAAGTGCAACGTGGACACAGCCAAATTTTTGAAGGAAAACAGAGGTGTTTTTTGCAAAGTGCCTACCTGTAGATTTTGGCCTGTAGCTCAGCCGCCACCTAGGGAAACCTACCAAACCTGTGCATTTCTGAAAACTAGAGACCTAGGGCAATCCAAGATGGGGTGACTTGTGTGGCTCGGACCAGGTTCTGTTACCCAGAATCCTTCGCAAACCTCAAAATTTGGCTAAAAAAACACATGTTCCTCACATTTCTGTGGCAGAAAGTTCTGGAATCTGAGAGGAGCCACAAATTTCCTTCCACCCAGCGTTACCCCACGTCTCCCGATAGAAATGATACCTCACTTGTGTGGGTAGGCCTAGCGCCCGCGACAGGAAACGCCCCAAAGCACAACGTAGACACATCCAAATTTTTGAAGGAAAACAGAGGTGTTTTTTGCAAAGTGCCTACCTGTAGATTTTGGCCTGTAGCTCAGCGGCCACCTAGGGAAACCTACCAAACCTGTGCATTTCTGAAAACTAGAGACCTAGGGGAATCCAAGATGGGGTGACTTGTGTGGCTCGGACCAGGTTCTGTTACCCAGAATCCTTCGCAAACCTCAGAATTTGGCTAAAAAAACACATGTTCCTCACATTTCTGTGGCAGAAAGTTCTGGAATCTGAGAGGAGCCACAAATTTCCTTCCACCCAGCGTTACCCCACGTCTCCCGATAAAAATGATACATCACTTGTGTGGGTAGGCCTAGCGCCCGCGACAGGAAACGCCCCAAAGCGCAACGTGGACACAGCCAAATTTTTGAAGGAAAAGAGTTGTTTTTTGCAAAGTGCCTACCTGTAGATTTTGGCCTGTAGCTCAGCCGCCACCTAGGGAAACCTACCAAACCTGTGCATTTCTGAAAACTAGAGACCTAGGGGAATCCAAGATGGGGTGACTTGTGTGGCTCGGACCAGGTTCTGTTACCCACAATCCTTCGCAAACCTCAAAATTTGGCTAAAAAAACACATGTTCCTCACATTTCTGTGGCAGAAAGTTCTGGAATCTAAGAGGAGCCACAAATTTCCTTCCACCCAGCGTTCCCCCACATCTCCCGATAAAAATGATACCTCACTTGTGTGGGTAGGCCTAGCGCCCGCGACAGGAAACGCCCCAAAGTGCAACGTGGACACAGCCAAATTTTTGAAGGAAAACAGAGGTATTTTTTGCAAAGTGCCTACCTGTAGATTTTGGCCTTTAGCTCAGCGGCCACCTAGGGAAACCTACCAAACCTGTGCATTTCTGAAAACTAGAGACCTAGGGGAATCCAAGATGGGGTGACTTGTGTGGCTCGGACCAGGTTCTGTTACCCAGAATCCTTCGCAAACCTCAGAATTTGGCTAAAAAAACACATGTTCCTCACATTTCTGTGGCAGAAAGTTCTGGAATCTGAGAGGAGCCACTAATTTTCTTCCACCCAGCGTTCCCCCACGTCTCCCGATAAAAATGATACCTCACTTGTGTGGGTAGGCCTAGCGCCCGCGACAGGAAACGCCCCAAAGCGCAACGTGGACACAGCCAAATTTTTGAAGGAAAACAGAGGTGTTTTTTGCAAAGTGCCTACCTGTAGATTTTGGCCTGTAGCTCAGCCGCCACCTAGGGAAACCTACCAAACCTGTGCATTTCTGAAAACTAGAGACCTAGGGGAATCCAAGATGGGGTGACTTGTGTGGCTCGGACCAGGTTCTTTTACCCAGAATCCTTTGCAAACCTCAAAATTTGGCTAAAAAAACACATGTTCCTCACATTTCTGTGGCAGAAAGTTCTGGAATCTGAGAGGAGCCACAAACTTCCTTCCACCCAGCGTTCCCCCACGTCTCCCGATAAAAATGATACCTCACTTGTGTGGGTAGGCCTAGCGCCCGCGACAGGAAACGCCCCAAAGCGCAACGTGGACACATCCAAATTTTTGAAGGAAAACAGAGGTGTTTTTTGCAAAGTGCCTACCTGTAGATTTTGGCCTGTAGCTCAGCCGCCACCTAGGGAAACCTACCAAACCTGTGCATTTCTGAAAATTAGAGATCTAGGGGAATCCAAGATGGGGTGACTTGTGTGGCTCGGACCAGGTTATGTTACCCAGAATCCTTTGCAAACCTCAAAATTTGGCTAAAAAAACACATGTTCCTCACATTTCTGTGGCAGAAAGTTCTGGAATCTGAGAGGAGCCACAAATTTCCTTCAACCCAGCGTTCCCCCACGTCTCCCGATAAAAATGATACCTCATTTGTGTGGGTAGGCCTAGCGCCCGCGACAGGAAACGCCCCAAAGAGCAACGTGGACACATCCAAATTTTTGAAGGAAAACAGAGGTGTTTTTTGCAAAGTGCCTACCTGTAGATTTTGGCCTGTAGCTCAGCCGCCACCTAGGGAAACCTACCAAACCTGTGACTTTCTGAAAACTAGAGACCTAGGGGAATCCAAGATGGGGTGACTTGTGTGGCTCGGACCAGGTTCTGTTACCCAGAATCCTTTGCAAACCTCAAAATTTGGCTAAAAAAACACATGTTCCTCACATTTCTGTGGCAGAAAGTTCTAGAATCTGAGAGGAGACACAAATTTCCTTCCACCCAGCGTTCCCCCACGTCTCCCGATAAAAATTATACCTCACTTGTGTGGGTAGGCCTAGCGCCCGCGACAGGAAACGCCCCAAAGTGCAACGTGGACACAGCCAAATTTTTGAAGGAAAACAGAGGTGTTTTTTGCAAAGTGCCTACCTGTAGATTTTGGCTTGTAGCTCAGCGGCCACCTAGAGAAACCTACCAAACCTGTGCATTTCTGAAAACTAGAGACCTAGGGGAATCCAAGATGGGGTGACTTGTGTGGCTCGGACCAGGTTCTGTTACCCAGAATCCTTCGCAAACCTCAAAATTTGGCTAAAAAAACACATGTTCCTCACATTTCTGTGGCAGAAAGTTCTGGAATCTGAGAGGAGCCACAAATTTCCTTCCACCCAGCGTTACCCCACGTCTCCCGATAAAAATGATACCTCACTTGTGTGGGTAGGCCTAGCGCCCGCGACAGGAAACGCCCCAAAGCGCAACGTGGACACAGCCAAATTTTTGAAGGAAAACAGAGGTGTTTTTTGCAAAGTGCCTACCTGTAGATTTTGGCCTGTAGCTCAGCTGCCACCTAGGGAAACCTACCAAACCTGTGCATTTCTGAAAACTAGAGACCTAGGGGAATCCAAGATGGGGTGACTTGTGTGGCTCGGACCAGGTTCTGTTACCCAGAATCCTTGGTAAACCTCAAAATTTGGCTTAAAAACACATGTTCCTCACATTTCTGTGGCAGAAAGTTCTGGAATCTGAGAGGAGCCACAAATTTCCTTCCACCCAGCGTTCCCCCACGTCTCCCGATAAAGATAAAAATGATACCTCACTTGTGTGGGTAGGCCTAGCGCCCGCGTCAGGAAACGCCCCAAAGCGCAACGTGGACACAGCCAAATTTTTGAAGGAAAACAGGTGTTTTTTGCAAAGTGCCTACCTGTAGATTTTGGCATGTACCTCAGCCGCCACCTAGGGAAACCTACCAAACCTGTGCATTTCTGAAAACTAGAGACCTAGGGGAATCCAAGATGGGGTGACTTGTGTGGCTCGGACCAGGTTCTGTTACCCAGAATCCTTTGCAAACCTCAAAATTTGGCTAAAAAACACATGTTCCTCACATTTCTGTGGCAGAAAGTTCTGGAATCTGAGAGGAGCCACAAATGTCCTTCCGCCCACCGTTCCCCCACGTCTCCCGATAAACATGATACCTCACTTGTGTGGGTAGGCCTACCGCCTGCGACAGGAAACGCCCCAAAGCGCAACGTGGACACATCCAAATTTTTGAAGGAAAACAGAGGTGTTTTTTGCAAAGTGCCTACCTGTAGATTTTGGCCTGTAGCTCAGCCGCCACCTAGGGAAACCTACCAAACCTGTGCATTTCTGAAAATTAGAGACCTAGGGGAATCCAAGATGGGGTGACTTGTGTGGCTCGGACCAGGTTCTGTTACCCAGAATCCTTTGCAAACCTCAAAATTTGGCTAAAAAAAGACATGTTCCTCACATTTCTGTGGCAGAAAGTTCTGGACTCTGAGAGGAGCCACAAATTTCCTTCCACCCAACGTTCCCCCACGTCTCCCGATAAAAATTATACCTCATTTGTGTGGGTAGGCCTAGCGCCCGCGACAGGAAACGCCCCAAAGTGCAACGTGGACACAGCCACATTTTTGAAGGAAAACAGAGTTGTTTTTTGCAAAGTGCCTACCTGTAGATTTTGGCCTGTAGCTCAGCCGCCACCTAGGGAAACCTACCAAACCTGTGCATTTCTGAAAATTAGAGACCTAGGGGAATCCAAGATGGGGTGACTTGTGTGGCTCGGACCAGGTTCTGTTACCCAGAATCCTTTGCAAACCTCAAAATTTGGCCAAAAAAACACATGTTCCTCACATTTCTGTGGCAGAAAGTTCTAGAATCTGAGAGGAGCCACAAATTTCCTTCCACCCAGCGTTACCCCACGTCTCCCGATAAAAATGATACCTCACTTGTGTGGGTAGGCCTAGCGCCCGCGACAGGAAACGCCCCAAAGCGCAACGTGGACACAGCCACATTTTTGAAGGAAAACAGAGGTGTTTTTTGCAAAGTGCCTACCTGTAGATTTTGGCCTGTAGCTCAGCTGCCACCTAGGGAAACCTACCAAACCTGTGCATTTCTGAAAACTAGAGACCTAGGGGAATCCCAGATGGGGTGACTTGTGTGGCTCGGACCAGGTTCTGTTACCCAGAATCCTTTGTAAACCTCAAAATTTGGCTTTAAAAACACATGTTCCTCACATTTCTGTTGCAGAAAGTTCTGGAATCTGAGAGGAGCCACAAATTTCCTTCCACCCAGCGTTCCCCCACGTCTCCCGATAAAAATGATACCTCACTTGTGTGGGTAGGCCTAGCGCCCGCGACAGGAAATGCCCCAAAGCGCAACATGGACACAGCCAAATTTTTGAAGGAAAACAGAGGTGTTTTTTTGCAAAGTGCCTACCTGTAGATTTTGGCCTGTAGCTCAGCCGCCACCTTGGGAAACCTACCAAACCTGTGCATTTCTGAAAACTAGAGACCTAGGGGAATCCAAGATGGGGTGACTTGTGTGGCTCGGACCAGGTTCTGTTACCCAGAATCCTTCGCAAACCTCAAAATTTGGCTAAAAAAACACATGTTCCTCACATTTCTGTGGCAGAAAGTTCTGGAATCTGAGAGGAGCCACAAATTTCCTTCCACCCAGCGTTCCCCCACATCTCCCGATAAAAATGATACCTCACTTGTGTGGGTAGGCCTAGCGCCCGCGACAGGAAACGCCCCAAAGCGCAACGTGGACACATCCAAATTTTTGAAGGAAAACAGAGGTGTTTTTTGCAAAGTGCCTACCTGTAGATTTTGGCCTGTAGCTCAGCCGCCACCTTGGGAAACCTACCAAACCTGTGCATTTCTGAAAACTAGAGACCTAGGGGAATCCAAGATGGGGTGACTTGTGTGGCTCGGACCAGGTTCTGTTACCCAGAATCCTTCGCAAACCTCAAAATTTGGCTAAAAAAACACATGTTCCTCACATTTCTGTGGCAGAAAGTTCTGGAATCTAAGAGGAGCCACAAATTTTCTTCCACCCAGCGTTCCCCCACGTCTCCCGATAAAAATGATACCTCACTTGTGTGGGTAGGCCTTGCGCCCGCGACAGGAAACGCCCCAAAGCGCAACGTGGACACAGCCAAATTTTTGAAGGAAAACAGAACTGTTTTTAGCAAAGTGCCTACCTGTAGATTTTGGCCTGTAGCTCAGCCGCCACCTAGGGAAACCTACCAAACCTGTGCATTTCTGAAAACTAGAGACCTAGGGCAATCCAAGATGGGGTGACTTGTGTGGCTCGGACCAGGTTCTGTTACCCAGAATCCTTTGCAAACCTCAAAATTTGGCTAAAAAAACACATGTTCCTCACATTTCTGTGGCAGAGAGTTCTAGAATCTGAGAGGAGCCACAAATTTCCTTCCACCCAGCGTTCCCCCACGTCTCCCGATAAAAATGATACCTCACTTGTGTGGGTAGACCTAGCGCCCGCGACAGGAAACGCCCCAAAGCGCAACGTGGACACAGCCACATTTTTGAAGGAAAACAGAGGTGTTTTTTGCAAAGTGCCTACCTGTAGATTTTGTCCTGTAGCTCAGCCGCCACCTAGGGAAACCTACCAAACCTGTGCATTTCTGAAAATTAGAGACCTAGGGGAATCCAAGATGGGGTGACTTGTGTGGCTCGGACCAGGTTCTGTTACCTAGAATCCTTTGCAAACCTCAAAATTTGGCTAAAAAAACACATGTTCCTCACATTTCTGTAGCAGAAAGTTCTGGAATCTGAGAGGAGCCACAAATTTCCTTCCACCCAGCGTTCCCCCACGTCTCCCGATAAAAATGATACCTCATTTGTGTGGGTAGGCCTAGCGCCCGCGACAGGAAACGCCCCAAAGTGCAACGTGGACACAGCCACATTTTTGAAGGAAAACAGAGTTGTTTTTTGCAAAGTGCCTACCTGTAGATTTTGGCCTGTAGCTCAGCCGCCACCTTGGGAAACCTACCAAACCTGTGCATTTCTGAAAACTAGAGACCTAGGGGAATCCAAGATGGGGTGACTTGTGTGGCTCGGACCAGGTTCTGTTACCCAGAATCCTTCGCAAACCTCAAAATTTGGCTAAAAAAACACATGTTCCTCACATTTCTGTGGCAGAAAGTTCTGGAATCTGAGAGGAGCCACAAATTTCCTTCCACCCAGCCTTCCCCCACGCCTCCCGATAAAAATGATCCCTCACTTGTGTGGGTAGGCCTGGCGCCCGCGACAGGAAACGCCCCAAAGCGCAACGTGGACACAGCCAAATTTTTGAAGGAAAACATAGGTGTTTTTTGCAAAGTGCCTACCTGTAGATTTTGGCCTGTAGCTCAGCCGCCACCTAGGGAAACCTACCAAACCTGTGCATTTCTGAAAATTAGAGACCTAGGGGAATCAAAGATGGGGTGACTTGTGTGGCTCGGACCAGGTTCTGTTACCTAGAATCCTTTGCAAACCTCAAAATTTGGCTAAAAAAACACATGTTCCTCACATTTCTGTAGCAGAAAGTTCTGGAATCTGAGAGGAGCCACAAATTTCCTTCCACCCAGCGTTCCCCCACGTCTCCCGATAAAAATGATACCTCATTTGTGTGGGTAGGCCTAGCGCCCGCGACAGGAAACGCCCCAAAGTGCAACGTGGACACAGCCACATTTTTGAAGGAAAACAGAGTTGTTTTTTGCAAAGTGCCTACCTGTAGATTTTGGCCTGCAGCTCAGCCGCCACCTTGGGAAACCTACCAAACCTGTGCATTTCTGAAAACTAGAGACCTAGGGGAATCCAAGATGGGGTGACTTGTGTGGCTCGGACCAGGTTCTGTTACCCAGAATCCTTCGCAAACCTCAAAATTTGGCTAAAAAAACACATGTTCCTCACATTTCTGTGGCAGAAAGTTCTGGAATCTGAGAGGAGCCACAAATTTCCTTCCACCCAGCGTTCCCCCACGTCTCCCGATAAAAATGATACCTCACTTGTGTGGGTAGGCCTGGCGCCCGCGACAGGAAACGCCCCAAAGCGCAACGTGGACACAGCCAAATTTTTGAAGGAAAACATAGGTGTTTTTTGCAAAGTGCCTACCTGTAGATTTTGGCCTGTAGCTCAGCTGCCACTTAGGGAAACCTACCAAACCTGTGCATTTCTGAAAACTAGAGACCTAGGGGAATCCAAGATGGGGTGACTTGTGTGGCTCGGACCAGGTTCTGTTACCCAGAATCCTTTGTAAACCTCAAAATTTGGCTTAAAAAAACACATGTTCCTCATATTTCTGTGGCAGAAAGTTCTGGAATCTAGGAGGAGCCACAAATTTCCTTCCACCCAGCGTTCCCCCACGTCTCCCGATAAAAATGATACCTCACTTGTGTGGGTAGGTCTAGTGCCCGCGACAGGAAACGCCCCAAAGCGCAACGTGGACACATCCAAATTTTTGAAGGAAAACAGAGGTGTTTTTTGCAAAGTGCCTACCTGTAGATTTTGGCCTGTAGCTCAGCCGCCACCTAGGGAAACCTACCAAACCTGTGCATTTCTGAAAACTAGAGACCTAGGGGAATCCAAGATGGGGTGACTTGTGTGGCTCGGACCAGGTTCTGTTACCCAGAATCCTTCGCAAACCTCAAAATTTGGCTAAAAAAACACATGTTCCTCACATTTCTGTGGCAGAAAGTTCTGGAATCTGAGAGGAGCCACAAATTTCCTTCCACCCAGCGTTACCCCACGTCTCCCGATAGAAATGATACCTCACTTGTGTGGGTAGGCCTAGCGCCCGCGACAGGAAACGCCCCAAAGCACGACGTAGACACATCCAAATTTTTGAAGGAAAACAGAGGTGTTTTTTGCAAAGTGCCTACCTGTAGTTTTTGGCCTGTAGCTCAGCCGCCACCTAGGGAAACCTACCAAACCTGTGCATTTCTGAAAACTAGAGACCTAGGGCAATCCAAGATGGGGTGACTTGTGTGGCTCGGACCAGGTTCTGTTACCCAGAATCCTTTGCAAACCTCAAAATTTGGCTAAAAAAACACATGTTCCTCACATTTCTGTGGCAGAGAGTTCTAGAATCTGAGAGGAGCCACAAATTTCCTTCCACCCAGCGTTCCCCCACATCTCCCGATAAAAATGATACCTCACTTGTGTGGGTAGGCCTAGCGCCCGCGACAGGAAACGCCCCAAAGTGCAATGTGGACACAGCCAAATTTTTGAAGGAAAACAGAGGTGTTTTTTGCAAAGTGCCTACCTGTAGATTTTGGCCTGTAGCTCAGCGGCCACCTAGGGAAACCTACCAAACCTGTGCATTTCTGAAAACTAGAGACCTAGGGGAATCCAAGATGGGGTGACTTGTGTGGCTCGGACCAGGTTCTGTTACCCAGAATCCTTCGCAAACCTCAGAATTTGGCTAAAAAAACACATGTTCCTCACATTTCTGTGGCAGAAAGTTCTGGAATCTGAGAGGAGCCACAAATTTCCTTCCACCCAGCGTTACCCCACGTCTCCCGATAAAAATGATACATCACTTGTGTGGGTAGGCCTAGCGCCCGCGACAGGAAACGCCCCAAAGCGCAACGTGGACACAGCCAAATTTTTGAAGGAAAAGAGTTGTTTTTTGCAAAGTGCCTACCTGTAGATTTTGGCCTGTAGCTCAGCCGCCACCTAGGGAAACCTACCAAACCTGTGCATTTCTGAAAACTAGAGACCTAGGGGAATCCAAGATGGGGTGACTTGTGTGGCTCGGACCAGGTTCTGTTACCCACAATCCTTCGCAAACCTCAAAATTTGGCTAAAAAAACACATGTTCCTCACATTTCTGTGGCAGAAAGTTCTGGAATCTAAGAGGAGCCACAAATTTCCTTCCACCCAGCGTTCCCCCACATCTCCCGATAAAAATGATACCTCACTTGTGTGGGTAGGCCTAGCGCCCGCGACAGGAAACGCCCCAAAGTGCAACGTGGACACAGCCAAATTTTTGAAGGAAAACAGAGGTGTTTTTTGCAAAGTGCCTACCTGTAGATTTTGGCCTTTAGCTCAGCGGCCACCTAGGGAAACCTACCAAACCTGTGCATTTCTGAAAACTAGAGACCTAGGGGAATCCAAGATGGGGTGACTTGTGTGGCTCGGACCAGGTTCTGTTACCCAGAATCCTTCGCAAACCTCAGAATTTGGCTAAAAAAACACATGTTCCTCACATTTCTGTGGCAGAAAGTTCTGGAATCTGAGAGGAGCCACTAATTTTCTTCCACCCAGCGTTCCCCCACGTCTCCCGATAAAAATGATACCTCACTTGTGTGGGTAGGCCTAGCGCCCGCGACAGGAAACGCCCAAAGCGCAACGTGGACACAGCCAAATTTTTGAAGGAAAACAGAGGTGTTTTTTGCAAAGTGCCTACCTGTAGATTTTGGCCTGTAGCTCAGCCGCCACCTAGGGAAACCTACCAAACCTGTGCATTTCTGAAAACTAGAGACCTAGGGGAATCCAAGATGGGGTGACTTGTGTGGCTCGGACCAGGTTCTTTTACCCAGAATCCTTTGCAAACCTCAAAATTTGGCTAAAAAAACACATGTTCCTCACATTTCTGTGGCAGAAAGTTCTGGAATCTGAGAGGAGCCACAAACTTCCTTCCACCCAGCGTTCCCCCACGTCTCCCGATAAAAATGATACCTCACTTGTGTGGGTAGGCCTAGCGCCCGCGACAGGAAACGCCCCAAAGCGCAACGTGGAGACATCCAAATTTTTGAAGGAAAACAGAGGTGTTTTTTGCAAAGTGCCTACCTGTAGATTTTGGCCTGTAGCTCAGCCGCCACCTAGGGAAACCTACCAAACCTGTGCATTTCTGAAAATTAGAGATCTAGGGGAATCCAAGATGGGGTGACTTGTGTGGCTCGGACCAGGTTCTGTTACCCAGAATCCTTTGCAAACCTCAAAATTTGGCTAAAAAAACACATGTTCCTCACATTTCTGTGGCAGAAAGTTCTGGAATCTGAGAGGAGCCACAAATTTCCTTCAACCCAGCGTTCCCCCACGTCTCCCGATAAAAATGATACCTCATTTGTGTGGGTAGGCCTAGCGCCCGCGACAGGAAACGCCCCAAAGTGCAACGTGGACACATCCAAATTTTTGAAGGAAAACAGAGGTGTTTTTTGCAAAGTGCCTACCTGTAGATTTTGGCCTGTAGCTCAGCCGCCACCTAGGGAAACCTACCAAACCTGTGACTTTCTGAAAACTAGAGACCTAGGGGAATCCAAGATGGGGTGACTTGTGTGGCTCGGACCAGGTTCTGTTACCCAGAATCCTTTGCAAACCTCAAAATTTGGCTAAAAAAACACATGTTCCTCACATTTCTGTGGCAGAAAGTTCTAGAATCTGAGAGGAGACACAAATTTCCTTCCACCCAGCGTTCCCCCACGTCTCCCGATAAAAATTATACCTCACTTGTGTGGGTAGGCCTAGCGCCCGCGACAGGAAACGCCCCAAAGTGCAACGTGGACACAGCCAAATTTTTGAAGGAAAACAGAGGTGTTTTTTGCAAAGTGCCTACCTGTAGATTTTGGCCTGTAGCTCAGCCGCCACCTAGGGAAACCTACCAAACCTGTGCATTTCTGAAAATTAGAGACCTAGGGGAATCCAAGATGGGGTGACTTGTGTGGCTCGGACCAGGTTCTGTTACCCAGAATCCTTTGCAAACCTCAAAATTTGGCTAAAAAAAGACATGTTCCTCACATTTCTGTGGCAGAAAGTTCTGGACTCTGAGAGGAGCCACAAATTTCCTTCCACCCAACGTTCCCCCACGTCTCCCGATAAAAATGATACCTCATTTGTGTGGGTAGGCCTAGCGCCCGCGACAGGAAACGCCCCAAAGTGCAACGTGGACACAGCCACATTTTTGAAGGAAAACAGAGTTGTTTTTTGCAAAGTGCCTACCTGTAGATTTTGGCCTGTAGCTCAGCCGCCACCTAGGGAAACCTACCAAACCTGTGCATTTCTGAAAATTAGAGACCTAGGGGAATCCAAGATGGGGTGACTTGTGTGGCTCGGACCAGGTTCTGTTACCCAGAATCCTTTGCAAACCTCAAAATTTGGCCAAAAAAACACATGTTCCTCACATTTCTGTGGCAGAAAGTTCTAGAATCTGAGAGGAGCCACAAATTTCCTTCCACCCAGCGTTACCCCACGTCTCCCGATAAAAATGATACCTCACTTGTGTGGGTAGGCCTAGCGCCCGCGACAGGAAACGCCCCAAAGCGCAACGTGGACACAGCCACATTTTTGAAGGAAAACAGAGGTGTTTTTTGCAAAGTGCCTACCTGTAGATTTTGGCCTGTAGCTCAGCTGCCACCTAGGGAAACCTACCAAACCTGTGCATTTCTGAAAACTAGAGACCTAGGGGAATCCCAGATGGGGTGACTTGTGTGGCTCGGACCAGGTTCTGTTACCCAGAATCCTTTGTAAACCTCAAAATTTGGCTTTAAAAACACATGTTCCTCACATTTCTGTTGCAGAAAGTTCTGGAATCTGAGAGGAGCCACAAATTTCCTTCCACCCAGCGTTCCCCCACGTCTCCCGATAAAAATGATACCTCACTTGTGTGGGTAGGCCTAGCGCCCGCGACAGGAAATGCCCCAAAGCGCAACATGGACACAGCCAAATTTTTGAAGGAAAACAGAGGTGTTTTTTTGCAAAGTGCCTACCTGTAGATTTTGGCCTGTAGCTCAGCCGCCACCTAGGGAAACCTACCAAACCTGTGCATTTCTGAAAACTAGAGACCTAGGGGAATCCAAGATGGGGTGACTTGTGTGGCTCGGACCAGGTTCTGTTACCCAGAATCCTTTGCAAACCTCAACATTTGGCTAAAAAACACATGTTCCTCACATTTCTGTGGCAGAAAGTTCTGGAATCTGAGAGGAGCCACAAATTTCCTTCCACCCAGCGTTCCCCCACATCTCCCGATAAAAATGATACCTCACTTGTGTGGGTAGGCCTAGCGCCCGCGACAGGAAACGCCCCAAAGCGCAACGTGGACACATCCAAATTTTTGAAGGAAAACAGAGGTGTTTTTTGCAAAGTGCCTACCTGTAGATTTTGGCCTGTAGCTCAGCCGCCACCTAGGGAAACCTACCAAACCTGTGATTTTCTGAAAACTAGAGGCCTAGGGGAATCCAAGATGGGGTGACTTGTGTGGCTCGGACCAGGTTCTGTTACCCAGAATCCTTTGCAAACCTCAAAATTTGGCTAAAAAAACACATGTTCCTCACATTTCTGTGGCAGAAAGTTCTAGAATCTGAGAGGAGCCACAAATTTCCTTCCACCCAGCGTTCCCCCACGTCTCCCGATAAAAATTATACCTCACTTGTGTGGGTAGGCCTAGCGCCCGCGACAGGAAACGCCCCAAAGTGCAACGTGGACACAGCCACATTTTTAAAGGAAAACAGAGGTGTTTTTTGCAAAGTGCCTACCTGTAGATTTTGGCTTGTAGCTCAGCGGCCACCTAGGGAAACCTACCAAACCTGTGCATTTCTGAAAACTAGAGACCTAGGGGAATCCAAGATGGTGTGACTTGTGTGGCTCGGACCAGGTTCTGTTACCCAGAATGCTTCGCAAACCTCAAAATTTGGCTAAAAAAACACATGTTCCTCACATTTCTGTGGCAGAAAGTTCTGGAATCTGAGAGGATCCACAAATTTCCTTCCACCCAGCGTTACCCCACGTCTCCCGATAAAAATGATACCTCACTTGTGTGGGTAGGCCTAGCGCCCGCGACAGGAAACGCCCCAAAGCGCAACGTGGACACAGCCAAATTTTTGAAGGAAAACAGAGGTGTTTTTTGCAAAGTGCCTACCTGTAGATTTTGGCCTGTAGCTCAGCTGCCACCTAGGGAAACCTACCAAACCTGTGCATTTCTGAAAACTAGAGACCTAGGGGAATCCAATATGGGGTGACTTGTGTGGCTCGGACCAGGTTCTGTTACCCAGAATCCTTGGTAAACCTCAAAATTTGGCTTAAAAACACATGTTCCTCACATTTCTGTGGCAGAAAGTTCTGGAATTTGAGAGGAGCCACAAATTTCCTTCCACCCAGCGTTCCCCCACGTCTCCCGATAAAGATAAAAATGATACCTCACTTGTGTGGGTAGGCCTAGCGCCCGCGACAGGAAACGCCCCAAAGCGCAACGTGGACACAGCCACATTTTTGAAGGAAAACAGAGGTGTTTTTTGCAAAGTGCCTACCTGTAGATTTTGGCCTGTAGCTCAGCTGCCACCTAGGGAAACCTACCAAACCTGTGCATTTCTGAAATCTAGAGACCTAGGGGAATCCAAGATGGGGTGACTTGTGTGGCTCGGACCAGGTTCTGTTACCCAGAATCCTTCGCAAACCTCAAAATTTGGCTAAAAAAACACATGTTCTTCACATTTCTGTGGCAGAAAGTTCTGGAATCTGAGAGGAGCCACAAATCTCCTTCCACCCAGCGTTCCCCCACGTCTCCCGATAAAAATGATCCCTCACTTGTGTGGGTAGGCCTGGCGCCCGCGACAGGAAACGCCCCAAAGCGCAACGTGGACACAGCCATATTTTTGAAGGAAAACATAGGTGTTTTTTGCAAAGTGCCTACCTGTAGATTTTGGCCTGTAGCTCAGCCGCCACCTAGGGAAACCTACCAAACCTGTGCATTTCTGAAAATTAGAGACCTAGGGGAATCAAAGATGGGGTGACTTGTGTGGCTCGGACCAGGTTCTGTTACCTAGAATCCTTTGCAAACCTCAAAATTTGGCTAAAAAAACACATGTTCCTCACATTTCTGTAGCAGAAAGTTCTGGAATCTGAGAGGAGCCACAAATTTCCTTCCACCCAGCGTTCCCCCACGTCTCCCGATAAAAATGATACCTCATTTGTGTGGGTAGGCCTAGCGCCCGCGACAGGAAACGCCCCAAAGTGCAACGTGGACACAGCCACATTTTTGAAGGAAAACAGAGTTGTTTTTTGCAAAGTGCCTACCTGTAGATTTTGGCCTGTAGCTCAGCCGCCACCTTGGGAAACCTACCAAACCTGTGCATTTCTGAAAACTAGAGACCTAGGGGAATCCAAGATGGGGTGACTTGTGTGGCTCGGACCAGGTTCTGTTACCCAGAATCCTTCGCAAACCTCAAAATTTGGCTAAAAAAACACATGTTCCTCACATTTCTGTGGCAGAAAGTTCTGGAATCTGAGAGGAGCCACAAATTTCCTTCCACCCAGCGTTCCCCCACGTCTCCCGATAAAAATGATACCTCACTTGTGTGGGTAGGCCTGGCGCCCGCGACAGGAAACGCCCCAAAGCGCAACGTGGACACAGCCACATTTTTGAAGGAAAACATAGGTGTTTTTTGCAAAGTGCCTACCTGTAGATTTTGGCCTGTAGCTCAGCTGCCACTTAGGGAAACCTACCAAACCTGTGCATTTCTGAAAACTAGAGACCTAGGGGAATCCAAGATGGGGTGACTTGTGTGGCTCGGACCAGGTTCTGTTACCCAGAATCCTTTGTAAACCTCAAAATTTGGCTTAAAAAAACACATGTTCCTCACATTTCTGTGGCAGAAAGTTCTGGAATCTGAGAGGAGCCACACATTTCCTTCCACCCAGCGTTCCCCCACGTCTCCCGATAAAAATGATACCTCATTTGTGTGGGTAGGCCTAGCGCCCGCGACAGGAAACGCCCCAAAGTGCAACGTGGACACATCCAAATTTTTGAAGGAAAACAGAGGTGTTTTTTGCAAAGTGCCTACCTGTAGATTTTGGCCTGTAGCTCAGCCGCCACCTAGGGAAACCTACCAAACCTGTGACTTTCTGAAAACTAGAGACCTAGGGGAATCCAAGATGGGGTGACTTGTGTGGCTCGGACCAGGTTCTGTTACCCAGAATCCTTTGCAAACCTCAAAATTTGCTAAAAAAAACACATGTTCCTCACATTTCTGTGGCAGAAAGTTCTAGAATCTGAGAGGAGACACAAATTTCCTTCCACCCAGCGTTCCCCCACGTCTCCCGATAAAAATTATACCTCACTTGTGTGGGTAGGCCTAGCGCCCGCGACAGGAAACGCCCAAAGTGCAACGTGGACACAGCCAAATTTTTGAAGGAAAACAGAGGTGTTTTTTGCAAAGTGCCTACCTGTAGATTTTGGCTTGTAGCTCAGCGGCCACCTAGAGAAACCTACCAAACCTGTGCATTTCTGAAAACTAGAGAACCTAGGGGAATCCAAGATGGGGTGACTTGTGTGGCTCGGACCAGGTTCTGTTACCCAGAATCCTTCGCAAACCTCAAAATTTGGCTAAAAAAACACATGTTCCTCACATTTCTGTGGCAGAAAGTTCTGGAATCTGAGAGGAGCCACAAATTTCCTTCCACCCAGCGTTACCCCACGTCTCCCGATAAAAATGATACCTCACTTGTGTGGGTAGGCCTAGCGCCGCGACAGGAAACGCCCCAAAGCGCAACGTGGACACAGCCAAATTTTTGAAGGAAAACAGAGGTGTTTTTTGCAAAGTGCCTACCTGTAGATTTTGGCCTGTAGCTCAGCTGCCACCTAGGGAAACCTACCAAACCTGTGCATTTCTGAAAACTAGAGACCTAGGGGAATCCAAGATGGGGTGACTTGTGTGGCTCGGACCAGGTTCTGTTACCCAGAAGCCTTGGTAAACCTCAAAATTTGGCTTAAAAACACATGTTCCTCACATTTCTGTGGCAGAAAGTTCTGGAATCTGAGAGGAGCCACAAATTTCCTTCCACCCAGCGTTCCCCCATGTCTCCCGATAAAGATAAAAATGATACCTCACTTGTGTGGGTAGGCCTAGCGCCCGCGTCAGGAAACGCCCCAAAGCGCAATGTGGACACAGCCAAATTTTTGAAGGAAAACAGGTGTTTTTTGCAAAGTGCCTACCTGTAGATTTTGGCATGTAGCTCAGCCGCCACCTAGGGAAACCTACCAAACCTGTGCATTTCTGAAAACTAGAGACCTAGGGGAATCCAAGATGGGGTGACTTGTGTGGCTCGGACCAGGTTCTGTTACCCAGAATCCTTTGCAAACCTCAAAATTTGGCTAAAAAACACATGTTCCTCACATTTCTGTGGCAGAAAGTTCTGGAATCTGAGAGGAGCCACAAATGTCCTTCCGCCCACCGTTCCCCCACGTCTCCCGATAAACATGATACCTCACTTGTGTGGGTAGGCCTACCGCCTGCGACAGGAAACGCCCCAAAGCGCAACGTGGACACATCCAAATTTTTGAAGGAAAACAGAGGTGTTTTTTGCAAAGTGCCTACCTGTAGATTTTGGCCTGTAGCTCAGCCGCCACCTAGGGAAACCTACCAAACCTGTGCATTTCTGAAAATTAGAGACCTAGGGGAATCCAAGATGGGGTGACTTGTGTGGCTCGGACCAGGTTCTGTTACCCAGAATCCTTTGCAAACCTCAAAATTTGGCTAAAAAAAGACATGTTCCTCACATTTCTGTGGCAGAAAGTTCTGGACTCTGAGAGGAGCCACAAATTTCCTTCCACCCAACGTTCCCCCACGTCTCCCGATAAAAATGATACCTCATTTGTGTGGGTAGGCCTAGCGCCCGCGACAGGAAACGCCCCAAAGTGCAACGTGGACACAGCCACATTTTTGAAGGAAAACAGAGTTGTTTTTTGCAAAGTGCCTACCTGTAGATTTTGGCCTGTAGCTCAGCCGCCACCTAGGGAAACCTACCAAACCTGTGCATTTCTGAAAATTAGAGACCTAGGGGAATCCAAGATGGGGTGACTTGTGTGGCTCGGACCAGGTTCTGTTACCCAGAATCCTTTGCAAACCTCAAAATTTGGCCAAAAAAACACATGTTCCTCACATTTCTGTGGCAGAAAGTTCTAGAATCTGAGAGGAGCCACAAATTTCCTTCCACCCAGCGTTACCCCACGTCTCCCGATAAAAATGATACCTCACTTGTGTGGGTAGGCCTAGCGCCCGCGACAGGAAACGCCCCAAAGCGCAACGTGGACACAGCCACATTTTTGAAGGAAAACAGAGGTGTTTTTTGCAAAGTGCCTACCTGTAGATTTTGGCCTGTAGCTCAGCTGCCACCTAGGGAAACCTACCAAACCTGTGCATTTCTGAAAACTAGAGACCTAGGGGAATCCCAGATGGGGTGACTTGTGTGGCTCGGACCAGGTTCTGTTACCCAGAATCCTTTGTAAACCTCAAAATTTGGCTTTAAAAACACATGTTCCTCACATTTCTGTTGCAGAAAGTTCTGGAATCTGAGAGGAGCCACAAATTTCCTTCCACCCAGCGTTCCCCCACATCTCCCGATAAAAATGATACCTCACTTGTGTGGGTAGACCTAGCGCCCGCGACAGGAAACGCCCCAAAGCGCAACGTGGACACATCCAAATTTTTGAAGGAAAACAGAGGTGTTTTTTGCAAAGTGCCTACCTGTAGATTTTGGCCTGTAGCTCAGCCGCCACCTTGGGAAACCTACCAAACCTGTGCATTTCTGAAAACTAGAGACCTAGGGGAATCCAAGATGGGGTGACTTGTGTGGCTCGGACCAGGTTCTGTAACCCAGAATCCTTCGCAAACCTCAAAATTTGGCTAAAAAAACACATGTTCCTCACATTTCTGTGGCAGAAAGTTCTGGAATCTAAGAGGAGCCACAAATTTTCTTCCACCCAGCGTTCCCCCACGTCTCCCGATAAAAATGATACCTCACTTGTGTGGGTAGGCCTTGCGCCCGCGACAGGAAACGCCCCAAAGCGCAACGTGGACACAGCCAAATTTTTGAAGGAAAACAGAGGTGTTTTTTGCAAAGTGCCTACCTGTAGATTTTGGCCTGTAGCTCAGCCGCCACCTAGGGAAACCTACCAAACCTGTGCATTTCTGAAAACTAGAGACCTAGGGGAATCCAAGATGGGGTGACTTGTGTGGCTCGGACCAGGTTCTGTTACCCAGAATCCTTTGCAAACCTCAAAATTTGGCTAAAAAAACACATGTTCCTCACATTTCTGTGGCAGAAAGTTCTGGAATCTGAGAGGAGCCACAAATTTCCTTCCACCCAGCGTTCCCCCACGTCTCCCGATAAAAATGATACCTCACTTGTGTGGGTAGGCCTAGCGCCCGCGACAGGAAGCGCCCCAAAGCGCAACGTGGACACATCCAAATTTTTGAAGGAAAACAGAGGTGTTTTTTGCAAAGTGCCTACCTGTAGATTTTGGCCTGTAGCTCAGCCGCCACCTAGGGAAACCTACCAAACCTGTGCATTTCTGAAAATTAGAGATCTGGGGGAATCCAAGATGGGGTGACTTGTGTGGCTTGGACCAGGTTCTGTTACCCAGAATCCTTTGCAAACATCAAAATTTGGCTAAAAAAACACATGTTCCTCACATTTCTGTGGCAGAAAGTTCTGGAATCTGAGAGGAGCCACAAATTTCCTTCAACCCAGCGTTCCCCCACGTCTCCCGATAAAAATGATACCTCATTTGTGTGGGTAGGCCTAGCGCCCGCGACAGGAAACGCCCCAAAGTGCAACGTGGACACATCCAAATTTTTGAAGGAAAACAGAGGTGTTTTTTGCAAAGTGCCTACCTGTAGATTTTGGCCTGTAGCTCAGCCGCCACCTAGGGAAACCTACCAAACCTGTGATTTTCTGAAAACTAGAGGCCTAGGGGAATCCAAGATGGGGTGACTTGTGTGGCTCGGACCAGGTTCTGTTACCCAGAATCCTTTGCAAACCTCAAAATTTGGCTAAAAAAACACATGTTCCTCACATTTCTGTGGCAGAAAGTTCTAGAATCTGAGAGGAGCCACAAATTTCCTTCCACCCAGCGTTCCCCCACGTCTCCCGATAAAAATTATACCTCACTTGTGTGGGTAGGCCTAGCGCCCGCGACAGGAAACGCCCCAAAGTGCAACGTGGACACAGCCACATTTTTAAAGGAAAACAGAGGTGTTTTTTGCAAAGTGCCTACCTGTAGATTTTGGCTTGTAGCTCAGCGGCCACCTAGGGAAACCTACCAAACCTGTGCATTTCTGAAAACTAGAGACCTAGGGGAATCCAAGATGGTGTGACTTGTGTGGCTCGGACCAGGTTCTGTTACCCAGAATGCTTCGCAAACCTCAAAATTTGGCTAAAAAAACACATGTTCCTCACATTTCTGTGGCAGAAAGTTCTGGAATCTGAGAGGATCCACAAATTTCCTTCCACCCAGCGTTACCCCACGTCTCCCGATAAAAATGATACCTCACTTGTGTGGGTAGGCCTAGCGCCCGCGACAGGAAACGCCCCAAAGCGCAACGTGGACACAGCCAAATTTTTGAAGGAAAACAAAGGTGTTTTTTGCAAAGTGCCTACCTGTAGATTTTGGCCTGTAGCTCAGCTGCCACCTAGGGAAACCTACCAAACCTGTGCATTTCTGAAAACTAGAGACCTAGGGGAATCCAATATGGGGTGACTTGTGTGGCTCGGACCAGGTTCTGTTACCCAGAATCCTTGGTAAACCTCAAAATTTGGCTTAAAAACACATGTTCCTCACATTTCTGTGGCAGAAAGTTCTGGAATCTGAGAGGAGCCACAAATTTCCTTCCACCCAGCGTTCCCCCACGTCTCCCGATAAAGATAAAAATGATACCTCACTTGTGTGGGTAGGCCTAGCGCCCGCGTCAGGAAACGCCCCAAAGCGCAACGTGGACACAGCCAAATTTTTGAAGGAAAACAGGTGTTTTTTGCAAAGTGCCTACCTGTAGATTTTGGCCTGTAGCTCAGCCGCCACCTAGGGAAACCTACCAAACCTGTGCATTTCTGAAAACTAGAGACCTAGGGGAATCCAAGATGGGGTGATTTGTGTGGCTCGGACCAGGTTCTGTTACCCAGAATCCTGTGCAAACCTCAAAATTTGGCTAAAAAACACATGTTCCTCACATTTCTGTGGCAGAAAGTTCTGGAATCTGAGAGGAGCCACAAATGTCCTTCCGCCCAGCGTTCCCCCACGTCTCCCGATAAAAATGATACCTCACTTGTGTGGGTAGGCCTAGCGCCCGCGACAGGAAACGCCCCAAAGCGCAACGTGGACACAGCCACATTTTTGAAGGAAAACAGAGTTGTTTTTTGCAAAGTGCCTACCTGTAGATTTTGGCCTGTAGCTCAGCCGCCACCTAGGGAAACCTACCAAACCTGTGCATTTCTGAAAATTAGAGACCTAGGGGAATCCAAGATGGGGTGACTTGTGTGGCTCGGACCAGGTTCTGTTACCCAGAATCTTTTGCAAACCTCAAAATTTGGCTAAAAAAACACATGTTCCTCACATTTCTGTGGCAGAAAGTTCTAGAATCTGAGAGGAGCCACAAATTTCCTTCCACCCAGCGTTACCCCACGTCTCCCGATAAAAATGATACCTCACTTGTGTGGGTAGGCCTAGCGCCCGCGACAGGAAACGCCCCAAAGCGCAACGTGGACACAGCCACATTTTTGAAGGAAAACAGAGGTGTTTTTTGCAAAGTGCCTACCTGTAGATTTTGGCCTGTAGCTCAGCTGCCACCTAGAGAAACCTACCAAACCTGTGCATTTCTGAAATCTAGAGACCTAGGGGAATCCAAGATGGGGTGACTTGTGTGGCTCGGACCAGGTTCTGTTACCCAGAATCCTTCGCAAACCTCAAAATTTGGCTAAAAAAACACATGTTCTTCACATTTCTGTGGCAGAAAGTTCTGGAATCTGAGAGGAGCCACAAATCTCCTTCCACCCAGCGTTCCCCCACGTCTCCCGATAAAAATGATCCCTCACTTGTGTGGGTAGGCCTGGCGCCCGCGACAGGAAACGCCCCAAAGCGCAACGTGGACACAGCCATATTTTTGAAGGAAAACATAGGTGTTTTTTGCAAAGTGCCTACCTGTAGATTTTGGCCTGTAGCTCAGCCGCCACCTAGGGAAACCTACCAAACCTGTGCATTTCTGAAAATTAGAGACCTAGGGGAATCAAAGATGGGGTGACTTGTTTGGCTCGGACCAGGTTCTGTTACCTAGAATCCTTTGCAAACCTCAAAATTTGGCTAAAAAAACACATGTTCCTCACATTTCTGTAGCAGAAAGTTCTGGAATCTGAGAGGAGCCACAAATTTCCTTCCACCCAGCGTTCCCCCACGTCTCCCGATAAAAATGATACCTCATTTGTGTGGGTAGGCCTAGCGCCCGCGACAGGAAACGCCCCAAAGTGCAACGTGGACACAGCCACATTTTTGAAGGAAAACAGAGTTGTTTTTTGCAAAGTGCCTACCTGTAGATTTTGGCCTGTAGCTCAGCCGCCACCTTGGGAAACCTACCAAACCTGTGCATTTCTGAAAACTAGAGACCTAGGGGAATCCAAGATGGGGTGACTTGTGTGGCTCGGACCAGGTTCTGTTACCCAGAATCCTTCGCAAACCTCAAAATTTGGCTAAAAAAACACATGTTCCTCACATTTCTGTGGCAGAAAGTTCTGGAATCTGAGAGGAGCCACAAATTTCCTTCCACCCAGCGTTCCCCCACGTCTCCCGATAAAAATGATACCTCACTTGTGTGGGTAGGCCTGGCGCCCGCGACAGGAAACGCCCCAAAGCGCAACGTGGACACAGCCACATTTTTGAAGGAAAACATAGGTGTTTTTTGCAAAGTGCCTACCTGTAGATTTTGGCCTGTAGCTCAGCTGCCACTTAGGGAAACCTACCAAACCTGTGCATTTCTGAAAACTAGAGACCTAGGGGAATCCAAGATGGGGTGACTTGTGTGGCTCGGACCAGGTTCTGTTACCCAGAATCCTTTGTAAACCTCAAAATTTGGCTTAAAAAAACACATGTTCCTCACATTTCTGTGGCAGAAAGTTCTGGAATCTGAGAGGAGCCACAAATTTCCTTCCACCCAGCGTTCCCCCACGTCTCCCGATAAAAATGATACCTCACTTGTGTGGGTAGGCCTAGTGCCCGCGACAGGAAACGCCCCAAAGCGCAACGTGGACACAGCCACATTTTTGAAGGAAAACAGAGGTGTTTTTTGAAAAGTGCCTACCTGTAGATTTTGGCCTGTAGCTCAGCTGCCACCTAGGGAAACCTACCAAACCTGTGCATTTCTGAAAACTAGAGACCTAGGGGAATCCAAGATGGGGTGACTTGTGTGGCTCGGACCAGGTTCTGTTACCCAACATCCTTTGCAAACCTCAAAATTTGGCTAAAAAAACACATGTTCCTCACATTTCTGTTGCAGAAAGTTCTGGAATCTGAGAGGAGCCACAAATTTCCTTCCACCCAGCGTTCCCCCACGTCTCCCGATAAAAATGATACCTCACTTGTGTGGGTAGGCCTAGCGCCCGCGACAAGAAACGCCCCAAAGCGCAACGTGGACACAGCCACATTTTTGAAGGAAAACAGAGGTGTTTTTTGCAAAGTGCCTACCTGTAGATTTTGGCCTGTAGCTCAGCTGCCACTTAGGGAAACCTACCAAACCTGTGCATTTCTGAAAACTAGAGACCTAGGGGAATCCAAGATGGGGTGACTTGTGTGGCTCGGACCAGGTTCTGTTACCCAGAATCCTTTGTAAACCTCAAAATTTGGCTAAAAAAACACATGTTCCTCATATTTCTGTGGCAGAAAGTTCTGGAATCTGAGAGGAGCCACAAATTTCCTTCCACCCAGCGTTCCCCCACGTCTCCCGATAAAAATGATACCTCACTTGTGTGGGTACGTCTAGTGCCCGCGACAGGAAACGCCCCAAATCGCAACGTGGACACATCCAAATTTTTGAAGGAAAACAGAGGTGTTTTTTGCAAAGTGCCTACCTGTAGATTTTGGCCTGTAGCTCAGCCGCCACTTAGGGAAACCTACCAAACCTGTGCATTTCTGAAAACTAGAGACCTAGGGGAATCCAAGATGGGGTGACTTGTGTGGCTCGGACCAGGTTCTGTTACCCAGAATCCTTCGCAAACCTCAAAATTTGGCTAAAAAAACACATGTTCCTCACATTTCTGTGGCAGAAAGTTCTGGAATCTGAGAGGAGCCACAAATTTCCTTCCACCCAGCGTTACCCCACGTCTGCCGATAGAAATGATACCTCACTTGTGTGGGTAGGCCTAGCGCCCGCGACAGGAAACGCCCCAAAGCACAACGTGGACACATCCAAATTTTTGAAGGAAAACAGAGGTGTTTTTTGCAAAGTGCCTACCTGTAGATTTTGGCCTGTAGCTCAGCCGCCAGCTAGGGAAACCTACCAAACCTGTGCATTTCTGAAAACTAGAGACCTAGGGCAATCCAAGATGGGGTGACTTGTGTGGCTCGGACCAGGTTCTGTTACCCAGAATCCTTTGCAAACCTCAAAATTTGGCTAAAAAAACACATGTTCCTCACATTTCTGTGGCAGAGAGTTCTAGAATCTGAGAGGAGCCACAAATTTCCTTCCACCCAGCGTTCCCCCACGTCTCCCGATAAAAATGATACCTCACTTGTGTGGGTAGGCCTAGCGCCCGCGACAGGAAACGCCCCAAAGTGCAACGTGGACACAGCCAAATTTTTGAAGGAAAACAGAGGTGTTTTTTGCAAAGTGCCTACCTGTAGATTTTGGCCTGTAGCTCAGCGGCCACCTAGGGAAACCTACCAAACCTGTGCATTTCTGAAAACTAGAGACCTAGGGGAATCCAAGATGGGGTGACTTGTGTGGCTCGGACCAGGTTCTGTTACCCAGAATCCTTCGCAAACCTCAGAATTTGGCTAAAAAAACACATGTTCCTCACATTTCTGTGGCAGAAAGTTCTGGAATCTGAGAGGAGCCACAAATTTCCTTCCACCCAGCGTTACCCCACGTCTCCCGATAAAAATGATACCTCACTTGTGTGGGTAGGCCTAGCGCCCGCGACAGGAAACACCCCAAAGCGCAACGTGGACACAGCCAAATTTTTGAAGGAAAAGAGTTGTTTTTTGCAAAGTGCCTACCTGTAGATTTTGGCCTGTAGCTCAGCCGCCACCTAGGGAAACCTACCAAACCTGTGCATTTCTGAAAACTAGAGACCTAGGGGAATCCAAGATGGGGTGACTTGTGTGGCTCGGACCAGGTTCTGTTACCCAGAATCCTTCGCAAACCTCAAAATTCGGCTAAAAAAACACATGTTCCTCACATTTCTGTGGCAGAAAGTTCTGGAATCTGAGAGGAGCCACTAATTTTCTTCCACCCAGCGTTCCCCCACGTCTCCCGATAAAAATGATACCTCACTTGTGTGGGTAGGCCTAGCGCCCGCGACAGGAAACGCCCCAAAGCGCAACGTGGACACAGCCAAATTTTTGAAGCAAAACAGAGGTGTTTTTTGCAAAGTGCCTACCTGTAGATTTTGGCCTGTAGCTCAGCCGCCACCTAGGGAAACCTACCAAACCTGTGCATTTCTGAAAACTAGAGACCTAGGGGAATCCAAGATGGGGTGACTTGTGTGGCTCAGACCAGGTTCTGTTACCCAGAATCCTTTGCAAACCTCAAAATTTGGCTAAAAAAACACATGTTCCTCACATTTCTGTGGCAGAAAGTTCTGGAATCTGAGAGGAGCCACAAATTTCCTTCCACCCAGCGTTCCCCCACGTCTCCCGATAAAAATGATACCTCACTTGTGTGGGTAGGCCTAGCGCCCGCGACAGGAAACGCCCCAAAGCGCAACGTGGACACATCCAAATTTTTGAAGGAAAACAGAGGTGTTTTTTGCAAAGTGCCTACCTGTAGATTTTGGCCTGTAGCTCAGCCGCCACCTAGGGAAACCTACCAAACCTGTGCATTTCTGAAAATTAGAGATCTAGGGGAATCCAAGATGGGGTGACTTGTGTGGCTCGGACCAGGTTCTGTTACCCAGAATCCTTTGCAAACCTCAAAATTTGGCTAAAAAAACACATGTTCCTCACATTTCTGTGGCAGAAAGTTCTAGAATCTGAGAGGAGACACAAATTTCCTTCCACCCAGCGTTTCCCCACGTCTCCCGATAAAAATTATACCTCACTTGTGTGGGTAGGCCTAGCGCCCGCGACAGGAAACGCCCCAAAGTGCAACGTGGACACAGCCAAATTTTTGAAGGAAAACAGAGGTGTTTTTTGCAAAGTGCCTACCTGTAGATTTTGGCTTGTAGCTCAGCGGCCACCTAGGGAAACCTACCAAACCTGTGCATTTCTGAAAACTAGAGACCTAGGGGAATCCAAGATGGGGTGACTTGTGTGGCTCGGACCAGGTTCTGTTACCCAGAATCCTTCGCAAACCTCAAAATTTGGCTAAAAAAACACATGTTCCTCACATTTCTGTGGCAGAAAGTTCTGGAATCTGAGAGGAGCCACAAATTTCCTTCCACCCAGCGTTACCCCACGTCTCCCGATAAAAATGATACCTCACTTGTGTGGGTAGGCCTAGCGCCCGCGACAGGAAACGCCCCAAAGCGCAACGTGGACACAGCCAAATTTTTGAAGGAAAACAGAGGTGTTTTTTGCAAAGTGCCTACCTGTAGATTTTGGCCTGTAGCTCAGCTGCCACCTAGGGAAACCTACCAAACCTGTGCATTTCTGAAAACTAGAGACCTAGGGGAATCCAAGATGGGGTGACTTGTGTGGATCGGACCAGGTTCTGTTACCCAGAATCCTTCGCAAACCTCAAAATTTGGCTAAAAAAACACGTTCCTCACATTTCTGTGGCAGAAAGTTCTGGAATCTGAGAGGAGCCACAAATTTCCTTCCACCCAGCGTTCCCCCACGTCTCCCGATAAAGATAAAAATGATACCTCACTTGTGTGGGTAGGCCTAGCGCCCGCGTCAGGAAACGCCCCAAAGCGCAACGTGGACACAGCCAAATTTTTGAAGGAAAACAGGTGTTTTTTGCAAAGTGCCTACCTGTAGATTTTGGCCTGTAGCTCAGCCGCCACCTAGGGAAACCTACCAAACCTGTGCATTTCTGAAAACTAGAGACCTAGGGGAATCCAAGATGGGGTGACTTGTGTGGCTCGGACCAGGTTCTGTTACCCAGAATCCTTTGCAAACCTCAAAATTTGGCTAAAAAACACATGTTCCTCACATTTCTGTGGCAGAAAGTTCTGGAATCTGAGAGGAGCCCCAAATGTCCTTCCGCCCAGCGTTCCCCCACGTCTCCCGATAAAAATGATACCTCACTTGTGTGGGTAGGCCTACCGCCTGCGACAGGAAACGCCCCAAAGCGCAACGTGGACACATCCAAATTTTTGAAGGAAAACAGAGGTGTTTTTTGCAAAGTGCCTACCTGTAGATTTTGGCCTGTAGCTCAGCCGCCACCTAGGGAAACCTACCAAACCTGTGCATTTCTGAAAATTAGAGACCTAGGGGAATCCAAGATGGGGTGACTTGTGTGGCTTGGACCAGGTTCTGTTACCCAGAATCCTTTGCAAACCTCAAAATTTGGCTAAAAAAACACATGTTCCTCACATTTCTGTGGCAGAAAGTTCTGGACTCTGAGAGGAGCCACAAATTTCCTTCCACACAACGTTCCCCCACGTCTCCCGATAAAAATGATACCTCATTTGTGTGGGTAGGCCTAGCGCCCGCGACAGGAAACGCCCCAAAGTGCAACGTGGACACAGCCACATTTTTGAAGGAAAACAGAGTTGTTTTTTGCAAAGTGCCTACCTGTAGATTTTGGCCTGTAGCTCAGCCGCCACCTAGGGAAACCTACCAAACCTGTGCATTTCTGAAAATTAGAGACCTAGGGGAATCCAAGATGGGGTGACTTGTGTGGCTCGGACCAGGTTCTGTTACCCAGAATCCTTTGCAAACCTCAAAATTTGGCCAAAAAAACACATGTTCCTCACATTTCTGTGGCAGAAAGTTCTAGAATCTGAGAGGAGCCACAAATTTCCTTCCACCCAGCGTTACCCCACGTCTCCCGATAAAAATGATACCTCACTTGTGTGGGTAGGCCTAGCGCCCGCGACAGGAAACGCCCCAAAGCGCAACGTGGACACATCCAAATTTTTGAAGGAAAACAGAGGTGTTTTTTGCAAAGTGCCTACCTGTAGATTTTGGCCTGTAGCTCAGCCGCCACCTTGGGAAACCTACCAAACCTGTGCATTTCTGAAAACTAGAGACCTAGGGGAATCCAAGATGGGGTGACTTGTGTGGCTCGGACCAGGTTCTGTTACCCAGAATCCTTCGCAAACCTCAAAATTTGGCTAAAAAAACACATGTTCCTCACATTTCTGTGGCAGAAAGTTCTGGAATCTAAGAGGAGCCACAAATTTTCTTCCACCCAGCGTTCCCCCACGTCTCCCGATAAAAATGATACCTCACTTGTGTGGGTAGGCCTAGCGCCCGCGACAGGAAACGCCCCAAAGCGCAACGTGGACACAGCCAAATTTTTGAAGGAAAACAGAGGTGTTTTTTGCAAAGTGCCTACCTGTAGATTTTGGCCTGTAGCTCAGCCGCCACCTAGGGAAACCTACCAAACCTGTGCATTTCTGAAAACTAGAGACCTAGGGGAATCCAAGATGGGGTGACTTGTGTGGCTCGGACCAGGTTCTGTTACCCAGAATACTTTGCAAACCTCAAAATTTGGCTAAAAAAACACATGTTCCTCACATTTCTGTGGCAGAGAGTTCTAGAATCTGAGAGGAGCCACAAATTTCCTTCCACCCAGCGTTCCCCCACGTCTCCCGATAAAAATGATACCTCACTTGTGTGGGTAGGCCTAGCGCCCGCGACAGGAAACGCCCCAAAGTGCAACGTGGACACAGCCAAATTTTTGAAGGAAAACAGAGGTGTTTTTTGCAAAGTGCCTACCTGTAGATTTTGGCCTGTAGCTCAGCGGCCACCTAGGGAAACCTACCAAACCTGTGCATTTCTGAAAACTAGAGACCTAGGGGAATCCAAGATGGGGTGACTTGTGTGGCTCGGACCAGGTTCTGTTACCCAGAATCCTTCGCAAACCTCAGAATTTGGCTAAAAAAACACATGTTCCTCACATTTCTGTGGCAGAAAGTTCTGGAATCTGAGAGGAGCCACAAATTTCCTTCCACCCAGCGTTACCCCACGTCTCCCGATAAAAATGATACCTCACTTGTGTGGGTAGGCCTAGCGCCCGCGACAGGAAACGCCCCAAAGCGCAATGTGGACACAGCCAAATTTTTGAAGGAAAACAGAGGTGTTTTTTGCAAAGTGCCTACCTGTAGATTTTGGCTTGTAGCTCAGCTGCCACCTAGGGAAACCTACCAAACCTGTGCATTTCTGAAAACTAGAGACCTAGGGGAATCCAAGATGGGGTGACTTGTGTGGCTCGGACCAGGTTCTGTTACCCAGAATCCTTCGCAAACCTCAAAATTTGGCTAAAAAAACACATGTTCCTCACATTTCTGTGGCAGAAAGTTCTGGAATCTGAGAGGAGCCACAAATTTCCTTCCACCCAGCGTTACCCCACGTCTCCCGATAAAAATGATACCTCACTTGTGTGGGTAGGCCTAGTGCCCGCGACAGGAAACGCCCCAAAGCGCAACGTGGACACAGCCACATTTTTGAAGGAAAACAGAGGTGTTTTTTGAAAAGTGCCTACCTGTAGATTTTGGCCTGTAGCTCAGCTGCCACCTAGGGAAACCTACCAAACCTGTGCATTTCTGAAAACTAGAGACCTAGGGGAATCCAAGATGGGGTGACTTGTGTGGCTCGGACCAGGTTCTGTTACCCAACATCCTTTGCAAACCTCAAAATTTGGCTAAAAAAACACATGTTCCTCACATTTCTGTTGCAGAAAGTTCTGGAATCTGAGAGGAGCCACAAATTTCCTTCCACCCAGCGTTCCCCCACGTCTCCCGATAAAAATGATACCTCACTTGTGTGGGTAGGCCTAGCGCCCGCGACAAGAAACGCCCCAAAGCGCAACGTGGACACAGCCACATTTTTTAAGGAAAACAGAGGTGTTTTTTGCAAAGTGCCTACCTGTAGATTTTGGCCTGTAGCTCAGCCGCCACCTAGGGAAACCTACCAAACCTGTGCATTTCTGAAAATTAGAGACCTAGGGGAATCCAAGATGGGGTGACTTGTGTGGCTCGGACCAGGTTCTGTTACCTAGAATCCTTTGCAAACCTCAAAATTTGGCTAAAAAAACACATGTGGCTCACATTTCTGTGGCAGAAAGTTCTGGAATCTGAGAGGAGCCACAAATTTCCTTCCACCCAGCGTTCCCCCACGTCTCCCGATAAAAATGATACCTCATTTGTGTGGGTAGGCCTAGCGCCCGCGACAGGAAACGCCCCAAAGTGCAACGTGGACACAGCCACATTTTTGAAGGAAAACAAAGTTGTTTTTTGCAAAGTGCCTACCTGTAGATTTTGGCCTGTAGCTCAGCCGCCACCTTGGGAAACCTACCAAACCTGTGCATTTCTGAAAACTAGAGACCTAGGGGAATCCAAGGTGGGGTGACTTGTGTGGCTCGGACCAGGTTCTGTTACCCAGAATCCTTCGCAAACCTCAAAATTTGGCTAAAAAAAACATGTTCCCCACATTTCTGTGGCAGAAAGTTCTGGAATCTGAGAGGACCCACAAATTTCCTTCCACCCAGCGTTCCCCCACGTCTCCCGATAAAAATGATACCTCACTTGTGTGGGTAGGCCTAGCGCCCGCGACAGGAAACGCCCCAAAGCGCAACGTGGACACAGCCAAATTTTTGAAGGAAAACAGAGGTGTTTTTTGCAAAGTGCCTACCTGTAGATTTTGGCCTGTAGCTCAGCTGCCACTTAGGGAAACCTACCAAACCTGTGCATTTCTGAAAACTAGAGACCTAGGGGAATCCAAGATGGGGTGACTTGTGTGGCTCGGACCAGGTTCTGTTACCCAGAATCCTTTGTAAACCTCAAAATTTGGCTTAAAAAAACACATGTTCCTCATATTTCTGTGGCAGAAAGTTCTGGAATCTGAGAGGAGCCACAAATTTCCTTCCACCCAGCGTTCCCCCACGTCTCCCGATAAAAATGATACCTCACTTGTGTGGGTACGTCTAGTGCCCGCGACAGGAAACGCCCCAAATCGCAACGTGGACACATCCAAATTTTTGAAGGAAAACAGAGGTGTTTTTTGCAAAGTGCCTACCTGTAGATTTTGGCCTGTAGCTCAGCCGCCACCTAGGGAAACCTACCAAACCTGTGCATTTCTGAAAACTAGAGACCTAGGGGAATCCAAGATGGGGTGACTTGTGTGGCTCGGACCAGGTTCTGTTACCCAGAATCCTTCGCAAACCTCAAAATTTGGCTAAAAAAACACATGTTCCTCACATTTCTGTGGCAGAAAGTTCTGGAATCTGAGAGGAGCCACAAATTTCCTTCCACCCAGCGTTACCCCACGTCTCCCGATAGAAATGATACCTCACTTGTTTGGGTAGGCCTAGCGCCCGCGACAGGAAACGCCCCAAAGCGCAACGTGGACACATCCAAATTTTTGAAGGAAAACAGAGGTGTTTTTTGCAAAGTGCCTACCTGTAGATTTTGGCCTGTAGCTCAGCCGCCACCTAGGGAAACCTACCAAACCTGTGCATTTCTGAAAATTAGAGATCTAGGGGAATCCAAGATGGGGTGACTTGTGTGGCTCGGACCAGGTTCTGTTACCCAGAATCCTTTGCAAACCTCAAAATTTGGCTAAAAAAACACATGTTCCTCACATTTCTGTGGCAGAAAGTTCTGGAATTTGAGAGGAGCCACAAATTTCCTTCAACCCAGCGTTCCCCCACGTCTCCCGATAAAAATGATACCTCATTTGTATGGGTAGGCCTAGCGCCCGCGACAGGAAACGCCCCAAAGTGCAACGTGGACACATCCAAATTTTTGAAGGAAAACAGAGGTGTTTTTTGCAAAGTGCCTACCTGTAGATTTTGGCCTGTAGCTCAGCCGCCACCTAGGGAAACCTACCAAACCTGTGACTTTAAAAAAACTAGAGACCTAGGGGAATCCAAGATGGGGTGACTTGTGTGGCTCGGACCAGGTTCTGTTACCCAGAATCCTTTGCAAACCTCAAAATTTGGCTAAAAAAACACATGTTCCTCACATTTCTGTGGCAGAAAGTTCTAGAATCTGAGAGGAGACACAAATTTCCTTCCACCCAGCGTTTCCCCACGTCTCCCGATAAAAATTATACCTCACTTGTGTGGGTAGGCCTAGCGCCCGCGACAGGAAACGCCCCAAAGTGCAACGTGGACACAGCCAAATTTTTGAAGGAAAACAGAGGTGTTTTTTGCAAAGTGCCTACCTGTAGATTTTGGCTTGTAGCTCAGCGGCCACCTAGGGAAACCTACCAAACCTGTGCATTTCTGAAAACTAGAGACCTAGGGGAATCCAAGATGGGGTGACTTGTGTGGCTCGGACCAGGTTCTGTTACCCAGAATCCTTCGCAAACCTCAAAATTTGGCTAAAAAAACACATGTTCCTCACATTTCTGTGGCAGAAAGTTCTGGAATCTGAGAGGAGCCACAAATTTCCTTCCACCCAGCGTTACCCCACGTCTCCCGATAAAAATGATACCTCACTTGTGTGGGTAGGCCTAGCGCCCGCGACAGGAAACGCCCCAGAGCGCAACGTGGACACAGCCAAATTTTTGAAGGAAAACAGAGGTGTTTTTTGCAAAGTGCCTACCTGTAGATTTTGGCCTGTAGCTCAGCTGCCACCTAGGGAAACCTACCAAACCTGTGCATTTCTGAAAACTAGAGACCTAGGGGAATCCAAGATGGGGTGACTTGTGTGGCTCGGACCAGGTTCTGTTACCCAGAATCCTTCGCAAACCTCAAAATTTGGCTAAAAAAACACATGTTCCTCACATTTCTGTGGCAGAAAGTTCTGGAATCTGAGAGGAGCCACAAATTTCCTTCCACCCAGCGTTCCCCCACGTCTCCCGATAAAGATAAAAATGATACCTCACTTGTGTGGGTAGGCCTAGCGCCCGCGTCAGGAAACGCCCCAAAGCGCAACGTGGACACAGCCAAATTTTTGAAGGAAAACAGGTGTTTTTTGCAAAGTGCCTACCTGTAGATTTTGGCCTGTAGCTCAGCCGCCACCTAGGGAAACCTACCAAACCTGTGCATTTCTAAAAACTAGAGACCTAGGGGAATCCAAGATGGGGTGACTTGTGTGGCTCGGACCAGGTTCTGTTACCCAGAATCCTTTGCAAACCTCAAAATTTGGCTAAAAAACACATGTTCCTCACATTTCTGTGGCAGAAAGTTCTGGAATCTGAGAGGAGCCACAAATGTCCTTCCGCCCAGCGTTCCCCCACGTCTCCCGATAAAAATGATACCTCACTTGTGTGGGTAGGCCTACCGCCTGCGACAGGAAACGCCCCAAAGCGCAACGTGGACACATCCAAATTTTTGAAGGAAAACAGAGGTGTTTTTTGCAAAGTGCCTACCTGTAGATTTTGGCCTGTAGCTCAGCCGCCACCTAGGGAAACCTACCAAACCTGTGCATTTCTGAAAATTAGAGACCTAGGGGAATCCAAGATGGGGTGACTTGTGTGGCTTGGACCAGGTTCTGTTACCCAGAATCCTTTGCAAACCTCAAAATTTGGCTAAAAAAACACATGTTCCTCACATTTCTGTGGCAGAAAGTTCTGGACTCTGAGAGGAGCCACAAATTTCCTTCCACACAACGTTCCCCCACATCTCCCGATAAAAATGATACCTCATTTGTGTGGGTAGGCCTAGCGCCCGCGACAGGAAAAGCCCCAAAGTGCAACGTGGACACAGCCACATTTTTGAAGGAAAACAGAGTTGTTTTTTGCAAAGTGCCTACCTGTAGATTTTGGCCTGTAGCTCAGCCGCCACCTAGGGAAACCTACCAAACCTGTGCATTTCTGAAAATTAGAGACCTAGGGGAATCCAAGATGGGGTGACTTGTGTGGCTCGGACCAGGTTCTGTTACCCAGAATCCTTTGCAAACCTCAAAATGTGGGCAAAAAAACACATGTTCCTCACATTTCTGTGGCAGAAAGTTCTAGAATCTGAGAGGAGCCACAAATTTCCTTCCACCCAGCGTTACCCCACGTCTCCCGATAAAAATGATACCTCACTTGTGTGGGTAGGCCTAGCGCCCGCGACAGGAAACGCCCCAAAGCGCAACGTGGACACATCCAAATTTTTGAAGGAAAACAGAGGTGTTTTTTGCAAAGTGCCTACCTGTAGATTTTGGCCTGTAGCTCAGCCGCCACCTTGGGAAACCTACCAAGCCTGTGCATTTCTGAAAACTAGAGACCTAGGGGAATCCAAGATGGGGTGACTTGTGTGGCTCGGACCAGGTTCTGTTACCCAGAATCCTTCGCAAACCTCAAAATTTGGCTAAAAAAACACATGTTCCTCACATTTCTGTGGCAGAAAGTTCTGGAATCTAAGAGGAGCCACAAATTTTCTTCCACCCAGCGTTCCCCCACGTCTCCCGATAAAAATGATACCTCACTTGTGTGGGTAGGCCTAGCGCCCGCGACAGGAAACGCCCCAAAGCGCAACGTGGACACAGCCAAATTTTTGAAGGAAAACAGAGGTGTTTTTTGCAAAGTGCCTACCTGTAGATTTTGGCCTGTAGCTCAGCCGCCACCTAGGGAAACCTACCAAACCTGTGCATTTCTGAAAACTAGAGACCTAGGGGAATCCAAGATGGGGTGACTTGTGTGGCTCGGACCAGGTTCTGTTGCCCAGAATCCTTTGCAAACCTCAAAATTTGGCTAAAAAAACACATGTTCCTCACATTTCTGTGGCAGAAAGTTCTGGAATCTGAGAGGAGCCACAAATTTCCTTCCACCCAGCGTTCCCCCGCGTCTCCCGATAAAAATGATACCTCACTTGTGTGGGTAGGCCTAGCGCCCGCGACAGGAAACGCCCCAAAGCGCAACGTGGACACATCCAAATTTTTGAAGGAAAACAGAGGTGTTTTTGCAAAGTGCCTACCTGTAGATTTTGGCCTGTAGCTCAGCCGCCACCTAGGGAAACCTACCAAACCTGTGCATTTCTGAAAATTAGAGATCTAGGGGAATCCAAGATGGGGTGACTTGTGTGGCTCGGACCAGGTTCTGTTACCCAGAATCCTTCGCAAACCTCAAAATTTGGCTAAAAAAACACATGTTCCTCACATTTCTGTGGCAGAAAGTTCTGGAATCTAAGAGGAGCCACAAATTTTCTTCCACCCAGCGTTCCCCCACGTCTCCCGATAAAAATGATACCTCACTTGTGTGGGTAGGCCTAGCGCCCGCGACAGGAAACGCCCCAAAGCGCAACGTGGACACAGCCAAATTTTTGAAGGAAAACAGAGGTGTTTTTTGCAAAGTGCCTACCTGTAGATTTTGGCCTGTAGCTCAGCGGCCACCTAGGGAAACCTACCAAACCTGTGCATTTCTGAAAACTAGAGACCTAGGGGAATCCAAGATGGGGTGACTTGTGTGGCTCGGACCAGGTTCTGTTACCCAGAATCCTTCGCAAACCTCAGAATTTGGCTAAAAAAACACATGTTCCTCACATTTCTGTGGCAGAAAGTTCTGGAATCTGAGAGGAGCCACAAATTTCCTTCCACCCAGCGTTACCCCACGTCTCCCGATAAAAATGATACCTCACTTGTGTGGGTAGGCCTAGCGCCCGCGACAGGAAACGCCCCAGAGCGCAACGTGGACACAGCCAAATTTTTGAAGGAAAACAGAGGTGTTTTTTGCAAAGTGCCTACCTGTAGATTTTGGCCTGTAGCTCAGCTGCCACCTAGGGAAACCTACCAAACCTGTGCATTTCTGAAAACTAGAGACCTAGGGGAATCCAAGATGGGGTGACTTGTGTGGCTCGGACCAGGTTCTGTTACCCAGAATCCTTCGCAAACCTCAAAATTTGGCTAAAAAAACACATGTTCCTCACATTTCTGTGGCAGAAAGTTCTGGAATCTGAGAGGAGCCACAAATTTCCTTCCACCCAGCGTTCCCCCACGTCTCCCGATAAAGATAAAAATGATACCTCACTTGTGTGGGTAGGCCTAGCGCCCGCGTCAGGAAACGCCCCAAAGCGCAACGTGGACACAGCCAAATTTTTGAAGGAAAACAGGTGTTTTTTGCAAAGTGCCTACCTGTAGATTTTGGCCTGTAGCTCAGCCGCCACCTAGGGAAACCTACCAAACCTGTGCATTTCTAAAAACTAGAGACCTAGGGGAATCCAAGATGGGGTGACTTGTGTGGCTCGGACCAGGTTCTGTTACCCAGAATCCTTTGCAAACCTCAAAATTTGGCTAAAAAACACATGTTCCTCACATTTCTGTGGCAGAAAGTTCTGGAATCTGAGAGGAGCCACAAATGTCCTTCCGCCCAGCGTTCCCCCACGTCTCCCGATAAAAATGATACCTCACTTGTGTGGGTAGGCCTACCGCCTGCGACAGGAAACGCCCCAAAGCGCAACGTGGACACATCCAAATTTTTGAAGGAAAACAGAGGTGTTTTTTGCAAAGTGCCTACCTGTAGATTTTGGCCTGTAGCTCAGCCGCCACCTAGGGAAACCTACCAAACCTGTGCATTTCTGAAAATTAGAGACCTAGGGGAATCCAAGATGGGGTGACTTGTGTGGCTTGGACCAGGTTCTGTTACCCAGAATCCTTTGCAAACCTCAAAATTTGGCTAAAAAAACACATGTTCCTCACATTTCTGTGGCAGAAAGTTCTGGACTCTGAGAGGAGCCACAAATTTCCTTCCACACAACGTTCCCCCACATCTCCCGATAAAAATGATACCTCATTTGTGTGGGTAGGCCTAGCGCCCGCGACAGGAAAAGCCCCAAAGTGCAACGTGGACACAGCCACATTTTTGAAGGAAAACAGAGTTGTTTTTTGCAAAGTGCCTACCTGTAGATTTTGGCCTGTAGCTCAGCCGCCACCTAGGGAAACCTACCAAACCTGTGCATTTCTGAAAATTAGAGACCTAGGGGAATCCAAGATGGGGTGACTTGTGTGGCTCGGACCAGGTTCTGTTACCCAGAATCCTTTGCAAACCTCAAAATGTGGCCAAAAAAAACACATGTTCCTCACATTTCTGTGGCAGAAAGTTCTAGAATCTGAGAGGAGCCACAAATTTCCTTCCACCCAGCGTTACCCCACGTCTCCCGATAAAAATGATACCTCACTTGTGTGGGTAGGCTTAGCGCCCGCGACAGGAAACGCCCCAAAGCGCAACGTGGACACATCCAAATTTTTGAAGGAAAACAGAGGTGTTTTTTGCAAAGTGCCTACCTGTAGATTTTGGCCTGTAGCTCAGCCGCCACCTTGGGAAACCTACCAAGCCTGTGCATTTCTGAAAACTAGAGACCTAGGGGAATCCAAGATGGGGTGACTTGTGTGGCTCGGACCAGGTTCTGTTACCCAGAATCCTTCGCAAACCTCAAAATTTGGCTAAAAAAACACATGTTCCTCACATTTCTGTGGCAGAAAGTTCTGGAATCTAAGAGGAGCCACAAATTTTCTTCCACCCAGCGTTCCCCCACGTCTCCCGATAAAAATGATACCTCACTTGTGTGGGTAGGCCTAGCGCCCGCGACAGGAAACGCCCCAAAGCGCAACGTGGACACAGCCAAATTTTTGAAGGAAAACAGAGGTGTTTTTTGCAAAGTGCCTACCTGTAGATTTTGGCCTGTAGCTCAGCCGCCACCTAGGGAAACCTACCAAACCTGTGCATTTCTGAAAACTAGAGACCTAGGGGAATCCAAGATGGGGTGACTTGTGTGGCTCGGACCAGGTTCTGTTGCCCAGAATCCTTTGCAAACCTCAAAATTTGGCTAAAAAAACACATGTTCCTCACATTTCTGTGGCAGAAAGTTCTGGAATCTGAGAGGAGCCACAAATTTCCTTCCACCCAGCGTTCCCCCACGTCTCCCGATAAAAATGATACCTCACTTGTGTGGGTAGGCCTAGCGCCCGCGACAGGAAACGCCCCAAAGCGCAACGTGGACACATCCAAATTTTTGAAGGAAAACAGAGGTGTTTTTGCAAAGTGCCTACCTGTAGATTTTGGCCTGTAGCTCAGCCGCCACCTAGGGAAACCTACCAAACCTGTGCATTTCTGAAAATTAGAGATCTAGGGGAATCCAAGATGGGGTGACTTGTGTGGCTCGGACCAGGTTCTGTTACCCAGAATCCTTCGCAAACCTCAAAATTTGGCTAAAAAAACACATGTTCCTCACATTTCTGTGGCAGAAAGTTCTGGAATCTAAGAGGAGCCACAAATTTTCTTCCACCCAGCGTTCCCCCACGTCTCCCGATAAAAATGATACCTCACTTGTGTGGGTAGGCCTAGCGCCCGCGACAGGAAACGCCCCAAAGCGCAACGTGGACACAGCCAAATTTTTGAAGGAAAACAGAGGTGTTTTTTGCAAAGTGCCTACCTGTAGATTTTGGCCTGTAGCTCAGCCGCCACCTAGGGAAACCTACCAAACCTGTGCATTTCTGAAAACTAGAGACCTAGGGGAATCCAAGATGGGGTGACTTGTGTGGCTCGGACCAGGTTCTGTTACCCAGAATACTTTGCAAACCTCAAAATTTGGCTAAAAAAACACATGTTCCTCACATTTCTGTGGCAGAGAGTTCTAGAATCTGAGAGGAGCCACAAATTTCCTTCCACCCAGCGTTCCCCCACGTCTCCCGATAAAAATGATACCTCACTTGTGTGGGTAGGCCTAGCGCCCGCGACAGGAAACGCCCCAAAGTGCAACGTGGACACAGCCACATTTTTGAAGGAAAACAGAGGTGTTTTTTGCAAAGTGCCTACCTGTAGATTTTGGCCTGTAGCTCAGCGGCCACCTAGGGAAACCTACCAAACCTGTGCATTTCTGAAAACTAGAGACCTAGGGGAATCCAAGATGGGGTGACTTGTGTGGCTCGGACCAGGTTCTGTTACCCAGAATCCTTCGCAAACCTCAGAATTTGGCTAAAAAAACACATGTTCCTCACATTTCTGTGGCAGAAAGTTCTGGAATCTGAGAGGAGCCACAAATTTCCTTCCACCCAGCGTTACCCCACGTCTCCCGATAAAAATGATACCTCACTTGTGTGGGTAGGCCTAGCGCCCGCGACAGGAAACGCCCCAAAGCGCAATGTGGACACAGCCAAATTTTTGAAGGAAAACAGAGGTGTTTTTTGCAAAGTGCCTACCTGTAGATTTTGGCTTGTAGCTCAGCGGCCACCTAGGGAAACCTACCAAACCTGTGCATTTCTGAAAACTAGAGACCTAGGGGAATCCAAGATGGGGTGACTTGTGTGGCTCGGACCAGGTTCTGTTACCCAGAATCCTTCGCAAACCTCAAAATTTGGCTAAAAAAACACATGTTCCTCACATTTCTGTGGCAGAAAGTTCTGGAATCTGAGAGGAGCCACAAATTTCCTTCCACCCAGCGTTACCCCACGTCTCCCGATAAAAATGATACCTCACTTGTGTGGGTAGGCCTAGTGCCCGCGACAGGAAACGCCCCAAAGCGCAACGTGGACACAGCCACATTTTTGAAGGAAAACAGAGGTGTTTTTTGAAAAGTGCCTACCTGTAGATTTTGGCCTGTAGCTCAGCTGCCACCTAGGGAAACCTACCAAACCTGTGCATTTCTGAAAACTAGAGACCTAGGGGAATCCAAGATGGGGTGACTTGTGTGGCTCGGACCAGGTTCTGTTACCCAACATCCTTTGCAAACCTCAAAATTTGGCTAAAAAAACACATGTTCCTCACATTTCTGTTGCAGAAAGTTCTGGAATCTGAGAGGAGCCACAAATTTCCTTCCACCCAGCGTTCCCCCACGTCTCCCGATAAAAATGATACCTCACTTGTGTGGGTAGGCCTAGCGCCCGCGACAAGAAACGCCCCAAAGCGCAACGTGGACACAGCCACATTTTTTAAGGAAAACAGAGGTGTTTTTTGCAAAGTGCCTACCTGTAGATTTTGGCCTGTAGCTCAGCCGCCACCTAGGGAAACCTACCAAACCTGTGCATTTCTGAAAATTAGAGACCTAGGGGAATCCAAGATGGGGTGACTTGTGTGGCTCGGACCAGGTTCTGTTACCTAGAATCCTTTGCAAACCTCAAAATTTGGCTAAAAAAACACATGTGGCTCACATTTCTGTGGCAGAAAGTTCTGGAATCTGAGAGGAGCCACAAATTTCCTTCCACCCAGCGTTCCCCCACGTCTCCCGATAAAAATGATACCTCATTTGTGTGGGTAGGCCTAGCGCCCGCGACAGGAAACGCCCCAAAGTGCAACGTGGACACAGCCACATTTTTGAAGGAAAACAAAGTTGTTTTTTGCAAAGTGCCTACCTGTAGATTTTGGCCTGTAGCTCAGCCGCCACCTTGGGAAACCTACCAAACCTGTGCATTTCTGAAAACTAGAGACCTAGGGGAATCCAAGGTGGGGTGACTTGTGTGGCTCGGACCAGGTTCTGTTACCCAGAATCCTTCGCAAACCTCAAAATTTGGCTAAAAAAAACATGTTCCCCACATTTCTGTGGCAGAAAGTTCTGGAATCTGAGAGGACCCACAAATTTCCTTCCACCCAGCGTTCCCCCACGTCTCCCGATAAAAATGATACCTCACTTGTGTGGGTAGGCCTAGCGCCCGCGACAGGAAACGCCCCAAAGCGCAACGTGGACACAGCCAAATTTTTGAAGGAAAACAGAGGTGTTTTTTGCAAAGTGCCTACCTGTAGATTTTGGCCTGTAGCTCAGCTGCCACTTAGGGAAACCTACCAAACCTGTGCATTTCTGAAAACTAGAGACCTAGGGGAATCCAAGATGGGGTGACTTGTGTGGCTCGGACCAGGTTCTGTTACCCAGAATCCTTTGTAAACCTCAAAATTTGGCTTAAAAAAACACATGTTCCTCATATTTCTGTGGCAGAAAGTTCTGGAATCTGAGAGGAGCCACAAATTTCCTTCCACCCAGCGTTCCCCCACGTCTCCCGATAAAAATGATACCTCACTTGTGTGGGTACGTCTAGTGCCCGCGACAGGAAACGCCCCAAATCGCAACGTGGACACATCCAAATTTTTGAAGGAAAACAGAGGTGTTTTTTGCAAAGTGCCTACCTGTAGATTTTGGCCTGTAGCTCAGCCGCCACCTAGGGAAACCTACCAAACCTGTGCATTTCTGAAAACTAGAGACCTAGGGGAATCCAAGATGGGGTGACTTGTGTGGCTCGGACCAGGTTCTGTTACCCAGAATCCTTCGCAAACCTCAAAATTTGGCTAAAAAAACACATGTTCCTCACATTTCTGTGGCAGAAAGTTCTGGAATCTGAGAGGAGCCACAAATTTCCTTCCACCCAGCGTTACCCCACGTCTCCCGATAGAAATGATACCTCACTTGTTTGGGTAGGCCTAGCGCCCGCGACAGGAAACGCCCCAAAGCGCAACGTGGACACATCCAAATTTTTGAAGGAAAACAGAGGTGTTTTTTGCAAAGTGCCTACCTGTAGATTTTGGCCTGTAGCTCAGCCGCCACCTAGGGAAACCTACCAAACCTGTGCATTTCTGAAAATTAGAGATCTAGGGGAATCCAAGATGGGGTGACTTGTGTGGCTCGGACCAGGTTCTGTTACCCAGAATCCTTTGCAAACCTCAAAATTTGGCTAAAAAAACACATGTTCCTCACATTTCTGTGGCAGAAAGTTCTGGAATTTGAGAGGAGCCACAAATTTCCTTCAACCCAGCGTTCCCCCACGTCTCCCGATAAAAATGATACCTCATTTGTATGGGTAGGCCTAGCGCCCGCGACAGGAAACGCCCCAAAGTGCAACGTGGACACATCCAAATTTTTGAAGGAAAACAGAGGTGTTTTTTGCAAAGTGCCTACCTGTAGATTTTGGCCTGTAGCTCAGCCGCCACCTAGGGAAACCTACCAAACCTGTGACTTTAAAAAAACTAGAGACCTAGGGGAATCCAAGATGGGGTGACTTGTGTGGCTCGGACCAGGTTCTGTTACCCAGAATCCTTTGCAAACCTCAAAATTTGGCTAAAAAAACACATGTTCCTCACATTTCTGTGGCAGAAAGTTCTAGAATCTGAGAGGAGACACAAATTTCCTTCCACCCAGCGTTTCCCCACGTCTCCCGATAAAAATTATACCTCACTTGTGTGGGTAGGCCTAGCGCCCGCGACAGGAAACGCCCCAAAGTGCAACGTGGACACAGCCAAATTTTTGAAGGAAAACAGAGGTGTTTTTTGCAAAGTGCCTACCTGTAGATTTTGGCTTGTAGCTCAGCGGCCACCTAGGGAAACCTACCAAACCTGTGCATTTCTGAAAACTAGAGACCTAGGGGAATCCAAGATGGGGTGACTTGTGTGGCTCGGACCAGGTTCTGTTACCCAGAATCCTTCGCAAACCTCAAAATTTGGCTAAAAAAACACATGTTCCTCACATTTCTGTGGCAGAAAGTTCTGGAATCTGAGAGGAGCCACAAATTTCCTTCCACCCAGCGTTACCCCACGTCTCCCGATAAAAATGATACCTCACTTGTGTGGGTAGGCCTAGCGCCCGCGACAGGAAACGCCCCAGAGCGCAACGTGGACACAGCCAAATTTTTGAAGGAAAACAGAGGTGTTTTTTGCAAAGTGCCTACCTGTAGATTTTGGCCTGTAGCTCAGCTGCCACCTAGGGAAACCTACCAAACCTGTGCATTTCTGAAAACTAGAGACCTAGGGGAATCCAAGATGGGGTGACTTGTGTGGCTCGGACCAGGTTCTGTTACCCAGAATCCTTCGCAAACCTCAAAATTTGGCTAAAAAAACACATGTTCCTCACATTTCTGTGGCAGAAAGTTCTGGAATCTGAGAGGAGCCACAAATTTCCTTCCACCCAGCGTTCCCCCACGTCTCCCGATAAAGATAAAAATGATACCTCACTTGTGTGGGTAGGCCTAGCGCCCGCGTCAGGAAACGCCCCAAAGCGCAACGTGGACACAGCCAAATTTTTGAAGGAAAACAGGTGTTTTTTGCAAAGTGCCTACCTGTAGATTTTGGCCTGTAGCTCAGCCGCCACCTAGGGAAACCTACCAAACCTGTGCATTTCTAAAAACTAGAGACCTAGGGGAATCCAAGATGGGGTGACTTGTGTGGCTCGGACCAGGTTCTGTTACCCAGAATCCTTTGCAAACCTCAAAATTTGGCTAAAAAACACATGTTCCTCACATTTCTGTGGCAGAAAGTTCTGGAATCTGAGAGGAGCCACAAATGTCCTTCCGCCCAGCGTTCCCCCACGTCTCCCGATAAAAATGATACCTCACTTGTGTGGGTAGGCCTACCGCCTGCGACAGGAAACGCCCCAAAGCGCAACGTGGACACATCCAAATTTTTGAAGGAAAACAGAGGTGTTTTTTGCAAAGTGCCTACCTGTAGATTTTGGCCTGTAGCTCAGCCGCCACCTAGGGAAACCTACCAAACCTGTGCATTTCTGAAAATTAGAGACCTAGGGGAATCCAAGATGGGGTGACTTGTGTGGCTTGGACCAGGTTCTGTTACCCAGAATCCTTTGCAAACCTCAAAATTTGGCTAAAAAAACACATGTTCCTCACATTTCTGTGGCAGAAAGTTCTGGACTCTGAGAGGAGCCACAAATTTCCTTCCACACAACGTTCCCCCACGTCTCCCGATAAAAATGATACCTCATTTGTGTGGGTAGGCCTAGCGCCCGCGACAGGAAACGCCCCAAAGTGCAACGTGGACACAGCCACATTTTTGAAGGAAAACAGAGTTGTTTTTTGCAAAGTGCCTACCTGTAGATTTTGGCCTGTAGCTCAGCCGCCACCTAGGGAAACCTACCAAACCTGTGCATTTCTGAAAATTAGAGACCTAGGGGAATCCAAGATGGGGTGACTTGTGTGGCTCGGACCAGGTTCTGTTACCCAGAATCCTTTGCAAACCTCAAAATGTGGCCAAAAAAACACATGTTCCTCACATTTCTGTGGCAGAAAGTTCTAGAATCTGAGAGGAGCCACAAATTTCCTTCCACCCAGCGTTACCCCACGTCTCCCGATAAAAATGATACCTCACTTGTGTGGGTAGGCCTAGCGCCCGCGACAGGAAACGCCCCAAAGCGCAACGTGGACACATCCAAATTTTTGAAGGAAAACAGAGGTGTTTTTTGCAAAGTGCCTACCTGTAGATTTTGGCCTGTAGCTCAGCCGCCACCTTGGGAAACCTACCAAGCCTGTGCATTTCTGAAAACTAGAGACCTAGGGGAATCCAAGATGGGGTGACTTGTGTGGCTCGGACCAGGTTCTGTTACCCAGAATCCTTCGCAAACCTCAAAATTTGGCTAAAAAAACACATGTTCCTCACATTTCTGTGGCAGAAAGTTCTGGAATCTAAGAGGAGCCACAAATTTTCTTCCACCCAGCGTTCCCCCACGTCTCCCGATAAAAATGATACCTCACTTGTGTGGGTAGGCCTAGCGCCCGCGACAGGAAACGCCCCAAAGCGCAACGTGGACACAGCCAAATTTTTGAAGGAAAACAGAGGTGTTTTTTGCAAAGTGCCTACCTGTAGATTTTGGCCTGTAGCTCAGCCGCCACCTAGGGAAACCTACCAAACCTGTGCATTTCTGAAAACTAGAGACCTAGGGGAATCCAAGATGGGGTGACTTGTGTGGCTCGGACCAGGTTCTGTTGCCCAGAATCCTTTGCAAACCTCAAAATTTGGCTAAAAAAACACATGTTCCTCACATTTCTGTGGCAGAAAGTTCTGGAATCTGAGAGGAGCCACAAATTTCCTTCCACCCAGCGTTCCCCCACGTCTCCCGATAAAAATGATACCTCACTTGTGTGGGTAGGCCTAGCGCCCGCGACAGGAAACGCCCCAAAGCGCAACGTGGACACATCCAAATTTTTGAAGGAAAACAGAGGTGTTTTTGCAAAGTGCCTACCTGTAGATTTTGGCCTGTAGCTCAGCCGCCACCTAGGGAAACCTACCAAACCTGTGCATTTCTGAAAATTAGAGATCTAGGGGAATCCAAGATGGGGTGACTTGTGTGGCTCGGACCAGGTTCTGTTACCCAGAATCCTTTGCAAACCTCAAAATTTGGCTAAAAAAATACATGTTCCTCACATTTCTGTGGCAGAAAGTTCTGGAATCTGAGAGGAGCCACAAATTTCCTTCAACCCAGCGTTCCCCCACGTCTCCCGATAAAAATGATACCTCATTTGTGTGGGTAGGCCTAGAGCCCGCGACAGGAAACGCCCCAAAGTGCAACGTGGACACATCCAAATTTTTGAAGGAAAACAGAGGTGTTTTTTGCAAAGTGCCTACCTGTAGATTTTGGCCTGTAGCTCAGCCGCCACCTAGGGAAACCTACCAAACCTGTGATTTTCTGAAAACTAGAGGCCTAGGGGAATCCAAGATGGGGTGACTTGTGTGGCTCGGACCAGGTTCTGTTACCCAGAATCCTTTGCAAACCTCAAAATTTGGCTAAAAAAACACATGTTCCTCACATTTCTGTGGCAGAAAGTTCTAGAATCTGAGAGGAGCCACAAATTTCATTCCACCCAGCGTTCCCCCACGTCTCCCGATAAAAATGATACCTCACTTGTGTGGGTAGGCCTAGCGCCCGCGACAGGAAACGCCCCAAAGTGCAACGTGGACACAGCCAAATTTTTGAAGGAAAACAGAGGTGTTTTTTGCAAAGTGCCTACCTGTAGATTTTGGCTTGTAGCTCAGCGGCCACCTTGGGAAACCTACCAAACCTGTGCATTTCTGAAAACTAGAGACCTAGGGGAATCCAAGATGGTGTGACTTGTGTGGCTCGGACCAGGTTCTGTTACCCAGAATCCTTCGCAAACCTCAAAATTTGGCTAAAAAAACACATGTTCCTCACATTTCGGTGGCAGAAAGTTCTGGAATCTGAGAGGATCCACAAATTTCCTTCCACCCAGCGTTACCCCACGTCTCCCGATAAAAATGATATCTCACTTGTGTGGGTAGGCCTAGCGCCCGCGACAGGAAACGCCCCAAAGCGCAACGTGGAGACATCCAAATTTTTGAAGGAAAACAGAGGTGTTTTTTGCAAAGTGCCTACCTGTAGATTTTGGCCTGTAGCTCAGCCGCCACCTTGGGAAACCTACCAAACCTGTGCATTTCTGAAAACTAGAGACCTAGGGGAATCCAAGATGGGGTGACTTGTGTGGCTCGGACCAGGTTCTGTTACCCAGAATCCTTTGCAAACCTCAAAATTTGGCTAAAAAAACACATGTTCCTCACATTTCTGTGGCACAAAGTTCTGGAATCTGAGAGGAGCCACAAATTTCCTTCCACCCAGCGTTCCCCCACGTCTCCCGATAAAAATGATACCTCACTTGTGTGGGTAGACCTAGCGCCCGCGACAGGAAACGCCCCAAAGCGCAACGTGGACACAGCCACATTTTTGAAGGAAAACAGAGGTGTTTTTTGCAAAGTGCCTACCTGTAGATTTTGGCCTGTAGCTCAGCCGCCACCTAGGGAAACCTACCAAACCTGTGCATTTCTGAAAATTTGAGACCTAGGGGAATCCAAGATGGGGTGACTTGTGTGGCTCGGACCAGGTTCTGTTACCTAGAATCCTTTGCAAACCTCAAAATTTGGCTAAAAAAACACATGTTCATCACATTTCTGTAGCAGAAAGTTCTGGAATCTGAGAGGAGCCACAAATTTCCTTCCACCCAGCGTTCCCCCACGTCTCCCGATAAAAATGATACCTCATTTGTGTGGGTAGGCCTAATGCCCGCGACAGGAAACGCCCCAAAGTGCAACGTGGACACAGCCACATTTTTGAAGGAAAACAGAGTTGTTTTTTGAAAAGTGCCTACCTGTAGATTTTGGCCTGTAGCTCAGCCGCCACCTTGGGAAACCTACCAAACCTGTGCATTTCTGAAAACTAGAGACCTAGGGGAATCCAAGATGGGGTGACTTGTGTGGCTCGGACCAGGTTCTGTTACCCAGAATCCTTCGCAAACCTCAAAATTTGGCTAAAAAAACACATGTTCCTCACATTTCTGTGGCAGAAAGTTCTGGAATCTGAGAGGAGCCACAAATTTCCTTCCACCCAGCGTTCCCCCACGTCTCCCGATAAAAATGATACCTCACTTGTGTGGGTAGGCCTGGCGCCCGCGACAGGAAACGCCCCAAAGCGCAACGTGGACACAGCCAAATTTTTGAAGGAAAACATAGGTGTTTTTTGCAAAGTGCCTACCTGTAGATTTTGGCCTGTAGCTCAGCTGCCACCTAGGGAAACCTACCAAACCTGTGCATTTCTGAAAACTAGAGACCTAGGGGAATCCAAGGTGGGGTGACTTGTGTGGCTCGGACCAGGTTCTGTTACCCAGAATCCTTGGTAAACCTCAAAATTTGGCTTAAAAACACATGTTCCTCACATTTCTGTGGCAGAAAGTTCTGGAATCTGAGAGGAGCCACAAATTTCCTTCCACCCAGCGTTCCCCCACGTCTCCCGATAAAGATAAAAATGATACCTCACTTGTGTGGGTAGGCCTAGCGCCCGCGTCAGGAAACGCCCCAAAGCGCAACGTGGACACAGCCAAATTTTTGAAGGAAAACAGGTGTTTTTTGCAAAGTGCCTACCTGTAGATTTTGGCCTGTAGCTCAGCCGCCACCTAGGGAAACCTACCAAACCTGTGCATTTCTGAAAATTAGAGACCTAGGGGAATCCAAGATGGGGTGACTTGTGTGGCTCGGACCAGGTTCTGTTACCTAGAATCCTTTGCAAACCTCAAAATTTGGCTAAAAAAACACATGTTCATCACATTTCTGTAGCAGAAAGTTCTGGAATCTGAGAGGAGCCACAAATTTCCTTCCACCCAGCGTTCCCCCACGTCTCCCGATAAAAATGATACCTCATTTGTGTGGGTAGGCCTAATGCCCGCGACAGGAAACGCCCCAAAGTGCAACGTGGACACAGCCACATTTTTGAAGGAAAACAGAGTTGTTTTTTGAAAAGTGCCTACCTGTAGATTTTGGCCTGTAGCTCAGCCGCCACCTTGGGAAACCTACCAAACCTGTGCATTTCTGAAAACTAGAGACCTAGGGGAATCCAAGATGGGGTGACTTGTGTGGCTCGGACCAGGTTCTGTTACCCAGAATCCTTCGCAAACCTCAAAATTTGGCTAAAAAAACACATGTTCCTCACATTTCTGTGGCAGAAAGTTCTGGAATCTGAGAGGAGCCACAAATTTCCTTCCACCCAGCGTTCCCCCACGTCTCCCGATAAAAATGATACCTCACTTGTGTGGGTAGGCCTGGCGCCCGCGACAGGAAACGCCCCAAAGCGCAACGTGGACACAGCCAAATTTTTGAAGGAAAACATAGGTGTTTTTTGCAAAGTGCCTACCTGTAGATTTTGGCCTGTAGCTCAGCTGCCACCTAGGGAAACCTACCAAACCTGTGCATTTCTGAAAACTAGAGACCTAGGGGAATCCAAGGTGGGGTGACTTGTGTGGCTCGGACCAGGTTCTGTTACCCAGAATCCTTGGTAAACCTCAAAATTTGGCTTAAAAACACATGTTCCTCACATTTCTGTGGCAGAAAGTTCTGGAATCTGAGAGGAGCCACAAATTTCCTTCCACCCAGCGTTCCCCCACGTCTCCCGATAAAGATAAAAATGATACCTCACTTGTGTGGGTAGGCCTAGCGCCCGCGTCAGGAAACGCCCCAAAGCGCAACGTGGACACAGCCAAATTTTTGAAGGAAAACAGGTGTTTTTTGCAAAGTGCCTACCTGTAGATTTTGGCCTGTAGCTCAGCCGCCACCTAGGGAAACCTACCAAACCTGTGCATTTCTGAAAACTAGAGACCTAGGGGAATCCAAGATGGGGTGACTTGTGTGGCTCGGACCAGGTTCTGTTACCCAGAATCCTTTGCAAACCTCAAAATTTGGCTAAAAAACACATGTTCCTCACATTTCTGTGGCAGAAAGTTCTGGAATCTGAGAGAAGCCACAAATGTCCTTCCGCCCAGCGTTCCCCCACGTCTCCCGATAAAAATGATACCTCACTTGTGTGGGTAGGCCTAGCGCCCGCGACAGGAAACGCCCCAAAGCGCAACGTGGACACAGCCACATTTTTGAAGGAAAACAGAGTTGTTTTTTCCAAAGTGCCTACCTGTAGATTTTGGCCTGTAGCTCAGCCGCCACCTAGGGAAACCTACCAAACCTGTGCATTTCTGAAAATTAGAGACCTAGGGGAATCCAAGATGGGGTGACTTGTGTGGCTCGGACCAGGTTCTGTTACCCAGAATCCTTTGCAAACCTCAAAATTTGGCTAAAAAAACACATGTTCCTCACATTTCTGTGGCAGAAAGTTTTGGAATCTGAGAGGAGCCACAAATTTCCTTCCACCCAGCGTTCCCCCACGTCTCCCGATAAAAATGATACCTCACTTGTGTGGGTAGACCTAGCGCCCGCGACAGGAAACGCCCCAAAGTGCAACGTGGACACTGCCACATTTTTGAAGGAAAACAGAGGTGTTTTTTGCAAAGTGCCTACCTGTAGATTTTGGCCTGTAGCTCAGCCGCCACCTAGGGAAACCTACCAAACCTGTGCATTTCTGAAAATTAGAGACCTAGGGGAATCCAAGATGGGGTGACTTGTGTGGCTCGGACCAGGTTCTGTTACCCAGAATCCTTCGCAAACCTCAAAATTTGGCTAAAAAAACACATGTTCCTCACATTTCTGTGGCAGAAAGTTCTGGAATCTGAGAGGAGCCACAAATTTCCTTCCACCCAGCGTTCCCTCACGTCTCCCGATAAAAATGATACCTCACTTGTGTGGGTAGGCCTGGCGCCCGCGACAGGAAACGCCCCAAAGCGCAACGTGGACACATCCAAATTTTTGAAGGAAAACAGAGGTGTTTTTTGCAAAGTGCCTACCTGTAGATTTTTGCCTGTAGCTCAGCCGCCACCTTGGGAAACCTACCAAACCTGTGCATTTCTGAAAACTAGAGACCTAGGGGAATCCAAGATGGGGTGACTTGTGTGGCTCGGACCAGGTTCTGTTACCCAGAATCCTTTGCAAACCTCAAAATTTGGCTAAAAAAACACATGTTCCTCACATTTCTGTGGCAGAAAGTTCTGGAATCTGAGAGGAGCCACAAATTTCCTTCCACCCAGCGTTCCCCCACGTCTCCCTATAAAAATGATACCTCACTTGTGTGGGTAGACCTAGCGCCCGCGACAGGAAACGCCCCAAAGCGCAACGTGGACACAGCCACATTTTTGAAGGAAAACAGAGGTGTTTTTTGCAAAGTGCCTACCTGTAGATTTTGGCCTGTAGCTCAGCCGCCACCTAGGGAAACCTACCAAACCTGTGCATTTCTGAAAATTAGAGACCTAGGGGAATCCAAGATGGGGTGACTTGTGTGGCTCGGACCAGGTTCTGTTACCTAGAATCCTTTGCAAACCTCAAAATTTGGCTAAAAAAACACATGTGGCTCACATTTCTGTGGCAGAAAGTTCTGGAATCTGAGAGGAGCCACAAATTTCCTTCCACCCAGCGTTCCCCCACGTCTCCCGATAAAAATGATACCTCATTTGTGTGGGTAGGCCTAGCGCCCGCGACTGGAAACGCCCCAAAGTGCAACGTGGACACAGCCACATTTTTGAAGGAAAACAGAGTTGTTTTTTGCAAAGTGCCTACCTGTAGATTTTGGCCTGTAGCTCAGCCGCCACCTTGGGAAACCTACCAAACCTGTGCATTTCTGAAAACTAGAGACCTAGGGGAATCCAAGATGGGGTGACTTGTGTGGCTCGGACCAGGTTCTGTTACCCAGAATCCTTCGCAAACCTCAAAATTTGGCTAAAAGAAACATGTTCCTCACATTTCTGTGGCAGAAAGTTCTGGAATCTGAGAGGAGCCACAAATTTCCTTCCACCCAGCGTTCCCCCACGTCTCCCGATAAAAATGATACCTCACTTGTGTGGGTAGGCCTGGCGCCCGCGACAGGAAACGCCCCAAAGCGCAACGTGGACACAGCCAAATTTTTGAAGGAAAACAGAGGTGTTTTTTGCAAAGTGCCTACCTGTAGATTTTGGCCTGTAGCTCAGCTGCCACCTAGGGAAACCTACCAAACCTGTGCATTTCTGAAAACTAGAGACCTAGGGGAATCCAAGATGGGGTGACTTGTGTGGCTCGGACCAGGTTCTGTTACCCAGAATCCTTCGCAAACCTCAAAATTTGGCTAAAAAAACACATGTTCCTCACATTTCTGTGGCAGAAAGTTCTGGAATCTGAGAGGAGCCACAAATTTCCTTCCACCCAGCGTTCCCCCACGTCTCCCGATAAAGATAAAAATGATACCTCACTTGTGTGGGTAGGCCTAGCGCCCGCGTCAGGAAACGCCCCAAAGCGCAACGTGGACACAGCCAAATTTTTGAAGGAAAACAGGTGTTTTTTGCAAAGTGCCTACCTGTAGATTTTGGCCTGTAGCTCAGCCGCCACCTAGGGAAACCTACCAAACCTGTGCATTTCTAAAAACTAGAGACCTAGGGGAATCCAAGATGGGGTGACTTGTGTGGCTCGGACCAGGTTCTGTTACCCAGAATCCTTTGCAAACCTCAAAATTTGGCTAAAAAACACATGTTCCTCACATTTCTGTGGCAGAAAGTTCTGGAATCTGAGAGGAGCCACAAATGTCCTTCCGCCCAGCGTTCCCCCACGTCTCCCGATAAAAATGATACCTCACTTGTGTGGGTAGGCCTACCGCCTGCGACAGGAAACGCCCCAAAGCGCAACGTGGACACATCCAAATTTTTGAAGGAAAACAGAGGTGTTTTTTGCAAAGTGCCTACCTGTAGATTTTGGCCTGTAGCTCAGCCGCCACCTAGGGAAACCTACCAAACCTGTGCATTTCTGAAAATTAGAGACCTAGGGGAATCCAAGATGGGGTGACTTGTGTGGCTTGGACCAGGTTCTGTTACCCAGAATCCTTTGCAAACCTCAAAATTTGGCTAAAAAAACACATGTTCCTCACATTTCTGTGGCAGAAAGTTCTGGACTCTGAGAGGAGCCACAAATTTCCTTCCACACAACGTTCCCCCACGTCTCCCGATAAAAATGATACCTCATTTGTGTGGGTAGGCCTAGCGCCCGCGACAGGAAACGCCCCAAAGTGCAACGTGGACACAGCCACATTTTTGAAGGAAAACAGAGTTGTTTTTTGCAAAGTGCCTACCTGTAGATTTTGGCCTGTAGCTCAGCCGCCACCTAGGGAAACCTACCAAACCTGTGCATTTCTGAAAATTAGAGACCTAGGGGAATGCAAGATGGGGTGACTTGTGTGGCTCGGACCAGGTTCTGTTACCCAGAATCCTTTGCAAACCTCAAAATGTGGCCAAAAAAACACATGTTCCTCACATTTCTGTGGCAGAAAGTTCTAGAATCTGAGAGGAGCCACAAATTTCCTTCCACCCAGCGTTACCCCACGTCTCCCGATAAAAATGATACCTCACTTGTGTGGGTAGGCCTAGCGCCCGCGACAGGAAACGCCCCAAAGCGCAACGTGGACACATCCAAATTTTTGAAGGAAAACAGAGGTGTTTTTTGCAAAGTGCCTACCTGTAGATTTTGGCCTGTAGCTCAGCCGCCACCTTGGGAAACCTACCAAGCCTGTGCATTTCTGAAAACTAGAGACCTAGGGGAATCCAAGATGGGGTGACTTGTGTGGCTCGGACCAGGTTCTGTTACCCAGAATCCTTCGCAAACCTCAAAATTTGGCTAAAAAAACACATGTTCCTCACATTTCTGTGGCAGAAAGTTCTGGAATCTAAGAGGAGCCACAAATTTTCTTCCACCCAGCGTTCCCCCACGTCTCCCGATAAAAATGATACCTCACTTGTGTGGGTAGGCCTAGCGCCCGCGACAGAAAACGCCCCAAAGCGCAACGTGGACACAGCCAAATTTTTGAAGGAAAACAGAGGTGTTTTTTGCAAAGTGCCTACCTGTAGATTTTGGCCTGTAGCTCAGCCGCCACCTAGGGAAACCTACCAAACCTGTGCATTTCTGAAAACTAGAGACCTAGGGGAATCCAAGATGGGGTGACTTGTGTGGCTCGGACCAGGTTCTGTTGCCCAGAATCCTTTGCAAACCTCAAAATTTGGCTAAAAAAACACATGTTCCTCACATTTCTGTGGCAGAAAGTTCTGGAATCTGAGAGGAGCCACAAATTTCCTTCCACCCAGCGTTCCCCCACGTCTCCCGATAAAAATGATACCTCACTTGTGTGGGTAGGCCTAGCGCCCGCGACAGGAAACGCCCCAAAGCGCAACGTGGACACATCCAAATTTTTGAAGGAAAACAGAGGTGTTTTTGCAAAGTGCCTACCTGTAGATTTTGGCCTGTAGCTCAGCCGCCACCTAGGGAAACCTACCAAACCTGTGCATTTCTGAAAATTAGAGATCTAGGGGAATCCAAGATGGGGTGACTTGTGTGGCTCGGACCAGGTTCTGTTACCCAGAATCCTTTGCAAACCTCAAAATTTGGCTAAAAAAATACATGTTCCTCACATTTCTGTGGCAGAAAGTTCTGGAATCTGAGAGGAGCCACAAATTTCCTTCAACCCAGCGTTCCCCCACGTCTCCCGATAAAAATGATACCTCATTTGTGTGGGTAGGCCTAGAGCCCGCGACAGGAAACGCCCCAAAGTGCAACGTGGACACATCCAAATTTTTGAAGGAAAACAGAGGTGTTTTTTGCAAAGTGCCTACCTGTAGATTTTGGCCTGTAGCTCAGCCGCCACCTAGGGAAACCTACCAAACCTGTGATTTTCTGAAAACTAGAGGCCTAGGGGAATCCAAGATGGGGTGACTTGTGTGGCTCGGACCAGGTTCTGTTACCCAGAATCCTTTGCAAACCTCAAAATTTGGCTAAAAAAACACATGTTCCTCACATTTCTGTGGCAGAAAGTTCTAGAATCTGAGAGGAGCCACAAATTTCATTCCACCCAGCGTTCCCCCACGTCTCCCGATAAAAATGATACCTCACTTGTGTGGGTAGGCCTAGCGCCCGCGACAGGAAACGCCCCAAAGTGCAACGTGGACACAGCCAAATTTTTGAAGGAAAACAGAGGTGTTTTTTGCAAAGTGCCTACCTGTAGATTTTGGCTTGTAGCTCAGCGGCCACCTTGGGAAACCTACCAAACCTGTGCATTTCTGAAAACTAGAGACCTAGGGGAATCCAAGATGGTGTGACTTGTGTGGCTCGGACCAGGTTCTGTTACCCAGAATCCTTCGCAAACCTCAAAATTTGGCTAAAAAAACACATGTTCCTCACATTTCGGTGGCAGAAAGTTCTGGAATCTGAGAGGATCCACAAATTTCCTTCCACCCAGCGTTACCCCACGTCTCCCGATAAAAATGATATCTCACTTGTGTGGGTAGGCCTAGCGCCCGCGACAGGAAACGCCCCAAAGCGCAACGTGGAGACATCCAAATTTTTGAAGGAAAACAGAGGTGTTTTTTGCAAAGTGCCTACCTGTAGATTTTGGCCTGTAGCTCAGCCGCCACCTTGGGAAACCTACCAAACCTGTGCATTTCTGAAAACTAGAGACCTAGGGGAATCCAAGATGGGGTGACTTGTGTGGCTCGGACCAGGTTCTGTTACCCAGAATCCTTTGCAAACCTCAAAATTTGGCTAAAAAAACACATGTTCCTCACATTTCTGTGGCAGAAAGTTCTGGAATCTGAGAGGAGCCACAAATTTCCTTCCACCCAGCGTTCCCCCACGTCTCCCGATAAAAATGATACCTCACTTGTGTGGGTAGACCTAGCGCCCGCGACAGGAAACGCCCCAAAGCGCAACGTGGACACAGCCACATTTTTGAAGGAAAACAGAGGTGTTTTTTGCAAAGTGCCTACCTGTAGATTTTGGCCTGTAGCTCAGCCGCCACCTAGGGAAACCTACCAAACCTGTGCATTTCTGAAAATTAGAGACCTAGGGGAATCCAAGATGGGGTGACTTGTGTGGCTCGGACCAGGTTCTGTTACCTAGAATCCTTTGCAAACCTCAAAATTTGGCTAAAAAAACACATGTTCATCACATTTCTGTAGCAGAAAGTTCTGGAATCTGAGAGGAGCCACAAATTTCCTTCCACCCAGCGTTCCCCCACGTCTCCCGATAAAAATGATACCTCATTTGTGTGGGTAGGCCTAATGCCCGCGACAGGAAACGCCCCAAAGTGCAACGTGGACACAGCCACATTTTTGAAGGAAAACAGAGTTGTTTTTTGAAAAGTGCCTACCTGTAGATTTTGGCCTGTAGCTCAGCCGCCACCTTGGGAAACCTACCAAACCTGTGCATTTCTGAAAACTAGAGACCTAGGGGAATCCAAGATGGGGTGACTTGTGTGGCTCGGACCAGGTTCTGTTACCCAGAATCCTTCGCAAACCTCAAAATTTGGCTAAAAAAACACATGTTCCTCACATTTCTGTGGCAGAAAGTTCTGGAATCTGAGAGGAGCCACAAATTTCCTTCCACCCAGCGTTCCCCCACGTCTCCCGATAAAAATGATACCTCACTTGTGTGGGTAGGCCTGGCGCCCGCGACAGGAAACGCCCCAAAGCGCAACGTGGACACAGCCAAATTTTTGAAGGAAAACATAGGTGTTTTTTGCAAAGTGCCTACCTGTAGATTTTGGCCTGTAGCTCAGCTGCCACCTAGGGAAACCTACCAAACCTGTGCATTTCTGAAAACTAGAGACCTAGGGGAATCCAAGGTGGGGTGACTTGTGTGGCTCGGACCAGGTTCTGTTACCCAGAATCCTTGGTAAACCTCAAAATTTGGCTTAAAAACACATGTTCCTCACATTTCTGTGGCAGAAAGTTCTGGAATCTGAGAGGAGCCACAAATTTCCTTCCACCCAGCGTTCCCCCACGTCTCCCGATAAAGATAAAAATGATACCTCACTTGTGTGGGTAGGCCTAGCGCCCGCGTCAGGAAACGCCCCAAAGCGCAACGTGGACACAGCCAAATTTTTGAAGGAAAACAGGTGTTTTTTGCAAAGTGCCTACCTGTAGATTTTGGCCTGTAGCTCAGCCGCCACCTAGGGAAACCTACCAAACCTGTGCATTTCTGAAAATTAGAGACCTAGGGGAATCCAAGATGGGGTGACTTGTGTGGCTCGGACCAGGTTCTGTTACCTAGAATCCTTTGCAAACCTCAAAATTTGGCTAAAAAAACACATGTTCATCACATTTCTGTAGCAGAAAGTTCTGGAATCTGAGAGGAGCCACAAATTTCCTTCCACCCAGCGTTCCCCCACGTCTCCCGATAAAAATGATACCTCATTTGTGTGGGTAGGCCTAATGCCCGCGACAGGAAACGCCCCAAAGTGCAACGTGGACACAGCCACATTTTTGAAGGAAAACAGAGTTGTTTTTTGAAAAGTGCCTACCTGTAGATTTTGGCCTGTAGCTCAGCCGCCACCTTGGGAAACCTACCAAACCTGTGCATTTCTGAAAACTAGAGACCTAGGGGAATCCAAGATGGGGTGACTTGTGTGGCTCGGACCAGGTTCTGTTACCCAGAATCCTTCGCAAACCTCAAAATTTGGCTAAAAAAACACATGTTCCTCACATTTCTGTGGCAGAAAGTTCTGGAATCTGAGAGGAGCCACAAATTTCCTTCCACCCAGCGTTCCCCCACGTCTCCCGATAAAAATGATACCTCACTTGTGTGGGTAGGCCTGGCGCCCGCGACAGGAAACGCCCCAAAGCGCAACGTGGACACAGCCAAATTTTTGAAGGAAAACATAGGTGTTTTTTGCAAAGTGCCTACCTGTAGATTTTGGCCTGTAGCTCAGCTGCCACCTAGGGAAACCTACCAAACCTGTGCATTTCTGAAAACTAGAGACCTAGGGGAATCCAAGGTGGGGTGACTTGTGTGGCTCGGACCAGGTTCTGTTACCCAGAATCCTTGGTAAACCTCAAAATTTGGCTTAAAAACACATGTTCCTCACATTTCTGTGGCAGAAAGTTCTGGAATCTGAGAGGAGCCACAAATTTCCTTCCACCCAGCGTTCCCCCACGTCTCCCGATAAAGATAAAAATGATACCTCACTTGTGTGGGTAGGCCTAGCGCCCGCGTCAGGAAACGCCCCAAAGCGCAACGTGGACACAGCCAAATTTTTGAAGGAAAACAGGTGTTTTTTGCAAAGTGCCTACCTGTAGATTTTGGCCTGTAGCTCAGCCGCCACCTAGGGAAACCTACCAAACCTGTGCATTTCTGAAAACTAGAGACCTAGGGGAATCCAAGATGGGGTGACTTGTGTGGCTCGGACCAGGTTCTGTTACCCAGAATCCTTTGCAAACCTCAAAATTTGGCTAAAAAACACATGTTCCTCACATTTCTGTGGCAGAAAGTTCTGGAATCTGAGAGAAGCCACAAATGTCCTTCCGCCCAGCGTTCCCCCACGTCTCCCGATAAAAATGATACCTCACTTGTGTGGGTAGGCCTAGCGCCCGCGACAGGAAACGCCCCAAAGCGCAACGTGGACACAGCCACATTTTTGAAGGAAAACAGAGTTGTTTTTTCCAAAGTGCCTACCTGTAGATTTTGGCCTGTAGCTCAGCCGCCACCTAGGGAAACCTACCAAACCTGTGCATTTCTGAAAATTAGAGACCTAGGGGAATCCAAGATGGGGTGACTTGTGTGGCTCGGACCAGGTTCTGTTACCCAGAATCCTTTGCAAACCTCAAAATTTGGCTAAAAAAACACATGTTCCTCACATTTCTGTGGCAGAAAGTTTTGGAATCTGAGAGGAGCCACAAATTTCCTTCCACCCAGCGTTCCCCCACGTCTCCCGATAAAAATGATACCTCACTTGTGTGGGTAGACCTAGCGCCCGCGACAGGAAACGCCCCAAAGTGCAACGTGGACACTGCCACATTTTTGAAGGAAAACAGAGGTGTTTTTTGCAAAGTGCCTACCTGTAGATTTTGGCCTGTAGCTCAGCCGCCACCTAGGGAAACCTACCAAACCTGTGCATTTCTGAAAATTAGAGACCTAGGGGAATCCAAGATGGGGTGACTTGTGTGGCTCGGACCAGGTTCTGTTACCCAGAATCCTTCGCAAACCTCAAAATTTGGCTAAAAAAACACATGTTCCTCACATTTCTGTGGCAGAAAGTTCTGGAATCTGAGAGGAGCCACAAATTTCCTTCCACCCAGCGTTCCCTCACGTCTCCCGATAAAAATGATACCTCACTTGTGTGGGTAGGCCTGGCGCCCGCGACAGGAAACGCCCCAAAGCGCAACGTGGACACATCCAAATTTTTGAAGGAAAACAGAGGTGTTTTTTGCAAAGTGCCTACCTGTAGATTTTTGCCTGTAGCTCAGCCGCCACCTTGGGAAACCTACCAAACCTGTGCATTTCTGAAAACTAGAGACCTAGGGGAATCCAAGATGGGGTGACTTGTGTGGCTCGGACCAGGTTCTGTTACCCAGAATCCTTTGCAAACCTCAAAATTTGGCTAAAAAAACACATGTTCCTCACATTTCTGTGGCAGAAAGTTCTGGAATCTGAGAGGAGCCACAAATTTCCTTCCACCCAGCGTTCCCCCACGTCTCCCTATAAAAATGATACCTCACTTGTGTGGGTAGACCTAGCGCCCGCGACAGGAAACGCCCCAAAGCGCAACGTGGACACAGCCACATTTTTGAAGGAAAACAGAGGTGTTTTTTGCAAAGTGCCTACCTGTAGATTTTGGCCTGTAGCTCAGCCGCCACCTAGGGAAACCTACCAAACCTGTGCATTTCTGAAAATTAGAGACCTAGGGGAATCCAAGATGGGGTGACTTGTGTGGCTCGGACCAGGTTCTGTTACCTAGAATCCTTTGCAAACCTCAAAATTTGGCTAAAAAAACACATGTGGCTCACATTTCTGTGGCAGAAAGTTCTGGAATCTGAGAGGAGCCACAAATTTCCTTCCACCCAGCGTTCCCCCACGTCTCCCGATAAAAATGATACCTCATTTGTGTGGGTAGGCCTAGCGCCCGCGACTGGAAACGCCCCAAAGTGCAACGTGGACACAGCCACATTTTTGAAGGAAAACAGAGTTGTTTTTTGCAAAGTGCCTACCTGTAGATTTTGGCCTGTAGCTCAGCCGCCACCTTGGGAAACCTACCAAACCTGTGCATTTCTGAAAACTAGAGACCTAGGGGAATCCAAGATGGGGTGACTTGTGTGGCTCGGACCAGGTTCTGTTACCCAGAATCCTTCGCAAACCTCAAAATTTGGCTAAAAGAAACATGTTCCTCACATTTCTGTGGCAGAAAGTTCTGGAATCTGAGAGGAGCCACAAATTTCCTTCCACCCAGCGTTCCCCCACGTCTCCCGATAAAAATGATACCTCACTTGTGTGGGTAGGCCTGGCGCCCGCGACAGGAAACGCCCCAAAGCGCAACGTGGACACAGCCAAATTTTTGAAGGAAAACATAGGTGTTTTTTGCAAAGTGCCTACCTGTAGATTTTGGCCTGTAGCTCAGCCGCCACCTAGGGAAACCTACCAAACCTGTGCATTTCTGAAAATTAGAGACCTAGGGGAATCCAAGATGGGGTGACTTGTGTGGCTCGGACCAGGTTCTGTTACCTAGAATCCTTTGCAAACCTAAAAATTTGGCTAAAAAAACACATGTTCCTCACATTTCTGTAGCAGAAAGTTCTGGAATCTGAGAGGAGCCACAAATTTCCTTCCACCCAGCGTTCCCCCACGTCTCCCGATAAAAATGATACCTCATTTGTGTGGGTAGGCCTAGCGCCCGCGACAGGAAACGCGATAAAGTGCAACGTGGACACAGCCACATTTTTGAAGGAAAACAGAGTTGTTTTTTGCAAAGTGCCTACCTGTAGATTTTGGCCTGTAGCTCAGCCGCCACCTTGGGAAACCTACCAAACCTGTGCATTTCTGAAAACTAGAGACCTAGGGGAATCCAAGATGGGGTGACTTGTGTGGCTCGGACCAGGTTCTGTTACCCAGAATCCTTCGCAAACCTCAAAATTTGGCTAAAAAAAACACATGTTCCTCACATTTCTGTGGCAGAAAGTTCTGGAATCTGAGAGGAGCCACAAATTTCCTTGCACCCAGCGTTCCCCCACGTCTCCCGATAAAAATGATACCTCACTTGTGTGGGTAGGCCTGGCGCCCGCGACAGGAAACGCCCCAAAGCGCAACGTGGACACAGCCAAATTTTTGAAGGAAAACATAGGTGTTTTTTGCAAAGTGCCTACCTGTAGATTTTGGCCTGTAGCTCAGCTGCCACTTAGGGAAACCTACCAAACCTGTGCATTTCTGAAAACTAGAGACCTAGGGGAATCCAAGATGGGGTGACTTGTGTGGCTCGGACCAGGTTCTGTTACCCAGAATCCTTTGTAAACCTCAAAATTTGGCTTAAAAAAACACATGTTCCTCACATTTCTGTGGCAGAAAGTTCTGGAATCTGAGAGGAGCCACAAATTTCCTTCCACCCAGCGTTCCCCCACGTCTCCCGATAAAAATGATACCTCACTTGTGTGGGTAGGCCTAGGGCCCGTGACAGGAAACGCCCCAAAGCGCAACGTGGACACATCCAAATTTTTGAAGGAAAACAGAGGTGTTTTTTGCAAAGTGCCTACCTGTAGATTTTGGCCAGTAGCTCAGCCGCCACCTAGGGAAACCTACCAAACCTGTGCATTTCTGAAAACTAGAGACCTAGGGGAATCCAAGATGGGGTGACTTGTGTGGCTCGGACAGGTTCTGTTACCCAACATCCTTTGCAAACCTCAAAATTTGGCTAAAAAAACACATGTTCCTCACATTTCTGTTGCAGAAAGTTCTGGAATCTGAGAGGAGCCACAAATTTCCTTCCACCCAGCGTTCCCCCACGTCTCCCGATAAAAATGATACCTCACTTGTGTGGGTAGACCTAGCGCCCGCGACAAGAAACGCCCCAATGCGCAACGTGGACACAGCCACATTTTTTAAGGAAAACAGAGGTGTTTTTTGCAAAGTGCCTACCTGTAGATTTTGGCCTGTAGCTCAGCCGCCACCTAGGGAAACCTACCAAACCTGTGCATTTCTGAAAAATAGAGACCTAGGGGAATCCAAGATGGGGTGACTTGTGTGGCTCGGACCAGGTTCTGTTACCTAGAATCCTTTGCAAACCTCAAAATTTGGCTAAAAAAACACATGTGGCTCACATTTCTGTGGCAGAAAGTTCTGGAATCTGAGAGGAGCCACAAATTTCCTTCCACCCAGCGTTCCCCCACGTCTCCCGATAAAAATGATACCTCATTTGTGTGGGTAGGCCTAGCGCCCGCGACAGGAAACGCCCCAAAGTGCAACGTGGACACAGCCACATTTTTGAAGGAAAACAGATTTGTTTTTTGCAAAGTGCCTACCTGTGGATTTTGGCCTGTAGCTCAGCCGCCACCTTGGGAACCCTGCCAAACCTGTGCATTTCTGAAAACTAGAGACCTAGGGGAATCCAAGATGGGGTGACTTGTGTGGCTCGGACCAGGTTCTGTTACCCAGAATCCTTTGCAAACCTCAAAATTTGGCTAAAAAAACACATGTTCCTCACATTTCTGTGGCAGAAAGTTCCGGAATCTGAGAGGACCCACAAATTTCCTTCCACCCAGCGTTCCCCCACGTCTCCCGATAAAAATGATACCTCACTTGTGTGGGTAGGCCTAGCGCCCGCGACAGGAAACGCCCCAAAGCGCAACGTGGACACAGCCAAATTTTTGAAGGAAAACAGAGGTGTTTTTTGCAAAGTGCCTACCTGTAGATTTTGGCCTGTAGCTCAGCTGCCACCTAGGGAAACCTACCAAACCTGTGCATTTCTGAAAACTAGAGACCTAGGGGAATCCAAGATGGGGTGACTTGTGTGGCTCGGACCAGGTTCTGTTACCCAGAATCCTTTGTAAACCTCAAAATTTGGCTTAAAAAACACATGTTCCTCACATTTCTGTGGCAGAAAGTTCTGGAATCTGAGAGGAGCCACAAATTTCCTTCCACCCAGCGTTCCCCCACCTCTCCCGATAAAAATGATACCTCACTTGTGTGGGTAGGCCTAGCGCCCGTGACAGGAAACGCCCCAAAGCGCAATGTGGACACAGCCAAATTTTTGAAGGAAAACAGAGGTGTTTTTTGCAAAGTGCCTACCTGTAGATTTTGGCCTGTAGCTCAGCCGCCACCTAGGGAACCTACCAAACCTGTGCATTTCTGAAAACTAGAGACCTAGGGCAATCCAAGATGGGGTGACTTGTGTGGCTCGGACCAGGTTCTGTTACCCAGAATCCTTTGCAAACATCAAAATTTGGCTAAAAAAACACATGTTCCTCACATTTCTGTGGCAGAAAGTTCTGGAATCTGAGAGGAGCCACAAATTTCCTTCCACCCAGCGTTCCCCCACGTCTCCCGATAAAAATGATACCTCACTTGTGTGGGTAGGTCTAGTGCCCGCGACAGGAAACGCCCCAAAGCGCAACGTGGACACATCCAAATTTTTGAAGGAAAACAGAGGTGTTTTTTGCAAAGTGCCTACCTGTAGATTTTGGCCTGTAGCTCAGCCGCCACCTAGGGAAACCTACCAAACCTGTGCATTTCTGAAAACTAGAGACCTAGGGGAATCCAAGATGGGGTGACTTGTGTGGCTCGGACCGGGTTCTGTTACCCAGAATCCTTCGCAAACCTCAAAATTTGGCTAAAAAAACACATGTTCCTCACATTTCTGTGGCAGAAAGTTCTGGAATCTGAGAGGAGCCACAAATTTCCTTCCACCCAGCGTTACCACACGTCTCCCGATAGAAATGATACCTCACTTGTGTGGGTAGGCCTAGCGCCCGCGACAGGAAACGCCCCAAAGCACAACGTGGACACATCCAAATTTTTGAAGGAAAACAGAGGTGTTTTTTGCAAAGTGCCTACCAGTAGATTTTGGCCTGTAGCTCAGCCGCCACCTAGGGAAACCTACCAAACCTGTGCATTTCTGAAAACTAGAGACCTAGGGCAATCCAAGATGGGGTGACTTGTGTGGCTCGGACCAGGTTCTGTTACCCAGAATCCTTTGCAAACCTCAAAATTTGGCTAAAAAAACACATGTTCCTCACATTTCTGTGGCAGAAAGTTCTAGAATCTGAGAGGAGCCACAAATTTCCTTCCACCCAGCGTTCCCCCACGTCTCCCGATAAAAATGATACCTCACTTTTGTGGGTAGGCCTAGCGCCCGCGACAGGAAACGCCCCAAAGTGCAACGTGGACACAGCCACATTTTTGAAGGAAAACAGAGGTGTTTTTTGCAAAGTGCCTACCTCTAGATTTTGGCCTGTAGCTCAGCGGCCACCTAGGGAAACCTACCAAACCTGTGCATTTCTGAAAACTAGAGACCTAGGGGAATCCAAGATGGGGTGACTTGTGTGGCTCGGACCAGGTTCTGTTACCCAGAATCCTTCGCAAACCTCAGAATTTGGCTAAAAAAACAAATGTTCCTCACATTTCTGTGGCAGAAAGTTCTGGAATCTGAGAGGAGCCACAAATTTCCTTCCACCCAGCGTTACCCCACGTCTCCCGATAAAAATGATACCTCACTTGTGTGGGTAGGCCTAGCGCCCGCGACAGGAAACGCCCTAAAGCGCAACGTGGACACAGCCAAATTTTTTAAGGAAAACAGAGGTGTTTTTTGCAAAGTGCCTACCTGTAGATTTTGGCCTGTAGCTCAGCTGCCACCTAGGGAAACCTACCAAACCTGTGCATTTCTGAAAACTAGAGACCTAGGGGAATCCAAGATGGGGTGACTTGTGTGGCTCGGACCAGGTTCTGTTACCCAGAATCCTTTGTAAACCTCAAAATTTGGCTTAAAAAACACATGTTCCTCACATTTCTGTGGCAGAAAGTTCTGGAATCTGAGAGGAGCCACAAATTTCCTTCCACCCAGCGTTCCCCCACGTCTCCCGATAAAAATGATACCTCACTTGTGTGGGTAGGCCTAGCGCCCGTGACAGGAAACGCCCCAAAGCGCAACGTGGACACAGCCAAATTTTTGAAGGAAAACAGAGGTGTTTTTTGCAAAGTGCCTACCTGTAGATTTTGGCCTGTAGCTCAGCCGCCACCTAGGGAACCTACCAAACCTGTGCATTTCTGAAAACTAGAGACCTAGGGGAATCCAAGATGGGGTGACTTGTGTGGCTCGGACCAGGTTCTGTTACCCAGAATCCTTTGCAAACATCAAAATTTGGCTAAAAAAACACATGTTCCTCACATTTCTGTGGCAGAAAGTTCTGGAATCTGAGAGGAGCCACAAATTTCCTTCCACCCAGCGTTCCCCCACGTCTCCCGATAAAAATGATACCTCACTTGTGTGGGTAGGCCTAGCGCCCGCGACAGGAAACGCCTCAAAGCGCAACGTGGACACATCCAAATTTTTTAAGGAAAACAGAGCTGTTTTTAGCAAAGTGCCTACCTGTAGATTTTGGCCTGTAGCTCAGCCGCCACCTAGGGAAACCTACCAAACCTTTGCCTTTCTGAAAACTAGAGACCTAGGGGAATCCAAGATGCGGTGACTTGTGTGGCTCAGACCAGGTTCTGTTACCCAGAATCCTTCGCCAACCCTCAAAATTTGGCTAAAAAAACACATGTTCCTCACATTTCTGTGGCAGAAAGTTCTGGAATCTGAGAGGAGCCACAAATTTCCTTCCACCCAGCCTTCCCCCACGTCTCCCGATAAAAATGATACCTCACTTGTGTGGGTAGGCCTAGCGCCCGCGACAGGAAACGCCCCAAAGCGCAACGTGGACACAGCCAAATTTTTGAAGGAAAACAGAGCTGTTTTTAGCAAAGTGCCTACCTGTAGATTTTGGCCTGTAGCTCAGCCGCCACCTAGGGAAACCTACCAAACCTGTACATTTCTGAAAACTAGAGACCTAGGGGAATCCAAGATGGGGTGACTTGTGTGGGTCGGACCAGGTTCTGTTACCCAAAATCCTTTGCAAACCTCAAAATTTGGCTAAAAAACACATGTTCCTCACATTTCTGTGGCAGAAAGTTCTGGAATCTGAGAGGAGCCACAAATTTCCTTCCACCCAGCGTTCCCCCACGTCTCCCGATAAAAATGATACCTCACTTGTGTGGGTAGGCCTAGCGCCCGCGACAGGAAACGCCCCAAAGCGCAACGTGGACACATCCAAATTTTTGAAGGAAAACAGAGGTGTTTTTTGCAAAGTGCCTACCTGTAGATTTTGGCCTGTAGCTCAGCCGCCACCTAGGGAAACCTACCAAACCTGTGCATTTCTGAAAATTAGAGACCTAGGGGAATCCAAGATGGGGTGACTTGTGTGGCTCGGACCAGGTTCTGTTACCCAGAATCCTTTGCAAACCTCAAAATTTGGCTAAAAAAACACATGTTCCTCACATTTCTGTGGCAGAAAGTTCTGGAATCTGAGAGGAGCCACGAATTTCCTTCCACCCAGCGTTACCTCACATCTCCCGATAAAAATGATACCTCATTTGTGTGGGTAGGCCTAGCGCCCGCGACAGGAAACGCCCCAAAGTGCAACGTGGACAAAGCCACATTTTTGAAGGAAAACAGAGTTGTTTTTTGCAAAGTGCCTACCTGTAGATTTTGGCCTGTAGCTCAGCCGCCACCTAGTGAAACCTACCAAACCTGTGCATTTCTGAAAACTGGAGACCTAGGGGAATCCAAGATGGGGTGACTTGTGTGGCTCGGACCAGGTTCTGTTACCCAGAATCCTTCGCAAACCTCAAAATTTGGCTAAAAAAACATGTTCCTCACATTTCTGTGGCAGAAAGTTCTGGAATCTGAGAGGAGCCACAAATTTCCTTCCACCCAGCGTTCCCCCACGTCTCCCGATAAAAATGATACCTCACTTGTGTGGGTAGGCCTAGCGCCCGCGACAGGAAACGCCCCGAAGCGCAACGTGGACACAGCCAAATTTTTTAAGGAAAACAGAGGTGTTTTTTGCAAAGTGCCTACCTGTAGATTTTGGCCTGTAGCTCAGCCGCCACCTAGGGAAACCTACCAAACCTGTGCATTTCTGAAAACTAGAGACCTAGGGGAATCCAAGATGGGGTGACTTGTGTGGCTCGGACCAGGTTGTGTTACCCAGAATCCTTTGCAAACCTCAAAATTTGGCTAAAAAAACACATGTTCCTCACATTTCTGTGGCAGAAAGTTCTGGAATCTGAGAGGAGCCACAAATTTCCTTCCACCCAGCGTTCCCCCACGTCTCCCGATAAAAATGATACCTCACTTGTGTGGGTAGGCCTAGCGCCCGCGACAGGAAACGCCCCAAAGTGCAACGTGGACACATCCAAATTTTTGAAGGAAAACAGAGGTGTTTTTTGCAAAGTGCCTACCTGTAGATTTTGGCCTGTAGCTCAGCCGCCACCGAGGGAAACCTACCAAACCTGTGCATTTCTGAAAATTAGAGATCTAGGGGAATCCAAGATGGGTGACTTGTGTGGCTCGGACCAGGTTCTGTTACCCAGAATCCTTTGCAAACATCAAAATTTGGCTAAAAAAAACACATGTTCCTCACATTTCTGTGGCAGAAAGTTCTGGAATCTGAGAGGAGCCACAAATTTCCTTCCACCCAGCGTTCCCCCACGTCTCCCGATAAAAATGATACCTCATTTGTGTGGGTAGGCCTAGCGCCCGCGACAGGAAACGCCCCAAAGTGCAACGTGGACACATCCAAATTTTTGAAGGAAAACAGAGCTGTTTTTTGCAAAGTGCCTACCTGTAGATTTTGGCCTGTAGCTCAGCCGCCACCTAGGGAAACCTACCAAACCTGTGCATTTCTGAAAACTAGAGACCTAGGGGAATCCAAGATGGGGTGACTTGTGTGGCTCGGACCAGGTTCTGTTACCCAGAATCCTTTGCAAACCTCAAAATTTGGCTCAAAAAACACATGTTCCTCACATTTCTGTGGCAGAAAGTTCTAGAATCTGAGAGGAGCCACAAATTTCCTTCCACCCAGCGTTCCCCCACGTCTCCCGATAAAAATGATACTTCACTTGTGTGGGTAGGCCTAGCGCCCGCGACAGGAAACGCCCCAAAGTGCAACGTGGACACAGCCAAATTTTTGAAGGAAAACAGAGGTTTTTTTTGCAAAGTGCCTACCTGTAGATTTTGGCTTGTAGCTCAGCGGCCACCTAGGGGAACCTACCAAACCTGTGCATTTCTGAAAACTAGAGACCTAGGGGAATCCAAGATGGGGTGACTTGTGTGGCTCGGACCAGGTTCTGTTACCCAGAATCCTTCGCAATCCTCAAAATTTGGCTAACAAAAACACAAGTTCCTCACATTTCTGTGGCAGAAAGTTCTGGAATCTGAGAGGAGCCACAAATTTCCTTCCACCCAGCGTTACCCCACGTCTCCCGATAAAAATGATACCTCACTTGTGTGGGTAGGCCTAGCGCCCGCGACAGGAAACGCCCCAAAGCGCAACGTGGACACAGCCACATTTTTGAAGGAAAACAGAGGTGTTTTTTGCAAAGTGCCTACCTGTAGATTTTGGCCTGTAGCTCAGCTGCCACCTAGGGAAACCTACCAAACCTGTGCATTTCTGAAAACTAGAGACCTAGGGGAATCCAAGATGGGGTGACTTGTGTGGCTCGGACCAGGTTCTGTTACCCAGAATCCTTGGTAAACCTCAAAATATGGCTTAAAAACACATGTTCCTCACATTTCTGTGGCAGAAAGTTCTGGAATCTGAGAGGAGCCACAAATTTCCTTCCACCCAGCGTTCCCCCACGTCTCCCGATAAAGATAAAAATGATACCTCACTTGTGTGGGTAGGCCTAGCGCCCGAGACAGGAAACGCCCCAAAGCGCAACGTGGACACAGCCAAATTTTTGAAGGAAAACAGGTGTTTTTTGCAAAGTGCCTACCTGTAGATTTTGGCCTGTAGCTCAGCCGCCACCTAGGGAAACCTACCAAACCTATGCATTTCTGAAAACTAGAGACCTAGGGGAATCCAAGATGGGGTGACTTGTGTGGCTCGGACCAGGTTCTGTTACCCAGAATCCTTTGCAAACCTTAAAATTTGGCTAAAAAAACACATGTTCCTCACATTTCTGTGGCAGAAAGTTCAGGAATCTGAGAGGAGCCACAAATTTCCTTCCACCCAGCGTTCCCCCACATCTCCCGATAAAAATGATACCTCACTTGTGTGGGTAGGCCTAGCGCCCGCGACAGGAAACGCCCCAAAGCGCAACGTGGACACATCCAAATTTTTTAAGGAAAACAGAGCTGTTTTTAGCAAAGTGCCTACCTGTAGATTTTGGCCTGTACCTCAGCCGACACCTAGGGAAACCTACCAAACCTGTGCGTTTCTGAAAACTAGAGACCTAGGGGAATCCAAGATGGGGTGACTTGTGTGGCTCGGACCAGGTTCTGTTACCCAGAATCCTTTGCAAACCTCAAAATTTGGCTAAAAAACACATGTTCCTCACATTTCTGTGGCAGAAAGTTCTGGAATCTGAGAGGAGCCACAAATTTCCTTCCACCCAACGTTCCCCCACGTCTCCCGATAAAAATGATACCTCATTTGTGTGGGTAGGCCTAGCGCCCGCGACAGGAAACGCCCCAAAGTGCAACGTGGACACATCCAAATTTTTGAAGGAAAACAGAGGTGTTTTTTGCAAAGTGCCTACCTGTAGATTTTGGCCTGTAGCTCAGCCGCCACCTAGGGAAACCTACCAAACCTGTGCATTTCTGAAAACTAGAGACCTAGGGGAATCCAAGATGGGGTGACCTGTGTGGCTCGGACCAGGTTCTGTTACCCAGAATCCTTTGCAAACCTCAAAATTTGGCTAAAAAAACACATGTTCCTCACATTTCTGTGGCAGAAAGTTCTAGAATCTGAGAGGAGCCACAAATTTCCTTCCACCCAGCGTTCCCCCACGTCTCCCGATAAAAATGATACCTCACTTGTGTGGGTAGGCCTAGCGCCCGCGACAGGAAACGCCCCAAAGTGCAACGTGGACACAGCCAAATTTTTGAAGTAAAACAGAGGTGTTTTTTGCAAAGTGCCTACCTGTAGATTTTGGCTTGTAGCTCAGCGGCCACCTAGGGGAACCTACCAAACCTGTGCATTTCTGAAAACTAGAGACCTAGGGGAATCCAAGATGGGGTGACTTGTGTGGCTCGGACCAGGTTCTGTTACCCAGAATCCTTCGCAAACCTCAAAATTTGGCAAAAAAAACACATGTTCCTCACATTTCTGTGGCAGAAAGTTCTGGAATCTGAGAGGAGCCACAAATTTCCTTCCACCCAGCGTTACCCCACGTCTCCCGATAAAAATGATACCTCACTTGTGTGGGTAGGCCTAGCGCCCGCGACAGGAAACGCCCCAAAGCGCAACGTGGACACAGCCAAATTTTTGAAGGAAAACAGAGGTGTTTTTTGCAAAGTGCCTACCTGTAGATTTTGGCCTGTAGCTCAGCTGCCACTTAGGGAAACCTACCAAACCTGTGCATTTCTGAAAACTAGAGACCTAGGGGAATCCAAGATGGGGTGACTTGTGTGACTCGGACCAGGTTCTGTTACCCAGAATCCTTTGTAAACCTCAAAATTTGGCTTAAAAAAACACATGTTCCTCACATTTCTGTGGCAGAAAGTTCTGGAATCTGAGAGGAGCCACAAATTTCCTTCCACCCAGCGTTCCCCCACGTCTCCCAATAAAAATGATACCTCACTTGTGTGGGTAGGCCTAGCGCCCGCGACAGGAAACGCCCCAAAGCGCAACGTGGACACATCCAAATTTTTGAAGGAAAACAGAGCTGTTTTTTGCAAAGTGCCTACCTGTAGATTTTGGCCTGTAGCTCAGCCGCCACCTAGGGAAACCTACCAAACCTGTGCATTTCTGAAAACTAGAGACCTAGGGGAATCCAAGATGGGGTGACCTGTGTGGCTCGGACCAGGTTCTGTTACCCAGAATCCTTTGCAAACCTCAAAATTTGGCTAAAAAAACACATGTTCCTCACATTTCTGTGGCAGAAAGTTCTGGAATCTGAGAGGAGCCACAAATTTCCTTCCACCCAGCGTTCCCCCACGTCTCCCTATAAAAATGATACCTCACTTGTGTGGGTAGACCTAGCGCCCGCGACAGGAAACGCCCCAAAGCGCAACGTGGACACAGCCACATTTTTGAAGGAAAACAGAGGTGTTTTTTGCAAAGTGCCTACCTGTAGATTTTGGCCTGTAGCTCAGCTGCCACCTAGGGAAACCTACCAAACCTGTGCATTTCTGAAAACTAGAGACCTAGGGGAATCCAAGATGGGGTGACTTGTGTGGCTCGGACCAGGTTCTGTTACCCAGAATCCTTGGTAAACCTCAAAATATGGCTTAAAAACACATGTTCCTCACATTTCTGTGGCAGAAAGTTCTGGAATCTGAGAGGAGCCACAAATTTCCTTCCACCCAGCGTTCCCCCACGTCTCCCGATAAAGATAAAAATGATACCTCACTTGTGTGGGTAGGCCTAGCGCCCGAGACAGGAAACGCCCCAAAGCGCAACGTGGACACAGCCAAATTTTTGAAGGAAAACAGGTGTTTTTTGCAAAGTGCCTACCTGTAGATTTTGGCCTGTAGCTCAGCCGCCACCTAGGGAAACCTACCAAACCTATGCATTTCTGAAAACTAGAGACCTAGGGGAATCCAAGATGGGGTGACTTGTGTGGCTCGGACCAGGTTCTGTTACCCAGAATCCTTTGCAAACCTTAAAATTTGGCTAAAAAAACACATGTTCCTCACATTTCTGTGGCAGAAAGTTCAGGAATCTGAGAGGAGCCACAAATTTCCTTCCACCCAGCGTTCCCCCACATCTCCCGATAAAAATGATACCTCACTTGTGTGGGTAGGCCTAGCGCCCGCGACAGGAAACGCCCCAAAGCGCAACGTGGACACATCCAAATTTTTTAAGGAAAACAGAGCTGTTTTTAGCAAAGTGCCTACCTGTAGATTTTGGCCTGTACCTCAGCCGACACCTAGGGAAACCTACCAAACCTGTGCGTTTCTGAAAACTAGAGACCTAGGGGAATCCAAGATGGGGTGACTTGTGTGGCTCGGACCAGGTTCTGTTACCCAGAATCCTTTGCAAACCTCAAAATTTGGCTAAAAAACACATGTTCCTCACATTTCTGTGGCAGAAAGTTCTGGAATCTGAGAGGAGCCACAAATTTCCTTCCACCCAACGTTCCCCCACGTCTCCCGATAAAAATGATACCTCATTTGTGTGGGTAGGCCTAGCGCCCGCGACAGGAAACGCCCCAAAGTGCAACGTGGACACATCCAAATTTTTGAAGGAAAACAGAGGTGTTTTTTGCAAAGTGCCTACCTGTAGATTTTGGCCTGTAGCTCAGCCGCCACCTAGGGAAACCTACCAAACCTGTGCATTTCTGAAAACTAGAGACCTAGGGGAATCCAAGATGGGGTGACCTGTGTGGCTCGGACCAGGTTCTGTTACCCAGAATCCTTTGCAAACCTCAAAATTTGGCTAAAAAAACACATGTTCCTCACATTTCTGTGGCAGAAAGTTCTAGAATCTGAGAGGAGCCACAAATTTCCTTCCACCCAGCGTTCCCCCACGTCTCCCGATAAAAATGATACCTCACTTGTGTGGGTAGGCCTAGCGCCCGCGACAGGAAACGCCCCAAAGTGCAACGTGGACACAGCCAAATTTTTGAAGTAAAACAGAGGTGTTTTTTGCAAAGTGCCTACCTGTAGATTTTGGCTTGTAGCTCAGCGGCCACCTAGGGAAACCTACCAAACCTGTGCATTTCTGAAAACTAGAGACCTAGGGGAATCCAAGATGGGGTGACTTGTGTGGCTCGGACCAGGTTCTGTTACCCAGAATCCTTCGCAAACCTCAAAATTTGGCAAAAAAAACACATGTTCCTCACATTTCTGTGGCAGAAAGTTCTGGAATCTGAGAGGAGCCACAAATTTCCTTCCACCCAGCGTTACCCCACGTCTCCCGATAAAAATGATACCTCACTTGTGTGGGTAGGCCTAGCGCCCGCGACAGGAAACGCCCCAAAGCGCAACGTGGACACAGCCAAATTTTTGAAGGAAAACAGAGGTGTTTTTTGCAAAGTGCCTACCTGTAGATTTTGGCCTGTAGCTCAGCCGCCACTTAGGGAAACCTACCAAACCTGTGCATTTCTGAAAACTAGAGACCTAGGGGAATCCAAGATGGGGTGACTTGTGTGACTCGGACCAGGTTCTGTTACCCAGAATCCTTTGTAAACCTCAAAATTTGGCTTAAAAAAACACATGTTCCTCACATTTCTGTGGCAGAAAGTTCTGGAATCTGAGAGGAGCCACAAATTTCCTTCCACCCAGCGTTCCCCCACGTCTCCCAATAAAAATGATACCTCACTTGTGTGGGTAGGCCTAGCGCCCGCGACAGGAAACGCCCCAAAGCGCAACGTGGACACATCCAAATTTTTGAAGGAAAACAGAGCTGTTTTTTGCAAAGTGCCTACCTGTAGATTTTGGCCTGTAGCTCAGCCGCCACCTAGGGAAACCTACCAAACCTGTGCATTTCTGAAAACTAGAGACCTAGGGGAATCCAAGATGGGGTGACCTGTGTGGCTCGGACCAGGTTCTGTTACCCAGAATCCTTTGCAAACCTCAAAATTTGGCTAAAAAAACACATGTTCCTCACATTTCTGTGGCAGAAAGTTCTGGAATCTGAGAGGAGCCACAAATTTCCTTCCACCCAGCGTTCCCCCACGTCTCCCGATAAAAATGATACCTCACTTGTGTGGGTAGGCCTAGCGCCCGCGACAGGAAACGCCCCAAAGTGCAACGTGGACACAGCCAAATTTTTGAAGTAAAACAGAGGTGTTTTTTGCAAAGTGCCTACCTGTAGATTTTGGCTTGTAGCTCAGCGGCCACCTAGGGAAACCTACCAAACCTGTGCATTTCTGAAAACTAGAGACCTAGGGGAATCCAAGATGGGGTGACTTGTGTGGCTCGGACCAGGTTCTGTTACCCAGAATCCTTCGCAAACCTCAAAATTTGGCAAAAAAAACACATGTTCCTCACATTTCTGTGGCAGAAAGTTCTGGAATCTGAGAGGAGCCACAAATTTCCTTCCACCCAGCGTTACCCCACGTCTCCCGATAAAAATGATACCTCACTTGTGTGGGTAGGCCTAGCGCCCGCGACAGGAAACGCCCCAAAGCGCAACGTGGACACAGCCAAATTTTTGAAGGAAAACAGAGGTGTTTTTTGCAAAGTGCCTACCTGTAGATTTTGGCCTGTAGCTCAGCTGCCACTTAGGGAAACCTACCAAACCTGTGCATTTCTGAAAACTAGAGACCTAGGGGAATCCAAGATGGGGTGACTTGTGTGACTCGGACCAGGTTCTGTTACCCAGAATCCTTTGTAAACCTCAAAATTTGGCTTAAAAAAACACATGTTCCTCACATTTCTGTGGCAGAAAGTTCTGGAATCTGAGAGGAGCCACAAATTTCCTTCCACCCAGCGTTCCCCCACGTCTCCCAATAAAAATGATACCTCACTTGTGTGGGTAGGCCTAGCGCCAGCGACAGGAAACGCCCCAAAGCGCAACGTGGACACATCCAAATTTTTGAAGGAAAACAGAGCTGTTTTTTGCAAAGTGCCTACCTGTAGATTTTGGCCTGTAGCTCAGCCGACACATAGGGAAACCTACCAAACCTGTGCATTTCTGAAAACTAGAGACCTAGGGGAATCCAAGATGGGGTGACTTGTGTGGCTCGGACCAGGTTCTGTTACCCAGAATCCTTTGCAAACCTCAAAATTTGGCTAAAAAACACATGTTCCTCACATTTCTGTGGCAGAAAGTTCTGGAATCTGAGAGGAGCCACAAATTTCCTTCCACCCAGCGTTCCCCCACGTCTCCCGATAAAAATGATACCTCATTTGTGTGGGTAGGCCTAGCGCCCGCGACAGGAAACGCCCCAAAGTGCAACGTGGACACATCCAAATTTTTGAAGGAAAACAGAGGTGTTTTTTGCAAAGTGCCTACCTGTAGATTTTGGCCTGTAGCTCAGCCGCCACCTAGGGAAACCTACCAAACCTGTGCATTTCTGAAAACTAGAGACCTAGGGGAATCCAAGATGGGGTGACTTGTGTGGCTCGGACCAGGTTCTGTTACCCAGAATCCTTTGCAAACCTCAAAATTTGGCTCAAAAAACACATGTTCCTCACATTTCTGTGGCAGAAAGTTCTAGAATCTGAGAGGAGCCACAAATTTCCTTCCACCCAGCGTTCCCCCACGTCTCCCGATAAAAATGATACTTCACTTGTGTGGGTAGGCCTAGCGCCCGCGACAGGAAACGCCCCAAAGTGCAACGTGGACACAGCCAAATTTTTGAAGGAAAACAGAGGTTTTTTTTGCAAAGTGCCTACCTGTAGATTTTGGCTTGTAGCTCAGCGGCCACCTAGGGAACCTACCAAACCTGTGCATTTCTGAAAACTAGAGACCTAGGGGAATCCAAGATGGGGTGACTTGTGTGGCTCGGACCAGGTTCTGTTACCCAGAATCCTTCGCAATCCTCAAAATTTGGCTAACAAAAACACAAGTTCCTCACATTTCTGTGGCAGAAAGTTCTGGAATCTGAGAGGAGCCACAAATTTCCTTCCACCCAGCGTTACCCCACGTCTCCCGATAAAAATGATACCTCACTTGTGTGGGTAGGCCTAGCGCCCGCAACAGGAAACGCCCCAAAGCGCAACGTGGACACAGCCACATTTTTGAAGGAAAACAGAGGTGTTTTTTGCAAAGTGCCTACCTGTAGATTTTGGCCTGTAGCTCAGCTGCCACCTAGGGAAACCTACCAAACCTGTGCATTTCTGAAAACTAGAGACCTAGGGGAATCCAAGATGGGGTGACTTGTGTGGCTCGGACCAGGTTCTGTTACCCAGAATCCTTGGTAAACCTCAAAATATGGCTTAAAAACACATGTTCCTCACATTTCTGTGGCAGAAAGTTCTGGAATCTGAGAGGAGCCACAAATTTCCTTCCACCCAGCGTTCCCCCACGTCTCCCGATAAAGATAAAAATGATACCTCACTTGTGTGGGTAGGCCTAGCGCCCGCGACAGGAAACGCCCCAAAGCGCAACGTGGACACAGCCAAATTTTTGAAGGAAAACAGGTGTTTTTTGCAAAGTGCCTACCTGTAGATTTTGGCCTGTAGCTCAGCCGCCACCTAGGGAAACCTACCAAACCTATGCATTTCTGAAAACTAGAGACCTAGGGGAATCCAAGATGGGGTGACTTGTGTGGCTCGGACCAGGTTGTGTTACCCAGAATCCTTTGCAAACCTTAAAATTTGGCTAAAAAAACACATGTTCCTCACATTTCTGTGGCAGAAAGTTCTGGAATCTGAGAGGAGCCACAAATTTCCTTCCACCCAGCGTTCCCCCACATCTCCCGATAAAAATGATACCTCACTTGTGTGGGTAGGCCTAGCGCCCGCGACAGGAAACGCCCCAAAGCGCAACGTGGACACATCCAAATTTTTTAAGGAAAACAGAGCTGTTTTTAGCAAAGTGCCTACCTGTAGATTTTGGCCTGTACCTCAGCCGACACCTAGGGAAACCTACCAAACCTGTGCGTTTCTGAAAACTAGAGACCTAGGGGAATCCAAGATGGGGTGACTTGTGTGGCTCGGACCAGGTTCTGTTACCCAGAATCCTTTGCAAACCTCAAAATTTGGCTAAAAAACACATGTTCCTCACATTTCTGTGGCAGAAAGTTCTGGAATCTGAGAGGAGCCACAAATTTCCTTCCACCCAACGTTCCCCCACGTCTCCCGATAAAAATGATACCTCATTTGTGTGGGTAGGCCTAGCGCCCGCGACAGGAAACGCCCCAAAGTGCAACGTGGACACATCCAAATTTTTGAAGGAAAACAGAGGTGTTTTTTGCAAAGTGCCTACCTGTAGATTTTGGCCTGTAGCTCAGCCGCCACCTAGGGAAACCTACCAAACCTGTGCATTTCTGAAAACTAGAGACCTAGGGGAATCCAAGATGGGGTGACCTGTGTGGCTCGGACCAGGTTCTGTTACCCAGAATCCTTTGCAAACCTCAAAATTTGGCTAAAAAAACACATGTTCCTCACATTTCTGTGGCAGAAAGTTCTAGAATCTGAGAGGAGCCACAAATTTCCTTCCACCCAGCGTTCCCCCACGTCTCCCGATAAAAATGATACCTCACTTGTGTGGGTAGGCCTAGCGCCCGCGACAGGAAACGCCCCAAAGTGCAACGTGGACACAGCCAAATTTTTGAAGTAAAACAGAGGTGTTTTTTGCAAAGTGCCTACCTGTAGATTTTGGCTTGTAGCTCAGCGGCCACCTAGGGAAACCTACCAAACCTGTGCATTTCTGAAAACTAGAGACCTAGGGGAATCCAAGATGGGGTGACTTGTGTGGCTCGGACCAGGTTCTGTTACCCAGAATCCTTCGCAAACCTCAAAATTTGGCAAAAAAAACACATGTTCCTCACATTTCTGTGGCAGAAAGTTCTGGAATCTGAGAGGAGCCACAAATTTCCTTCCACCCAGCGTTACCCCACGTCTCCCGATAAAAATGATACCTCACTTTTGTGGGTAGGCCTAGCGCCCGCGACAGGAAACGCCCCAAAGCGCAACGTGGACACAGCCAAATTTTTGAAGGAAAACAGAGGTGTTTTTTGCAAAGTGCCTACCTGTAGATTTTGGCCTGTAGCTCAGCTGCCACTTAGGGAAACCTACCAAACCTGTGCATTTCTGAAAACTAGAGACCTAGGGGAATCCAAGATGGGGTGACTTGTGTGACTCGGACCAGGTTCTGTTACCCAGAATCCTTTGTAAACCTCAAAATTTGGCTTAAAAAAACACATGTTCCTCACATTTCTGTGGCAGAAAGTTCTGGAATCTGAGAGGAGCCACAAATTTCCTTCCACCCAGCGTTCCCCCACGTCTCCCAATAAAAATGATACCTCACTTGTGTGGGTAGGCCTAGCGCCCGCGACAGGAAACGCCCCAAAGCGCAACGTGGACACATCCAAATTTTTGAAGGAAAACAGAGCTGTTTTTTGCAAAGTGCCTACCTGTAGATTTTGGCCTGTAGCTCAGCCGACACCTAGGGAAACCTACCAAACCTGTGCATTTCTGAAAACTAGAGACCTAGGGGAATCCAAGATGGGGTGACTTGTGTGGCTTGGACCAGGTTCTGTTACCCAGAATCCTTTGCAAACCTCAAAATTTGGCTAAAAAACACATGTTCCTCACATTTCTGTGGCAGAAAGTTCTGGAATCTGAGAGGAGCCACAAATTTCCTTCCACCCAGCGTTCCCCCACGTCTCCCGATAAAAATGATACCTCATTTGTGTGGGTAGGCCTAGCGCCCGCGACAGGAAACGCCCCAAAGTGCAACGTGGACACATCCAAATTTTTGAAGGAAAACAGAGGTGTTTTTTGCAAAGTGCCTACCTGTAGATTTTGGCCTGTAGCTCAGCCGCCACCTAGGGAAACCTACCAAACCTGTGCATTTCTGAAAACTAGAGACCTAGGGGAATCCAAGATGGGGTGACCTGTGTGGCTCGGACCAGGTTCTGTTACCCAGAATCCTTTGCAAACCTCAAAATTTGGCTAAAAAAACACATGTTCCTCACATTTCTGTGGCAGAAAGTTCTGGAATCTGAGAGGAGCCACAAATTTCCTTCCACCCAGCGTTCCCCCACGTCTCCCGATAAAAATGATACCTCACTTGTGTGGGTAGGCCTAGCGCCCGCGACAGGAAACGCCCCAAAGTGCAACGTGGACACAGCCAAATTTTTGAAGTAAAACAGAGGTGTTTTTTGCAAAGTGCCTACCTGTAGATTTTGGCTTGTAGCTCAGCGGCCACCTAGGGAAACCTACCAAACCTGTGCATTTCTGAAAACTAGAGACCTAGGGGAATCCAAGATGGGGTGACTTGTGTGGCTCGGACCAGGTTCTGTTACCCAGAATCCTTCGCAAACCTCAAAATTTGGCAAAAAAAACACATGTTCCTCACATTTCTGTGGCAGAAAGTTCTGGAATCTGAGAGGAGCCACAAATTTCCTTCCACCCAGCGTTACCCCACGTCTCCCGATAAAAATGATACCTCACTTGTGTGGGTAGGCCTAGCGCCCGCGACAGGAAACGCCCCAAAGCGCAACGTGGACACAGCCAAATTTTTGAAGGAAAACAGAGGTGTTTTTTGCAAAGTGCCTACCTGTAGATTTTGGCCTGTAGCTCAGCTGCCACTTAGGGAAACCTACCAAACCTGTGCATTTCTGAAAACTAGAGACCTAGGGGAATCCAAGATGGGGTGACTTGTGTGACTCGGACCAGGTTCTGTTACCCAGAATCCTTTGTAAACCTCAAAATTTGGCTTAAAAAAACACATGTTCCTCACATTTCTGTGGCAGAAAGTTCTGGAATCTGAGAGGAGCCACAAATTTCCTTCCACCCAGCGTTCCCCCACGTCTCCCAATAAAAATGATACCTCACTTGTGTGGGTAGGCCTAGCGCCAGCGACAGGAAACGCCCCAAAGCGCAACGTGGACACATCCAAATTTTTGAAGGAAAACAGAGCTGTTTTTTGCAAAGTGCCTACCTGTAGATTTTGGCCTGTAGCTCAGCTGCCACCTAGGGAAACCTACCAAACCTGTGCATTTCTGAAAACTAGAGACCTAGGGGAATCCAAGATGGGGTGACTTGTGTGGCTCGGACCAGGTTCTGTTACCCAGAATCCTTGGTAAACCTCAAAATATGGCTTAAAAACACATGTTCCTCACATTTCTGTGGCAGAAAGTTCTGGAATCTGAGAGGAGCCACAAATTTCCTTCCACCCAGCGTTCCCCCACGTCTCCCGATAAAGATAAAAATGATACCTCACTTGTGTGGGTAGGCCTAGCGCCCGCGAAAGGAAACGCCCCAAAGCGCAACGTGGACACAGCCAAATTTTTGAAGGAAAACAGGTGTTTTTTGCAAAGTGCCTACCTGTAGATTTTGGCCTGTAGCTCAGCCGCCACCTAGGGAAACCTACCAAACCTATGCATTTCTGAAAACTAGAGACCTAGGGGAATCCAAGATGGGGTGACTTGTGTGGCTCGGACCAGGTTCTGTTACCCAGAATCCTTTGCAAACCTTAAAATTTGGCTAAAAAAACACATGTTCCTCACATTTCTGTGGCAGAAAGTTCTGGAATCTGAGAGGAGCCACAAATTTCCTTCCACCCAGCGTTCCCCCACATCTCCCGATAAAAATGATACCTCACTTGTGTGGGTAGGCCTAGCGCCCGCGACAGGAAACGCCCCAAAGCGCAACGTGGACACATCCAAATTTTTTAAGGAAAACAGAGCTGTTTTTAGCAAAGTGCCTACCTGTAGATTTTGGCCTGTAGCTCAGCCGACACCTAGGGAAACCTACCAAACCTGTGCGTTTCTGAAAACTAGAGACCTAGGGGAATCCAAGATGGGGTGACTTGTGTGGCTCGGACCAGGTTCTGTTACCCAGAATCCTTTGCAAACCTCAAAATTTGGCTAAAAAACACATGTTCCTCACATTTCTGTGGCAGAAAGTTCTGGAATCTGAGAGGAGCCACGAATTTCCTTCCACCCAGCGTTACCTCACATCTCCCGATAAAAATGATACCTCATTTGTGTGGGTAGGCCTAGCGCCCGCGACAGGAAACGCCCCAAAGTGCAACGTGGACAAAGCCACATTTTTGAAGGAAAACAGAGTTGTTTTTTGCAAAGTGCCTACCTGTAGATTTTGGCCTGTAGCTCAGCCGCCACCTAGTGAAACCTACCAAACCTGTGCATTTCTGAAAACTGGAGACCTAGGGGAATCCAAGATGGGGTGACTTGTGTGGCTCGGACCAGGTTCTGTTACCCAGAATCCTTCGCAAACCTCAAAATTTGGCTAAAAAAACATGTTCCTCACATTTCTGTGGCAGAAAGTTCTGGAATCTGAGAGGAGCCACAAATTTCCTTCCACCCAGCGTTCCCCCACGTCTCCCGATAAAAATGATACCTCACTTGTGTGGGTAGGCCTAGCGCCCGCGACAGGAAACGCCCCGAAGCGCAACGTGGACACAGCCAAATTTTTGAAGGAAAACAGAGGTGTTTTTTGCAAAGTGCCTACCTGTAGATTTTGGCCTGTAGCTCAGCCGCCACCTAGGGAAACCTACCAAACCTGTGCATTTCTGAAAACTAGAGACCTAGGGGAATCCAAGATGGGGTGACTTGTGTGGCTCGGACCAGGTTGTGTTACCCAGAATCCTTTGCAAACCTCAAAATTTGGCTAAAAAAACACATGTTCCTCACATTTCTGTGGCAGAAAGTTCTGGAATCTGAGAGGAGCCACAAATTTCCTTCCACCCAGCGTTCCCCCACGTCTCCCGATAAAAATGATACCTCACTTGTGTGGGTAGGCCTAGCGCCCGCGACAGGAAACGCCCCAAAGCGCAACGTGGACACATCCAAATTTTTGAAGGAAAACAGAGGTGTTTTTTGCAAAGTGCCTACCTGTAGATTTTGGCCTGTAGCTCAGCCGCCACCGAGGGAAACCTACCAAACCTGTGCATTTCTGAAAATTAGAGATCTAGGGGAATCCAAGATGGGGTGACTTGTGTGGCTCGGACCAGGTTCTGTTACCCAGAATCCTTTGCAAACATCAAAATTTGGCTAAAAAAACACATGTTCCTCACATTTCTGTGGCAGAAAGTTCTGGAATCTGAGAGGAGCCACAAATTTCCTTCCACCCAGCGTTCCCCCACGTCTCCCGATAAAAATGATACCTCATTTGTGTGGGTAGGCCTAGCGCCCGCGACAGGAAACGCCCCAAAGTGCAACGTGGACACATCCAAATTTTTGAAGGAAAACAGAGCTGTTTTTTGCAAAGTGCCTACCTGTAGATTTTGGCCTGTAGCTCAGCCGCCACCTAGGGAAACCTACCAAACCTGTGCATTTCTGAAAACTAGAGACCTAGGGGAATCCAAGATGGGGTGACTTGTGTGGCTCGGACCAGGTTCTGTTACCCAGAATCCTTTGCAAACCTCAAAATTTGGCTCAAAAAACACATGTTCCTCACATTTCTGTGGCAGAAAGTTCTAGAATCTGAGAGGAGCCACAAATTTCCTTCCACCCAGCGTTCCCCCACGTCTCCCGATAAAAATGATACTTCACTTGTGTGGGTAGGCCTAGCGCCCGCGACAGGAAACGCCCCAAAGTGCAACGTGGACACAGCCAAATTTTTGAAGGAAAACAGAGGTTTTTTTTGCAAAGTGCCTACCTGTAGATTTTGGCTTGTAGCTCAGCGGCCACCTAGGGAAACCTACCAAACCTGTGCATTTCTGAAAACTAGAGACCTAGGGGAATCCAAGATGGGGTGACTTGTGTGGCTCGGACCAGGTTCTGTTACCCAGAATCCTTCGCAATCCTCAAAATTTGGCTAACAAAAACACAAGTTCCTCACATTTCTGTGGCAGAAAGTTCTGGAATCTGAGAGGAGCCACAAATTTCCTTCCACCCAGCGTTACCCCACGTCTCCCGATAAAAATGATACCTCACTTGTGTGGGTAGGCCTAGCGCCCGCGACAGGAAACGCCCCAAAGCGCAACGTGGACACAGCCACATTTTTGAAGGAAAACAGAGGTGTTTTTTGCAAAGTGCCTACCTGTAGATTTTGGCCTGTAGCTCAGCTGCCACCTAGGGAAACCTACCAAACCTGTGCATTTCTGAAAACTAGAGACCTAGGGGAATCCAAGATGGGGTGACTTGTGTGGCTCGGACCAGGTTCTGTTACCCAGAATCCTTGGTAAACCTCAAAATATGGCTTAAAAACACATGTTCCTCACATTTCTGTGGCAGAAAGTTCTGGAATCTGAGAGGAGCCACAAATTTCCTTCCACCCAGCGTTCCCCCACGTCTCCCGATAAAGATAAAAATGATACCTCACTTGTGTGGGTAGGCCTAGCGCCCGCGACAGGAAACGCCCCAAAGCGCAACGTGGACACAGCCAAATTTTTGAAGGAAAACAGGTGTTTTTTGCAAAGTGCCTACCTGTAGATTTTGGCCTGTAGCTCAGCCGCCACCTAGGGAAACCTACCAAACCTATGCATTTCTGAAAACTAGAGACCTAGGGGAATCCAAGATGGGGTGACTTGTGTGGCTCGGACCAGGTTCTGTTACCCAGAATCCTTTGCAAACCTTAAAATTTGGCTAAAAAAACACATGTTCCTCACATTTCTGTGGCAGAAAGTTCTGGAATCTGAGAGGAGCCACAAATTTCCTTCCACCCAGCGTTCCCCCACATCTCCCGATAAAAATGATACCTCACTTGTGTGGGTAGGCCTAGCGCCCGCGACAGGAAACGCCCCAAAGCGCAACGTGGACACATCCAAATTTTTTAAGGAAAACAGAGCTGTTTTTAGCAAAGTGCCTACCTGTAGATTTTGGCCTGTAGCTCAGCCGACACCTAGGGAAACCTACCAAACCTGTGCGTTTCTGAAAACTAGAGACCTAGGGGAATCCAAGATGGGGTGACTTGTGTGGCTCGGACCAGGTTCTGTTACCCAGAATCCTTTGCAAACCTCAAAATTTGGCTAAAAAACACATGTTCCTCACATTTCTGTGGCAGAAAGTTCTGGAATCTGAGAGGAGCCACAAATTTCCTTCCACCCAGCGTTCCCCCACGTCTCCCGATAAAAATGATACCTCATTTGTGTGGGTAGGCCTAGCGCCCGCGACAGGAAACGCCCCAAAGTGCAACGTGGACACATCCAAATTTTTGAAGGAAAACAGAGGTGTTTTTTGCAAAGTGCCTACCTGTAGATTTTGGCCTGTAGCTCAGCCGCCACCTAGGGAAACCTACCAAACCTGTGCATTTCTGAAAACTAGAGACCTAGGGGAATCCAAGATGGGGTGACTTGTGTGGCTCGGACCAGGTTCTGTTACCCAGAATCCTTTGCAAACCTCAAAATTTGGCTAAAAAAACACATGTTCCTCACATTTCTGTGGCAGAAAGTTCTGGAATCTGAGAGGAGCCACAAATTTCCTTCCACCCAGCGTTACCCCACGTCTCCCGATAAAAATGATACCTCACTTGTGTGGGTAGGCCTAGCGCCCGCGACAGGAAACGCCCCAAAGCGCAACGTGGACACAGCCAAATTTTTGAAGGAAAACAGAGGTGTTTTTTGCAAAGTGCCTACCTGTAGATTTTGGCCTGTAGCTCAGCTGCCACTTAGGGAAACCTACCAAACCTGTGCATTTCTGAAAACTAGAGACCTAGGGGAATCCAAGATGGGGTGACTTGTGTGACTCGGACCAGGTTCTGTTACCCAGAATCCTTTGTAAACCTCAAAATTTGGCTTAAAAAAACACATGTTCCTCACATTTCTGTGGCAGAAAGTTCTGGAATCTGAGAGGAGCCACAAATTTCCTTCCACCCAGCGTTCCCCCACGTCTCCCAATAAAAATGATACCTCACTTGTGTGGGTAGGCCTAGCGCCAGCGACAGGAAACGCCCCAAAGCGCAACGTGGACACATCCAAATTTTTGAAGGAAAACAGAGCTGTTTTTTGCAAAGTGCCTACCTGTAGATTTTGGCCTGTAGCTCAGCCGACACATAGGGAAACCTACCAAACCTGTGCATTTCTGAAAACTAGAGACCTAGGGGAATCCAAGATGGGGTGACTTGTGTGGCTCGGACCAGGTTCTGTTACCCAGAATCCTTTGCAAACCTCAAAATTTGGCTAAAAAACACATGTTCCTCACATTTCTGTGGCAGAAAGTTCTGGAATCTGAGAGGAGCCACAAATTTCCTTCCACCCAGCGTTCCCCCACGTCTCCCGATAAAAATGATACCTCATTTGTGTGGGTAGGCCTAGCGCCCGCGACAGGAAACGCCCCAAAGTGCAACGTGGACACATCCAAATTTTTGAAGGAAAACAGAGGTGTTTTTTGCAAAGTGCCTACCTGTAGATTTTGGCCTGTAGCTCAGCCGCCACCTAGGGAAACCTACCAAACCTGTGCATTTCTGAAAACTAGAGACCTAGGGGAATCCAAGATGGGGTGACCTGTGTGGCTCGGACCAGGTTCTGTTACCCAGAATCCTTTGCAAACCTCAAAATTTGGCTAAAAAAACACATGTTCCTCACATTTCTGTGGCAGAAAGTTCTAGAATCTGAGAGGAGCCACAAATTTCCTTCCACCCAGCGTTCCCCCACGTCTCCCGATAAAAATGATACCTCACTTGTGTGGGTAGGCCTAGCGCCCGCGACAGGAAACGCCCCAAAGTGCAACGTGGACACAGCCAAATTTTTGAAGTAAAACAGAGGTGTTTTTTGCAAAGTGCCTACCTGTAGATTTTGGCTTGTAGCTCAGCGGCCACCTAGGGAAACCTACCAAACCTGTGCATTTCTGAAAACTAGAGACCTAGGGGAATCCAAGATGGGGTGACTTGTGTGGCTCGGACCAGGTTCTGTTACCCAGAATCCTTGGTAAACCTCAAAATTTGGCTTAAAAACACATGTTCCTCACATTTCTGTGGCAGAAAGTTCTGGAATCTGAAAGGAGCCACAAATTTCCTTCCAGCCAGCGTTCCCCCACATCTCCCGATAAAGATAAAAATGATACCTCACTTGTGTGGGTATGCCTAGCGCCCGCGACAGGAAACGCCCCAAAGCGCAACGTGGACACAGCCAAATTTTTGAAGGAAAACAGGTGTTTTTTGCAAAGTGCCTACCTGTAGATTTTGGCCTGTAGCTCAGCCGCCACCTAGGGAAACCTACCAAACCTGTGCATTTCTAAAAACTAGAGACCTAGGGGAATCCAAGATGGGGTGACTTGTGTGGCTCGGACCAGGTTCCGTTACCCAGAATCCTTTGCAAACCTCAAAATTTGGCTAAAAAAACACATGTTCCTCATATTTCTGTGGCAGAAAGTTCTGGAATCTGAGAGGAGCCACAAATTTCCTTCCACCCAGCGTTCCCCCACGTCTCCCGATAAAAATGATACCTCACTTGTGTGGGTAGGCCTAGCGCCCGCGACAGGAAACGCCCCAAAGCGCAACGTGGACACATCCAAATTTTTGAAGGAAAACAGAGGTGTTTTTTGCAAAGTGCCTACCTGTAGATTTTGGCCTGTAGCTCAGCCGCCACCTAGGGAAACCTACCAAACCTGTGCATTTCTGAAAACTAGAGACCTAGGGGAATCCAAGATGGGGTGACTTGTGTGGCTCGGACCAGGTTCTGTTACCCAGAATCCTTTGCAAACCTCAAAATGTGGCTAAAAAACACATGTTCCTCACATTTCTGTGGCAGAAAGTTCTGGAATCTGAGAGGAGCCACAAATTTCCTTCTGCCCAGCGTTTCCCCACGTCTCCCGATAAAAATGATACCTCACTTGTGTGGGTAGGCCAAGCGCCCGCGACAGGAAACGCCCCAAAGCGCAACGTGGACACATCCACATTTTTGAAGGAAAACAGAGGTGTTTTTTGCAAAGTGCCTACCTGTAGATTTTGGCCTGTAGCTCAGCCGCCACCTAGGGAAACCTACCAAACCTGTGCATTTCTGAAAATTAGAGACCTAGGGGAATCCAAGATGGGGTGACTTGTGTGGCTCGGACCAGGTTCTGTTACCCAGAATCCTTTGCAAACCTCAAAATTTGGCTAAAAAAACACATGTTCCTCACATTTCTGTGGCAGAAAGTTCTGGAATCTGAGAGGAGCCACAAGTTTCCTTCCACCCACCGTTCCCCCATGTCTCCCGATAAAAATGATACCTCATTTGTGTGGGTAGGCCTAGCGCCCGCGACAGGAAATGCCCCAAAGTGCAACGTGGACACAGCCACATTTTTGAAGGAAAGCAGAGTTGTTTTTTGCAAAGTGCCTACCTGTAGATTTTGGCCTGTAGCTCAGCCGCCACCTAGGGAAACCTACCAAACCTGTGCCTTTCTGAAAACTAGAGACCTAGGGGAATCCAAGATGGGGTGACTTGTGTGGCTCGGACCAGGTTCTGTTACCCAGAATCCTTTGCAAACCTCAAAATTTGGCTAAAAAAACACGTTCCTCACATTTCTGTGGCAGAAAGTTCTGGAATCTGAGAGGAGCCACAAATTTCCTTCCACCCAGCGTTTCCCCACGTCTCCCGATAAAAATGATACCTCACTTGTGTGGGTAGGCCTAGCGCCCGCGACAGGAAACGCCCCAAAGCGCAAGGTGGACACATCCAAATTTTTGAAGGAAAACAGAGCTGTTTTTAGCAAAGTGCCTACCTGTAGATTTTGGCCTGTAGATCAGCCACCACCTAGGGAAACCTACCAAACCTGTGCATTTCTGAAAACTAGAGACCTAGGGGAATCCAAGATGGGGTGACTTGTGTGGCTCGGACCAGGTTCTGTTACCCAGAATCCTTTGCAAACCTCAAAATTTGGCTAAAAAACACATGTTCCTCACATTTCTGTGGCAGAAAGTTCTGGAATCTGAGAGGAGCCACAAATTTCCTTCCACCCAACGTTCCCCCACGTCTCCCGATAAAAATGATACCTCATTTGTGTGGGTAGGCCTAGCGCCCGCGACAGGAAACGCCCCAAAGTGCAACGTGGACACATCCAAATTTTTGAAGGAAAACAGAGGTGTTTTTTGCAAAGTGCCTACCTGTAGATTTTGGCCTGTAGCTCAGCCGCCACCTAGGGAAACCTACCAAACCTGTGCATTTCTGAAAACTAGAGACCTAGGGGAATCCAAGATGGGGTGACTTGTGTGGCTCGGACCAGGTTCTGTTACCCAGAATCCTTTGCAAACCTCAAAATTTGGCTAAAAAAACACATGTTCCTCACATTTCTGTGGCAGAAAGTTCTAGAATCTGAGAGGAGCCACAAATTTCCTTCCACCCAGCGTTCCCCCACGTCTCCCGATAAAAATGATACCTCACTTGTGTGGGTAGGCCTAGCGCCCGCGACAGGAAACGCCCCAAAGTGCAACGTGGACACAGCCAAATTTTTGAAGTAAAACAGAGGTGTTTTTTGCAAAGTGCCTACCTGTAGATTTTGGCTTGTAGCTCAGCGGCCACCTAGGGAAACCTACCAAACCTGTGCATTTCTGAAAACTAGAGACCTAGGGGAATCCAAGATGGGGTGACTTGTGTGGCTCGGACCAGGTTCTGTTACCCAGAATCCTTCGCAAACCTCAAAATTTGGCAAAAAAAACACATGTTCCTCACATTTCTGTGGCAGAAAGTTCTGGAATCTGAGAGGAGCCACAAATTTCCTTCCACCCAGCGTTACCCCACGTCTCCCGATAAAAATGATACCTCACTTTTGTGGGTAGGCCTAGCGCCCGCGACAGGAAACGCCCCAAAGCGCAACGTGGACACAGCCAAATTTTTGAAGGAAAACAGAGGTGTTTTTTGCAAAGTGCCTACCTGTAGATTTTGGCCTGTAGCTCAGCTGCCACTTAGGGAAACCTACCAAACCTGTGCATTTCTGAAAACTAGAGACCTAGGGGAATCCAAGATGGGGTGACTTGTGTGACTCGGACCAGGTTCTGTTACCCAGAATCCTTTGTAAACCTCAAAATTTGGCTTAAAAAAACACATGTTCCTCACATTTCTGTGGCAGAAAGTTCTGGAATCTGAGAGGAGCCACAAATTTCCTTCCACCCAGCGTTCCCCCACGTCTCCCAATAAAAATGATACCTCACTTGTGTGGGTAGGCCTAGCGCCCGCGACAGGAAACGCCCCAAAGCGCAACGTGGACACATCCAAATTTTTGAAGGAAAACAGAGCTGTTTTTTGCAAAGTGCCTACCTGTAGATTTTGGCCTGTAGCTCAGCCGACACCTAGGGAAACCTACCAAACCTGTGCATTTCTGAAAACTAGAGACCTAGGGGAATCCAAGATGGGGTGACTTGTGTGGCTTGGACCAGGTTCTGTTACCCAGAATCCTTTGCAAACCTCAAAATTTGGCTAAAAAACACATGTTCCTCACATTTCTGTGGCAGAAAGTTCTGGAATCTGAGAGGAGCCACAAATTTCCTTCCACCCAGCGTTCCCCCACGTCTCCCGATAAAAATGATACCTCATTTGTGTGGGTAGGCCTAGCGCCCGCGACAGGAAACGCCCCAAAGTGCAACGTGGACACATCCAAATTTTTGAAGGAAAACAGAGGTGTTTTTTGCAAAGTGCCTACCTGTAGATTTTGGCCTGTAGCTCAGCCGCCACCTAGGGAAACCTACCAAACCTGTGCATTTCTGAAAACTAGAGACCTAGGGGAATCCAAGATGGGGTGACCTGTGTGGCTCGGACCAGGTTCTGTTACCCAGAATCCTTTGCAAACCTCAAAATTTGGCTAAAAAAACACATGTTCCTCACATTTCTGTGGCAGAAAGTTCTGGAATCTGAGAGGAGCCACAAATTTCCTTCCACCCAGCGTTCCCCCACGTCTCCCGATAAAAATGATACCTCACTTGTGTGGGTAGGCCTAGCGCCCGCGACAGGAAACGCCCCAAAGTGCAACGTGGACACAGCCAAATTTTTGAAGTAAAACAGAGGTGTTTTTTGCAAAGTGCCTACCTGTAGATTTTGGCTTGTAGCTCAGCGGCCACCTAGGGAAACCTACCAAACCTGTGCATTTCTGAAAACTAGAGACCTAGGGGAATCCAAGATGGGGTGACTTGTGTGGCTCGGACCAGGTTCTGTTACCCAGAATCCTTCGCAAACCTCAAAATTTGGCAAAAAAAACACATGTTCCTCACATTTCTGTGGCAGAAAGTTCTGGAATCTGAGAGGAGCCACAAATTTCCTTCCACCCAGCGTTACCCCACGTCTCCCGATAAAAATGATACCTCACTTGTGTGGGTAGGCCTAGCGCCCGCGACAGGAAACGCCCCAAAGCGCAACGTGGACACAGCCAAATTTTTGAAGGAAAACAGAGGTGTTTTTTGCAAAGTGCCTACCTGTAGATTTTGGCCTGTAGCTCAGCTGCCACTTAGGGAAACCTACCAAACCTGTGCATTTCTGAAAACTAGAGACCTAGGGGAATCCAAGATGGGGTGACTTGTGTGACTCGGACCAGGTTCTGTTACCCAGAATCCTTTGTAAACCTCAAAATTTGGCTTAAAAAAACACATGTTCCTCACATTTCTGTGGCAGAAAGTTCTGGAATCTGAGAGGAGCCACAAATTTCCTTCCACCCAGCGTTCCCCCACGTCTCCCAATAAAAATGATACCTCACTTGTGTGGGTAGGCCTAGCGCCAGCGACAGGAAACGCCCCAAAGCGCAACGTGGACACATCCAAATTTTTGAAGGAAAACAGAGCTGTTTTTTGCAAAGTGCCTACCTGTAGATTTTGGCCTGTAGCTCAGCCGACACATAGGGAAACCTACCAAACCTGTGCATTTCTGAAAACTAGAGACCTAGGGGAATCCAAGATGGGGTGACTTGTGTGGCTCGGACCAGGTTCTGTTACCCAGAATCCTTTGCAAACCTCAAAATTTGGCTAAAAAACACATGTTCCTCACATTTCTGTGGCAGAAAGTTCTGGAATCTGAGAGGAGCCACAAATTTCCTTCCACCCAGCGTTCCCCCACGTCTCCCGATAAAAATGATACCTCATTTGTGTGGGTAGGCCTAGCGCCCGCGACAGGAAACGCCCCAAAGTGCAACGTGGACACATCCAAATTTTTGAAGGAAAACAGAGGTGTTTTTTGCAAAGTGCCTACCTGTAGATTTTGGCCTGTAGCTCAGCCGCCACCTAGGGAAACCTACCAAACCTGTGCATTTCTGAAAACTAGAGACCTAGGGGAATCCAAGATGGGGTGACCTGTGTGGCTCGGACCAGGTTCTGTTACCCAGAATCCTTTGCAAACCTCAAAATTTGGCTAAAAAAACACATGTTCCTCACATTTCTGTGGCAGAAAGTTCTAGAATCTGAGAGGAGCCACAAATTTCCTTCCACCCAGTGTTCCCCCACGTCTCCCGATAAAAATGATACCTCACTTGTGTGGGTAGGCCTAGCGCCCGCGACAGGAAACGCCCCAAAGTGCAACGTGGACACAGCCAAATTTTTGAAGTAAAACAGAGGTGTTTTTTGCAAAGTGCCTACCTGTAGATTTTGGCTTGTAGCTCAGCGGCCACCTAGGGAAACCTACCAAACCTGTGCATTTCTGAAAACTAGAGACCTAGGGGAATCCAAGATGGGGTGACTTGTGTGGCTCGGACCAGGTTCTGTTACCCAGAATCCTTCGCAAACCTCAAAATTTGGCAAAAAAAACACATGTTCCTCACATTTCTGTGGCAGAAAGTTCTGGAATCTGAGAGGAGCCACAAATTTCCTTCCACCCAGCGTTACCCCACGTCTCCCGATAAAAATGATACCTCACTTGTGTGGGTAGGCCTAGCGCCCGCGACAGGAAACGCCCCAAAGCGCAACGTGGACACAGCCAAATTTTTGAAGGAAAACAGAGGTGTTTTTTGCAAAGTGCCTACCTGTAGATTTTGGCCTGTAGCTCAGCTGCCACCTAGGGAAACCTACCAAACCTGTGCATTTCTGAAAACTAGAGACCTAGGGGAATCCAAGATGGGGTGACTTGTGTGGCTCGGACCAGGTTCTGTTACCCAGAATCCTTTGCAAACCTCAAAATTTGGCTAAAAAAACACATGTTCCTCACATTTCTGTGGCAGAAAGTTCTGGAATCTGAGAGGAGCCACGAATTTCCTTCCACCCAGCGTTACCTCACATCTCCCGATAAAAATGATACCTCATTTGTGTGGGTAGGCCTAGCGCCCGCGACAGGAAACGCCCCAAAGTGCAACGTGGACAAAGCCACATTTTTGAAGGAAAACAGAGTTGTTTTTTGCAAAGTGCCTACCTGTAGATTTTGGCCTGTAGCTCAGCCGCCACCTAGTGAAACCTACCAAACCTGTGCATTTCTGAAAACTGGAGACCTAGGGGAATCCAAGATGGGGTGACTTGTGTGGCTCGGACCAGGTTCTGTTACCCAGAATCCTTCGCAAACCTCAAAATTTGGCTAAAAAAACATGTTCCTCACATTTCTGTGGCAGAAAGTTCTGGAATCTGAGAGGAGCCACAAATTTCCTTCCACCCAGCGTTCCCCCACGTCTCCCGATAAAAATGATACCTCACTTGTGTGGGTAGGCCTAGCGCCCGCGACAGGAAACGCCCCGAAGCGCAACGTGGACACAGCCAAATTTTTGAAGGAAAACAGAGGTGTTTTTTGCAAAGTGCCTACCTGTAGATTTTGGCCTGTAGCTCAGCCGCCACCTAGGGAAACCTACCAAACCTGTGCATTTCTGAAAACTAGAGACCTAGGGGAATCCAAGATGGGGTGACTTGTGTGGCTCGGACCAGGTTGTGTTACCCAGAATCCTTTGCAAACCTCAAAATTTGGCTAAAAAAACACATGTTCCTCACATTTCTGTGGCAGAAAGTTCTGGAATCTGAGAGGAGCCACAAATTTCCTTCCACCCAGCGTTCCCCCACGTCTCCCGATAAAAATGATACCTCACTTGTGTGGGTAGGCCTAGCGCCCGCGACAGGAAACGCCCCAAAGCGCAACGTGGACACATCCAAATTTTTGAAGGAAAACAGAGGTGTTTTTTGCAAAGTGCCTACCTGTAGATTTTGGCCTGTAGCTCAGCCGCCACCGAGGGAAACCTACCAAACCTGTGCATTTCTGAAAATTAGAGATCTAGGGGAATCCAAGATGGGGTGACTTGTGTGGCTCGGACCAGGTTCTGTTACCCAGAATCCTTTGCAAACATCAAAATTTGGCTAAAAAAACACATGTTCCTCACATTTCTGTGGCAGAAAGTTCTGGAATCTGAGAGGAGCCACAAATTTCCTTCCACCCAGCGTTCCCCCACGTCTCCCGATAAAAATGATACCTCATTTGTGTGGGTAGGCCTAGCGCCCGCGACAGGAAACGCCCCAAAGTGCAACGTGGACACATCCAAATTTTTGAAGGAAAACAGAGCTGTTTTTTGCAAAGTGCCTACCTGTAGATTTTGGCCTGTAGCTCAGCCGCCACCTAGGGAAACCTACCAAACCTGTGCATTTCTGAAAACTAGAGACCTAGGGGAATCCAAGATGGGGTGACTTGTGTGGCTCGGACCAGGTTCTGTTACCCAGAATCCTTTGCAAACCTCAAAATTTGGCTCAAAAAACACATGTTCCTCACATTTCTGTGGCAGAAAGTTCTAGAATCTGAGAGGAGCCACAAATTTCCTTCCACCCAGCGTTCCCCCACGTCTCCCGATAAAAATGATACTTCACTTGTGTGGGTAGGCCTAGCGCCCGCGACAGGAAACGCCCCAAAGTGCAACGTGGACACAGCCAAATTTTTGAAGGAAAACAGAGGTTTTTTTTGCAAAGTGCCTACCTGTAGATTTTGGCTTGTAGCTCAGCGGCCACCTAGGGAAACCTACCAAACCTGTGCATTTCTGAAAACTAGAGACCTAGGGGAATCCAAGATGGGGTAACTTGTGTGGCTCGGACCAGGTTCTGTTACCCAGAATCCTTCGCAATCCTCAAAATTTGGCTAACAAAAACACAAGTTCCTCACATTTCTGTGGCAGAAAGTTCTGGAATCTGAGAGGAGCCACAAATTTCCTTCCACCCAGCGTTACCCCACGTCTCCCGATAAAAATGATACCTCACTTGTGTGGGTAGGCCTAGCGCCCGCGACAGGAAACGCCCCAAAGCGCAACGTGGACACAGCCACATTTTTGAAGGAAAACAGAGGTGTTTTTTGCAAAGTGCCTACCTGTAGATTTTGGCCTGTAGCTCAGCTGCCACCTAGGGAAACCTACCAAACCTGTGCATTTCTGAAAACTAGAGACCTAGGGGAATCCAAGATGGGGTGACTTGTGTGGCTCGGACCAGGTTCTGTTACCCAGAATCCTTGGTAAACCTCAAAATATGGCTTAAAAACACATGTTCCTCACATTTCTGTGGCAGAAAGTTCTGGAATCTGAGAGGAGCCACAAATTTCCTTCCACCCAGCGTTCCCCCACGTCTCCCGATAAAGATAAAAATGATACCTCACTTGTGTGGGTAGGCCTAGCGCCCGCGACAGGAAACGCCCCAAAGCGCAACGTGGACACAGCCAAATTTTTGAAGGAAAACAGGTGTTTTTTGCAAAGTGCCTACCTGTAGATTTTGGCCTGTAGCTCAGCCGCCACCTAGGGAAACCTACCAAACCTATGCATTTCTGAAAACTAGAGACCTAGGGGAATCCAAGATGGGGTGACTTGTGTGGCTCGGACCAGGTTCTGTTACCCAGAATCCTTTGCAAACCTTAAAATTTGGCTAAAAAAACACATGTTCCTCACATTTCTGTGGCAGAAAGTTCTGGAATCTGAGAGGAGCCACAAATTTCCTTCCACCCAGCGTTCCCCCACATCTCCCGATAAAAATGATACCTCACTTGTGTGGGTAGGCCTAGCGCCCGCGACAGGAAACGCCCCAAAGCGCAACGTGGACACATCCAAATTTTTTAAGGAAAACAGAGCTGTTTTTAGCAAAGTGCCTACCTGTAGATTTTGGCCTGTAGCTCAGCCGACACCTAGGGAAACCTACCAAACCTGTGCGTTTCTGAAAACTAGAGACCTAGGGGAATCCAAGATGGGGTGACTTGTGTGGCTCGGACCAGGTTCTGTTACCCAGAATCCTTTGCAAACCTCAAAATTTGGCTAAAAAACACATGTTCCTCACATTTCTGTGGCAGAAAGTTCTGGAATCTGAGAGGAGCCACGAATTTCCTTCCACCCAGCGTTACCTCACATCTCCCGATAAAAATGATACCTCATTTGTGTGGGTAGGCCTAGCGCCCGCGACAGGAAACGCCCCAAAGTGCAACGTGGACAAAGCCACATTTTTGAAGGAAAACAGAGTTGTTTTTTGCAAAGTGCCTACCTGTAGATTTTGGCCTGTAGCTCAGCCGCCACCTAGTGAAACCTACCAAACCTGTGCATTTCTGAAAACTGGAGACCTAGGGGAATCCAAGATGGGGTGACTTGTGTGGCTCGGACCAGGTTCTGTTACCCAGAATCCTTCGCAAACCTCAAAATTTGGCTAAAAAAACATGTTCCTCACATTTCTGTGGCAGAAAGTTCTGGAATCTGAGAGGAGCCACAAATTTCCTTCCACCCAGCGTTCCCCCACGTCTCCCGATAAAAATGATACCTCACTTGTGTGGGTAGGCCTAGCGCCCGCGACAGGAAACGCCCCGAAGCGCAACGTGGACACAGCCAAATTTTTGAAGGAAAACAGAGGTGTTTTTTGCAAAGTGCCTACCTGTAGATTTTGGCCTGTAGCTCAGCCGCCACCTAGGGAAACCTACCAAACCTGTGCATTTCTGAAAACTAGAGACCTAGGGGAATCCAAGATGGGGTGACTTGTGTGGCTCGGACCAGGTTGTGTTACCCAGAATCCTTTGCAAACCTCAAAATTTGGCTAAAAAAACACATGTTCCTCACATTTCTGTGGCAGAAAGTTCTGGAATCTGAGAGGAGCCACAAATTTCCTTCCACCCAGCGTTCCCCCACGTCTCCCGATAAAAATGATACCTCACTTGTGTGGGTAGGCCTAGCGCCCGCGACAGGAAACGCCCCAAAGCGCAACGTGGACACATCCAAATTTTTGAAGGAAAACAGAGGTGTTTTTTGCAAAGTGCCTACCTGTAGATTTTGGCCTGTAGCTCAGCCGCCACCGAGGGAAACCTACCAAACCTGTGCATTTCTGAAAATTAGAGATCTAGGGGAATCCAAGATGGGGTGACTTGTGTGGCTCGGACCAGGTTCTGTTACCCAGAATCCTTTGCAAACATCAAAATTTGGCTAAAAAAACACATGTTCCTCACATTTCTGTGGCAGAAAGTTCTGGAATCTGAGAGGAGCCACAAATTTCCTTCCACCCAGCGTTCCCCCACGTCTCCCGATAAAAATGATACCTCATTTGTGTGGGTAGGCCTAGCGCCCACGACAGGAAACGCCCCAAAGTGCAACGTGGACACATCCAAATTTTTGAAGGAAAACAGAGCTGTTTTTTGCAAAGTGCCTACCTGTAGATTTTGGCCTGTAGCTCAGCCGCCACCTAGGGAAACCTACCAAACCTGTGCATTTCTGAAAACTAGAGACCTAGGGGAATCCAAGATGGGGTGACTTGTGTGGCTCGGACCAGGTTCTGTTACCCAGAATCCTTTGCAAACCTCAAAATTTGGCTCAAAAAACACATGTTCCTCACATTTCTGTGGCAGAAAGTTCTAGAATCTGAGAGGAGCCACAAATTTCCTTCCACCCAGCGTTCCCCCACGTCTCCCGATAAAAATGATACTTCACTTGTGTGGGTAGGCCTAGCGCCCGCGACAGGAAACGCCCCAAAGTGCAACGTGGACACAGCCAAATTTTTGAAGGAAAACAGAGGTTTTTTTTGCAAAGTGCCTACCTGTAGATTTTGGCTTGTAGCTCAGCGGCCACCTAGGGAAACCTACCAAACCTGTGCATTTCTGAAAACTAGAGACCTAGGGGAATCCAAGATGGGGTGACTTGTGTGGCTCGGACCAGGTTCTGTTACCCAGAATCCTTCGCAATCCTCAAAATTTGGCTAACAAAAACACAAGTTCCTCACATTTCTGTGGCAGAAAGTTCTGGAATCTGAGAGGAGCCACAAATTTCCTTCCACCCAGCGTTACCCCACGTCTCCCGATAAAAATGATACCTCACTTGTGTGGGTAGGCCTAGCGCCCGCGACAGGAAACGCCCCAAAGCGCAACGTGGACACAGCCACATTTTTGAAGGAAAACAGAGGTGTTTTTTGCAAAGTGCCTACCTGTAGATTTTGGCCTGTAGCTCAGCTGCCACCTAGGGAAACCTACCAAACCTGTGCATTTCTGAAAACTAGAGACCTAGGGGAATCCAAGATGGGGTGACTTGTGTGGCTCGGACCAGGTTCTGTTACCCAGAATCCTTGGTAAACCTCAAAATATGGCTTAAAAACACATGTTCCTCACATTTCTGTGGCAGAAAGTTCTGGAATCTGAGAGGAGCCACAAATTTCCTTCCACCCAGCGTTCCCCCACGTCTCCCGATAAAGATAAAAATGATACCTCACTTGTGTGGGTAGGCCTAGCGCCCGCGACAGGAAACGCCCCAAAGCGCAACGTGGACACAGCCAAATTTTTTAAGGAAAACAGAGCTGTTTTTAGCAAAGTGCCTACCTGTAGATTTTGGCCTGTAGCTCAGCCGACACCTAGGGAAACCTACCAAACCTATGCATTTCTGAAAACTAGAGACCTAGGGGAATCCAAGATGGGGTGACTTGTGTGGCTCGGACCAGGTTCTGTTACCCAGAATCCTTTGCAAACCTTAAAATTTGGCTAAAAAAACACATGTTCCTCACATTTCTGTGGCAGAAAGTTCTGGAATCTGAGAGGAGCCACAAATTTCCTTCCACCCAGCGTTCCCCCACATCTCCCGATAAAAATGATACCTCACTTGTGTGGGTAGGCCTAGCGCCCGCGACAGGAAACGCCCCAAAGCGCAACGTGGACACATCCAAATTTTTTAAGGAAAACAGAGCTGTTTTTAGCAAAGTGCCTACCTGTAGATTTTGGCCTGTAGCTCAGCCGACACCTAGGGAAACCTACCAAACCTGTGCGTTTCTGAAAACTAGAGACCTAGGGGAATCCAAGATGGGGTGACTTGTGTGGCTCGGACCAGGTTCTGTTACCCAGAATCCTTTGCAAACCTCAAAATTTGGCTAAAAAACACATGTTCCTCACATTTCTGTGGCAGAAAGTTCTGGAATCTGAGAGGAGCCACAAATTTCCTTCCACCCAGCGTTCCCCCACGTCTCCCGATAAAAATGATACCTCATTTGTGTGGGTAGGCCTAGCGCCCGCGACAGGAAACGCCCCAAAGTGCAACGTGGACACATCCAAATTTTTGAAGGAAAACAGAGGTGTTTTTTGCAAAGTGCCTACCTGTAGATTTTGGCCTGTAGCTCAGCCGCCACCTAGGGAAACCTACCAAACCTGTGCATTTCTGAAAACTAGAGACCTAGGGGAATCCAAGATGGGGTGACTTGTGTGGCTCGGACCAGGTTCTGTTACCCAGAATCCTTTGCAAACCTCAAAATTTGGCTAAAAAAACACATGTTCCTCACATTTCTGTGGCAGAAAGTTCTGGAATCTGAGAGGAGCCACAAATTTCCTTCCACCCAGCGTTACCCCACGTCTCCCGATAAAAATGATACCTCACTTGTGTGGGTAGGCCTAGCGCCCGCGACAGGAAACGCCCCAAAGCGCAACGTGGACACAGCCAAATTTTTGAAGGAAAACAGAGGTGTTTTTTGCAAAGTGCCTACCTGTAGATTTTGGCCTGTAGCTCAGCTGCCACTTAGGGAAACCTACCAAACCTGTGCATTTCTGAAAACTAGAGACCTAGGGGAATCCAAGATGGGGTGACTTGTGTGACTCGGACCAGGTTCTGTTACCCAGAATCCTTTGTAAACCTCAAAATTTGGCTTAAAAAAACACATGTTCCTCACATTTCTGTGGCAGAAAGTTCTGGAATCTGAGAGGAGCCACAAATTTCCTTCCACCCAGCGTTCCCCCACGTCTCCCAATAAAAATGATACCTCACTTGTGTGGGTAGGCCTAGCGCCAGCGACAGGAAACGCCCCAAAGCGCAACGTGGACACATCCAAATTTTTGAAGGAAAACAGAGCTGTTTTTTGCAAAGTGCCTACCTGTAGATTTTGGCCTGTAGCTCAGCCGACACATAGGGAAACCTACCAAACCTGTGCATTTCTGAAAACTAGAGACCTAGGGGAATCCAAGATGGGGTGACTTGTGTGGCTCGGACCAGGTTCTGTTACCCAGAATCCTTTGCAAACCTCAAAATTTGGCTAAAAAACACATGTTCCTCACATTTCTGTGGCAGAAAGTTCTGGAATCTGAGAGGAGCCACAAATTTCCTTCCACCCAGCGTTCCCCCACGTCTCCCGATAAAAATGATACCTCATTTGTGTGGGTAGGCCTAGCGCCCGCGACAGGAAACGCCCCAAAGTGCAACGTGGACACATCCAAATTTTTGAAGGAAAACAGAGGTGTTTTTTGCAAAGTGCCTACCTGTAGATTTTGGCCTGTAGCTCAGCCGCCACCTAGGGAAACCTACCAAACCTGTGCATTTCTGAAAACTAGAGACCTAGGGGAATCCAAGATGGGGTGACCTGTGTGGCTCGGACCAGGTTCTGTTACCCAGAATCCTTTGCAAACCTCAAAATTTGGCTAAAAAAACACATGTTCCTCACATTTCTGTGGCAGAAAGTTCTAGAATCTGAGAGGAGCCACAAATTTCCTTCCACCCAGCGTTCCCCCACGTCTCCCGATAAAAATGATACCTCACTTGTGTGGGTAGGCCTAGCGCCCGCGACAGGAAACGCCCCAAAGTGCAACGTGGACACAGCCAAATTTTTGAAGTAAAACAGAGGTGTTTTTTGCAAAGTGCCTACCTGTAGATTTTGGCTTGTAGCTCAGCGGCCACCTAGGGAAACCTACCAAACCTGTGCATTTCTGAAAACTAGAGACCTAGGGGAATCCAAGATGGGGTGACTTGTGTGGCTCGGACCAGGTTCTGTTACCCAGAATCCTTCGCAAACCTCAAAATTTGGCAAAAAAAACACATGTTCCTCACATTTCTGTGGCAGAAAGTTCTGGAATCTGAGAGGAGCCACAAATTTCCTTCCACCCAGCGTTACCCCACGTCTCCCGATAAAAATGATACCTCACTTGTGTGAGTAGGCCTAGCGCCCGCGACAGGAAACGCCCCAAAGTGCAACGTGGACACAGCCAAATTTTTGAAGGAAAACAGAGGTGTTTTTTGCAAAGTGCCTACCTGTAGATTTTGGCCTGTAGCTCAGCTGCCACCTAGGGAAACCTACCAAACCTGTGCATTTCTGAAAACTAGAGACCTAGGGGAATCCAAGATGGGGTGACTTGTGTGGCTCGGACCAGGTTCTGTTACCCAGAATCCTTGGTAAACCTCAAAATTTGGCTTAAAAACACATGTTCCTCACATTTCTGTGGCAGAAAGTTCTGGAATCTGAAAGGAGCCACAAATTTCCTTCCAGCCAGCGTTCCCCCACATCTCCCGATAAAGATAAAAATGATACCTCACTTGTGTGGGTATGCCTAGCGCCCGCGACAGGAAACGCCCCAAAGCGCAACGTGGACACAGCCAAATTTTTGAAGGAAAACAGGTGTTTTTTGCAAAGTGCCTACCTGTAGATTTTGGCCTGTAGCTCAGCCGCCACCTAGGGAAACCTACCAAACCTGTGCATTTCTGAAAACTAGAGACCTAGGGGAATCCAAGATGGGGTGACTTGTGTGGCTCGGACCAGGTTCCGTTACCCAGAATCCTTTGCAAACCTCAAAATTTGGCTAAAAAAACACATGTTCCTCATATTTCTGTGGCAGAAAGTTCTGGAATCTGAGAGGAGCCACAAATTTCCTTCCACCCAGCGTTCCCCCACGTCTCCCGATAAAAATGATACCTCACTTGTGTGGGTAGGCCTAGCGCCCGCGACAGGAAACGCCCCAAAGCGCAACGTGGACACATCCAAATTTTTGAAGGAAAACAGAGGTGTTTTTTGCAAAGTGCCTACCTGTAGATTTTGGCCTGTAGCTCAGCCGCCACCTAGGGAAACCTACCAAACCTGTGCATTTCTGAAAACTAGAGACCTAGGGGAATCCAAGATGGGGTGACTTGTGTGGCTCGGACCAGGTTCTGTTACCCAGAATCCTTTGCAAACCTCAAAATGTGGCTAAAAAACACATGTTCCTCACATTTCTGTGGCAGAAAGTTCTGGAATCTGAGAGGAGCCACAAATTTCCTTCTGCCCAGCGTTCCCCCACGTCTCCCGATAAAAATGATACCTCACTTGTGTGGGTAGGCCAAGCGCCCGCGACAGGAAACGCCCCAAAGCGCAACGTGGACACATCCACATTTTTGAAGGAAAACAGAGGTGTTTTTTGCAAAGTGCCTACCTGTAGATTTTGGCCTGTAGCTCAGCCGCCACCTAGGGAAACCTACCAAACCTGTGCATTTCTGAAAATTAGAGACCTAGGGGAATCCAAGATGGGGTGACTTGTGTGGCTCGGACCAGGTTCTGTTACCCAGAATCCTTTGCAAACCTCAAAATTTGGCTAAAAAAACACATGTTCCTCACATTTCTGTGGCAGAAAGTTCTGGAATCTGAGAGGAGCCACAAGTTTCCTTCCACCCACCGTTCCCCCATGTCTCCCGATAAAAATGATACCTCATTTGTGTGGGTAGGCCTAGCGCCCGCGACAGGAAATGCCCCAAAGTGCAACGTGGACACAGCCACATTTTTGAAGGAAAGCAGAGTTGTTTTTTGCAAAGTGCCTACCTGTAGATTTTGGCCTGTAGCTCAGCCGCCACCTAGGGAAACCTACCAAACCTGTGCCTTTCTGAAAACTAGAGACCTAGGGGAATCCAAGATGGGGTGACTTGTGTGGCTCGGACCAGGTTCTGTTACCCAGAATCCTTTGCAAACCTCAAAATTTGGCTAAAAAAACACGTTCCTCACATTTCTGTGGCAGAAAGTTCTGGAATCTGAGAGGAGCCACAAATTTCCTTCCACCCAGCGTTTCCCCACGTCTCCCGATAAAAATGATACCTCACTTGTGTGGGTAGGCCTAGCGCCCGCGACAGGAAACGCCCCAAAGCGCAACGTGGACACATCCAAATTTTTGAAGGAAAACAGAGCTGTTTTTAGCAAAGTGCCTACCTGTAGATTTTGGCCTGTAGCTCAGCCGCCACCTAGGGAAACCTACCAAACCTGTGCATTTCTGAAAACTAGAGACCTAGGGGAATCCAAGATGGGGTGACTTGTGTGGCTCGGACCAGGTTCTGTTACCCAGAATCCTTTGCAAACCTCAAAATTTGGCTAAAAAACACATGTTCCTCACATTTATGTGGCAGAAAGTTCTGGAATCTGAGAGGAACCACAAATTTCCTTCCACCCAGCGTTCCCCCACGTCTCCCGATAAAAATGATACCTCACTTGTGTGGGTAGGCCTAGCGCCCGCGACAGGAAACGCCCCAAAGCGCAAGGTGGACACATCCAAATTTTTGAAGGAAAACAGAGCTGTTTTTAGCAAAGTGCCTACCTGTAGATTTTGGCCTGTAGATCAGCCACCACCTAGGGAAACCTACCAAACCTGTGCATTTCTGAAAACTAGAGACCTAGGGGAATCCAAGATGGGGTGACTTGTGTGGCTCGGACCAGGTTCTGTTACCCAGAATCCTTTGCAAACCTCAAAATGTGGCTAAAAAACACATGTTCCTCACATTTCTGTGGCAGAAAGTTCTGGAATCTGAGAGGAGCCACAAATTTCCTTCCACCCAGCGTTCCCCCACGTCTCCCGATAAAAATGATACCTCACTTGTGTGGGTAGGCCTAGCGCCCGCGACAGGAAACACCCCAAAGCGCAACGTGGACACATCCACATTTTTGAAGGAAAACAGAGCTGTTTTTAGCAAAGTGCCTACCTGTAGATTTTGGCCTGTAGCTCAGCCGCCACCTAGGGAAACCTACCAAACCTGTGCATTTCTGAAAACTAGAGACCTAGGGGAATCCAAGATGGGGTGACTTGTGTGGCTCGGACCAGGTTCTGTTACCCAGAATCCTTTGCAAACCTCAAAATTTAGCTAAAAAAACACATGTTCCTCACATTTCTGTGGCAGAAAGTTCTGGAATCTGAGAGGAGCCACAAATTTCCTTCCACCCAACGTTCCCCCACGTCTCCCGATAAAAATTATACCTCATTTGTGTGGGTAGGCCTAGCGCCCGCGACAGGAAACGCCCCAAAGCGCAAGGTGGACACATCCAAATTTTTGAAGGAAAACAGAGCTGTTTTTAGCAAAGTGCCTACCTGTAGATTTTGGCCTGTAGATCAGCCGCCACCTAGGGAAACCTACCAAACCTGTGCATTTCTGAAAACTAGAGACCTAGGGGAATCCAAGATGGGGTGACTTGTGTGGCTCGGACCAGGTTCTGTTACCCAGAATCCTTTGCAAACCTCAAAATGTGGCTAAAAAACACATGTTCCTCACATTTCTGTGGCAGAAAGTTCTGGAATCTGAGAGGAGCCACAAATTTCCTTCCACCCAGCGTTCCCCCACGTCTCCCGATAAAAATGATACCTCACTTGTGTGGGTAGGCCTAGCGCCCGCGACAGGAAACACCCCAAAGCGCAACGTGGACACATCCACATTTTTGAAGGAAAACAGAGCTGTTTTTAGCAAAGTGCCTACCTGTAGATTTTGGCCTGTAGCTCAGCCGCCACCTAGGGAAACCTACCAAACCTGTGCATTTCTGAAAACTAGAGACCTAGGGGAATCCAAGATGGGGTGACTTGTGTGGCTCGGACCAGGTTCTGTTACCCAGAATCCTTTGCAAATCTCAAAATTTGGCTAAAAAACACATGTTCCTCACATTGCTGTGGCAGAAAGTTCTGGAATCTGAGAGGAGCCACAAATTTCCTTCCGCCCAGCGTTCCCCCACGTCTCCCGATAAAAATGATACCTCACTTGTGTGGGTAGGTCTACCGCCCGCGACAGGAAACGCCCCAAAGCCCAACGTGGACACATCCAAATTTTTGAAGGAAAACAGAGGTGTTTTTTGCAAAGTGCCTACCTGTAGATTGTGGCCTGTAGCTCAGCCGCCACCTAGGGAAACCTACCAAACCTGTGCATTTCTGAAAATTAGAGACCTAGGGGAATCCAAGATGGGGTGACTTGTGTGGGTCGGACCAGGTTCTGTTACCCAGAATCCTTTGCAAACCTCAAAATTTAGCTAAAAAAACACATGTTCCTCACATTTCTGTGGCAGAAAGTTCTGGAATCTGAGAGGAACCACAAATTTCCTTCCACCCAACGTTCCCCCACGTCTCCCGATAAAAATTATACCTCATTTGTGTGGGTAGGCCTAGCGCCCGCGACAGGAAACGCCCCAAAGTGCAACGTGGACACAGCCACATTTTTGAAGGAAAACAGAGTTGTTTTTTGCAAAGTGCCTACCTGTAGATTTTGGCCTGTAGCTCAGCCGCCACCTAGGGAAACGTACCAAACCTGTGCCTTTCTGAAAACTAGAGACCTAGGGGAATCCAAGATGTGGTGACTTGTGTGGCTCAGACCAGGTTCTGTTACCCAGAATCCTTCGCAAACCTCAAAATTTGGCTAAAAAAACACATGTTCCTCACATTTCTGTGGCAAAAAGTTCTGGAATCTGAGAGGAGCCACAAATTTCCTTCCACCCAGCGTTCCCCCACGTCTCCCGATAAAAATGATACCTCACTTGTGTGGGTAGGCCTAGCGCCCGCGACAGGAAACGCCCCAAAGCGCAACGTGGACACAGCAACATTTTTGAAGGAAAACAGAGCTGTTTTTAGCAAAGTGCCTACCTGTAGATTTTGGCCTGTAGCTCAGCTGCCACCTAGGGAAACCTACCAAACCTGTGCATTTCTGAAAACTAGAGACCTAGGGGAATCCAAGATGGGGTGACTTGTGTGGCTCGGACCAGGTTCTGTTACCCAGAATCCTTCGCAAACCTCAAAATTTGGCTAAAAAAACACATGTTCCTCACATTTCTGTGGCAGAAAGTTCTGGAATCTGAGAGGAGCCACAAATTTCCTTGCACCCAGCGTTCCCCCACGTCTCCCGATAAAAATGATACCTCACTTGTGTGGGTAGGCCTGGCGCCCGCGACAGGAAACGCCCCAAAGCGCAACGTGGACACAGCCAAATTTTTGAAGGAAAACATAGGTGTTTTTTGCAAAGTGCCTACCTGTAGATTTTGGCCTGTAGCTCAGCTGCCACTTAGGGAAACCTACCAAACCTGTGCATTTCTGAAAACTAGAGACCTAGGGGAATCCAAGATGGGGTGACTTGTGTGGCTCGGACCAGGTTCTGTTACCCAGAATCCTTTGTAAACCTCAAAATTTGGCTTAAAAAAACACATGTTCCTCACATTTCTGTGGCAGAAAGTTCTGGAATCTGAGAGGAGCCACAAATTTCCTTCCACCCAGCGTTCCCCCACGTCTCCCGATAAAAATGATACCTCACTTGTGTGGGTAGGCCTAGGGCCCGCGACAGGAAACGCCCCAAAGCGCAACGTGGGCACATCCAAATTTTTGAAGGAAAACAGAGGTGTTTTTTGCAAAGTGCCTACCTGTAGATTTTGGCCAGTAGCTCAGCCGCCACCTAGGGAAACCTACCAAACCTGTGCATTTCTGAAAACTAGAGACCTAGGGGAATCCAAGATGGGGTGACTTGTGTGGCTCGGACAGGTTCTGTTACCCAACATCCTTTGCAAACCTCAAAATTTGGCTAAAAAAACACATGTTCCTCACATTTCTGTTGCAGAAAGTTCTGGAATCTGAGAGGAGCCACAAATTTCCTTCCACCCAGCGTTCCCCCACGTCTCCCGATAAAAATGATACCTCACTTGTGTGGGTAGACCTAGCGCCCGCGACAAGAAACGCCCCAATGCGCAACGTGGACACAGCCACATTTTTTAAGGAAAACAGAGGTGTTTTTTGCAAAGTGCCTACCTGTAGATTTTGGCCTGTAGCTCAGCCGCCACCTAGGGAAACCTACCAAACCTGTGCATTTCTGAAAAATAGAGACCTAGGGGAATCCAAGATGGGGTGACTTGTGTGGCTCGGACCAGGTTCTGTTACCTAGAATCCTTTGCAAACCTCAAAATTTGGCTAAAAAAACACATGTGGCTCACATTTCTGTGGCAGAAAGTTCTGGAATCTGAGAGGAGCCACAAATTTCCTTCCACCCAGCGTTCCCCCACGTCTCCCGATAAAAATGATACCTCATTTGTGTGGGTAGGCCTAGCGCCCGCGACAGGAAACGCCCCAAAGTGCAACGTGGACACAGCCACATTTTTGAAGGAAAACAGATTTGTTTTTTGCAAAGTGCCTACCTGTAGATTTTGGCCTGTAGCTCAGCCGCCACCTTGGGAAACCTGCCAAACCTGTGCATTTCTGAAAACTAGAGACCTAGGGGAATCCAAGATGGGGTGACTTGTGTGGCTCGGACCAGGTTCTGTTACCCAGAATCCTTCGCAAACCTCAAAATTTGGCTAAAAAAACACATGTTCCTCACATTTCTGTGGCAGAAAGTTCCGGAATCTGAGAGGACCCACAAATTTCCTTCCACCCAGCGTTCCCCCACGTCTCCCGATAAAAATGATACCTCACTTGTGTGGGTAGGCCTAGCGCCCGCGACAGGAAACGCCCCAAAGCGCAACGTGGACACAGCCAAATTTTTGAAGGAAAACAGAGGTGTTTTTTGCAAAGTGCCTACCTGTAGATTTTGGCCTGTAGCTCAGCTGCCACTTAGGGAAACCTACCAAACCTGTGCATTTCTGAAAACTAGAGACCTAGGGGAATCCAAGATGGGGTGACTTGTGTGGCTCGGACCAGGTTCTGTTACCCAGAATCCTTTGTAAACCTCAAAATTTGGCTTAAAAAAACACATGTTCCTCATATTTCTGTGGCAGAAAGTTCTGGAATCTGAGAGGAGCCACAAATTTCCTTCCACCCAGCGTTCCCCCACGTCTCCCGATAAAAATGATACCTCACTTGTGTGGGTAGGTCTAGTGACCGCGACAGGAAACGCCCCAAAGCGCAACGTGGACACAGCCAAATTTTTTAAGGAAAACAGAGGTGTTTTTTGCAAAGTGCCTACCTGTAGATTTTGGCCTGTAGCTCAGCTGCCACCTAGGGAAACCTACCAAACCTGTGCATTTCTGAAAACTAGAGACCTAGGGGAATCCAAGATGGGGTGACTTGTGTGGCTCGGACCAGGTTCTGTTACCCAGAATCCTTTGTAAACCTCAAAATTTGGCTTAAAAAACACATGTTCATCACATTTCTGTGGCAGAAAGTTCTGGAATCTGAGAGGAGCCACAAATTTCCTTCCACCCAGCGTTCCCCCACCTCTCCCGATAAAAATGATACCTCACTTGTGTGGGTAGGCCTAGCGCCCGTGACAGGAAACGCCCCAAAGCGCAATGTGGACACAGCCAAATTTTTGAAGGAAAACAGAGGTGTTTTTTGCAAAGTGCCTACCTGTAGATTTTGGCCTGTAGCTCAGCTGCCACCTAGGGAACCTACCAAACCTGTGCATTTCTGAAAACTAGAGACCTAGGGGAATCCAAGATGGGGTGACTTGTGTGGCTCGGACCAGGTTCTGTTACCCAGAATCCTTTGCAAACATCAAAATTTGGCTAAAAAAAACACATGTTCCTCACATTTCTGTGGCAGAAAGTTCTGGAATCTGAGAGGAGCCACAAATTTCCTTCCACCCAGCGTTCCCCCACGTCTCCCGATAAAAATGATACCTCACTTGTGTGGGTAGGTCTAGTGCCCGCGACAGGAAACGCCCCAAAGCGCAACGTGGACACATCCAAATTTTTGAAGGAAAACAGAGGTGTTTTTTGCAAAGTGCCTACCTGTAGATTTTGGCCTGTAGCTCAGCCGCCACCTAGGGAAACCTACCAAACCTGTGCATTTCTGAAAACTAGAGACCTAGGGGAATCCAAGATGGGGTGACTTGTGTGGCTCGGACCGGGTTCTGTTACCCAGAATCCTTCGCAAACCTCAAAATTTGGCTAAAAAAACACATGTTCCTCACATTTCTGTGGCAGAAAGTTCTGGAATCTGAGAGGAGCCACAAATTTCCTTCCACCCAGCGTTACCACACGTCTCCCGATAGAAATGATACCTCACTTGTGTGGGTAGGCCTAGCGCCCGCGACAGGAAACGCCCCAAAGCACAACGTGGACACATCCAAATTTTTGAAGGAAAACAGAGGTGTTTTTTGCAAAGTGCCTACCTGTAGATTTTGGCCTGTAGCTCAGCCGCCACCTAGGGAAACCTACCAAACCTGTGCATTTCTGAAAACTAGAGACCTAGGGCAATCCAAGATGGGGTGACTTGTGTGGCTCGGACCAGGTTCTGTTACCCAGAATCCTTTGCAAACCTCAAAATTTGGCTAAAAAAACACATGTTCCTCACATTTCTGTGGCAGAAAGTTCTAGAATCTGAGAGGAGCCACAAATTTCCTTCCACCCAGCCTTCCCCCACGTCTCCCGATAAAAATGATACCTCACTTTTGTGGGTAGGCCTAGCGCCCGCGACAGGAAACGCCCCAAAGTGCAACGTGGACACAGCCAAATTTTTGAAGGAAAACAGAGGTGTTTTTTGCAAAGTGCCTACCTGTAGATTTTGGCCTGTAGCTCAGCGGCCACCTAGGGAAACCTACCAAACCTGTGCATTTCTGAAAACTAGAGACCTAGGGGAATCCAAGATGGGGTGACTTGTGTGGCTCGGACCAGGTTCTGTTACCCAGAATCCTTCGCAAACCTCAGAATTTGGCTAAAAAAACACATGTTCCTCACATTTCTGTGGCAGAAAGTTCTGGAATCTGAGAGGAGCCACAAATTTCCTTCCACCCAGCGTTACCCCACGTCTCCCGATAAAAATGATACCTCACTTGTGTGGGTAGGCCTAGCGCCCGCGACAGGAAACGCCCTAAAGCGCAACGTGGACACAGCCAAATTTTTGAAGGAAAACAGAGGTGTTTTTTGCAAAGTGCCTACCTGTAGATTTTGGCCTGTAGCTCAGCTGCCACCTAGGGAAACCTACCAAACCTGTGCATTTCTGAAAACTAGAGACCTAGGGGAATCCAAGATGGGGTGACTTGTGTGGCTCGGACCAGGTTCTGTTACCCAGAATCCTTTGTAAACCTCAAAATTTGGCTTAAAAAACACATGTTCCTCACATTTCTGTGGCAGAAAGTTCTGGAATCTGAGAGGAGCCACAAATTTCCTTCCACCCAGCGTTCCCCCACCTCTCCCGATAAAAATGATACCTCACTTGTGTGGGTAGGCCTAGCGCCCGTGACAGGAAACGCCCCAAAGCGCAACGTGGACACAGCCAAATTTTTGAAGGAAAACAGAGGTGTTTTTTGCAAAGTGCCTACCTGTAGATTTTGGCCTGTAGCTCAGCCGCAACCTAGGGAACCTACCAAACCTGTGCATTTCTGAAAACTAGAGACCTAGGGGAATCCAAGATGGGGTGACTTGTGTGGCTCGGACCAGGTTCTGTTACCCAGAATCCTTTGCAAACATCAAAATTTGGCTAAAAAAACACATGTTCCTCACATTTCTGTGGCAGAAAGTTCTGGAATCTGAGAGGAGCCACAAATTTCCTTCCACTCAGCGTTCCCCCACGTCTCCCGATAAAAATGATACCTCACTTGTGTGGGTAGGCCTAGCGCCCGCGACAGGAAACGCCCCAAAGCGCAACGTGGACACATCCAAATTTTTGAAGGAAAACAGAGCTGTTTTTAGCAAAGTGCCTACCTGTAGATTTTGGCCTGTAGCTCAGCCGCCACCTAGGGAAACCTACCAAACCTGTGCCTTTCTGAAAACTAGAGACCTAGGGGAATCCAAGATGCGGTGACTTGTGTGGCTCAGACCAGGTTCTGTTACCCAGAATCCTTCGCCAACCCTCAAAATTTGGCTAAAAAAACACATGTTCCTCACATTTCTGTGGCAGAAAGTTCTGGAATCTGAGAGGAGCCACAAATTTCCTTCCACCCAGCCTTCCCCCACGTCTCCCGATAAAAATGATACCTCACTTGTGTGGGTAGGCCTAGCGCCCGCGACAGGAAACGCCCCAAAGCGCAACGTGGACACAGCCAAATTTTTGAAGGAAAACAGAGCTGTTTTTAGCAAAGTGCCTACCTGTAGATTTTGGCCTGTAGCTCAGCCGCCACCTAGGGAAACCTACCAAACCTGTACATTTCTGAAAACTAGAGACCTAGGGGAATCCAAGATGGGGTGACTTGTGTGGGTCGGACCAGGTTCTGTTACCCAAAATCCTTTGCAAACCTCAAAATTTGGCTAAAAAACACATGTTCCTCACATTTCTGTGGCAGAAAGTTCTGGAATCTGAGAGGAGCCACAAATTTCCTTCCACCCAGCGTTCCCCCACGTCTCCCGATAACAATGATACCTCACTTGTGTGGGTAGGCCTAGCGCCCGCGACAGGAAACGCCCCAAAGCGCAACGTGGACACATCCAAATTTTTGAAGGAAAACAGAGGTGTTTTTTGCAAAGTGCCTACCTGTAGATTTTGGCCTGTAGCTCAGCCGCCACCTAGGGAAACCTACCAAACCTGTGCATTTCTGAAAACTAGAGACCTAGGGGAATCCAAGATGGGGTGACTTGTGTGGCTCGGACCAGGTTCTGTTACCCAGAATCCTTTGCAAACCTCAAAATTTGGCTAAAAAAACACATGTTCCTCACATTTCTGTGGCAGAAAGTTCTGGAATCTGAGAGGAGGCACGAATTTCCTTCCACCCAGCGTTACCTCACATCTCCCGATAAAAATGATACCTCATTTGTGTGGGTAGGCCTAGCGCCCGCGACAGGAAACGCCCCAAAGTGCAACGTGGACAAAGCCACATTTTTGAAGGAAAACAGAGTTGTTTTTTGCAAAGTGCCTACCTGTAGATTTTGGCCTGTAGCTCAGCCGCCACCTAGTGAAACCTACCAAACCTGTGCATTTCTGAAAACTGGAGACCTAGGGGAATCCAAGATGGGGTGACTTGTGTGGCTCGGACCAGGTTCTGTTACCCAGAATCCTTCGCAAACCTCAAAATTTGGCTAAAAAAACATGTTCCTCACATTTCTGTGGCAGAAAGTTCTGGAATCTGAGAGGAGCCACAAATTTCCTTCCACCCAGCGTTCCCCCACGTCTCCCGATAAAAATGATACCTCACTTGTGTGGGTAGGCCTAGCGCCCGCGACAGGAAACGCCCCGAAGCGCAACGTGGACACAGCCAAATTTTTGAAGGAAAACAGAGGTGTTTTTTGCAAAGTGCCTACCTGTAGATTTTGGCCTGTAGCTCAGCCGCCACCTAGGGAAACCTACCAAACCTGTGCATTTCTGAAAACTAGAGACCTAGGGGAATCCAAGATGGGGTGACTTGTGTGGCTCGGACCAGGTTGTGTTACCCAGAATCCTTTGCAAACCTCAAAATTTGGCTAAAAAAACACATGTTCCTCACATTTCTGTGGCAGAAAGTTCTGGAATCTGAGAGGAGCCACAAATTTCCTTCCACCCAGCGTTCCCCCACGTCTCCCGATAAAAATGATACCTCACTTGTGTGGGTAGGCCTAGCGCCCGCGACAGGAAACGCCCCAAAGTGCAACGTGGACACAGCCAAATTTTTGAAGGAAAACAGAGGTTTTTTTTGCAAAGTGCCTACCTGTAGATTTTGGCTTGTAGCTCAGCGGCCACCTAGGGAAACCTACCAAACCTGTGCATTTCTGAAAACTAGAGACCTAGGGGAATCCAAGATGGGGTGACTTGTGTGGCTCGGACCAGGTTCTGTTACCCAGAATCCTTCGCAATCCTCAAAATTTGGCTAACAAAAACACAAGTTCCTCACATTTCTGTGGCAGAAAGTTCTGGAATCTGAGAGGAGCCACAAATTTCCTTCCACCCAGCGTTACCCCACGTCTCCCGATAAAAATGATACCTCACTTGTGTGGGTAGGCCTAGCGCCCGCGACAGGAAACGCCCCAAAGCGCAACGTGGACACAGCCACATTTTTGAAGGAAAACAGAGGTGTTTTTTGCAAAGTGCCTACCTGTAGATTTTGGCCTGTAGCTCAGCTGCCACCTAGGGAAACCTACCAAACCTGTGCATTTCTGAAAACTAGAGACCTAGGGGAATCCAAGATGGGGTGACTTGTGTGGCTCGGACCAGGTTCTGTTACCCAGAATCCTTGGTAAACCTCAAAATATGGCTTAAAAACACATGTTCCTCACATTTCTGTGGCAGAAAGTTCTGGAATCTGAGAGGAGCCACAAATTTCCTTCCACCCAGCGTTCCCCCACGTCTCCCGATAAAGATAAAAATGATACCTCACTTGTGTGGGTAGGCCTAGCGCCCGCGACAGGAAACGCCCCAAAGCGCAACGTGGACACAGCCAAATTTTTGAAGGAAAACAGGTGTTTTTTGCAAAGTGCCTACCTGTAGATTTTGGCCTGTAGCTCAGCCGCCACCTAGGGAAACCTACCAAACCTATGCATTTCTGAAAACTAGATACCTAGGGGAATCCAAGATGGGGTGACTTGTGTGGCTCGGACCAGGTTCTGTTACCCAGAATCCTTTGCAAACCTTAAAATTTGGCTAAAAAAACACATGTTCCTCACATTTCTGTGGCAGAAAGTTCTGGAATCTGAGAGGAGCCACAAATTTCCTTCCACCCAGCGTTCCCCCACATCTCCCGATAAAAATGATACCTCACTTGTGTGGGTAGGCCTAGCGCCCGCGACAGGAAACGCCCCAAAGCGCAACGTGGACACATCCAAATTTTTTAAGGAAAACAGAGCTGTTTTTGGCAAAGTGCCTACCTGTAGATTTTGGCCTGTAGCTCAGCCGACACCTAGGGAAACCTACCAAACCTGTGCGTTTCTGAAAACTAGAGACCTAGGGGAATCCAAGATGGGGTGACTTGTGTGGCTCGGACCAGGTTCTGTTACCCAGAATCCTTTGCAAACCTCAAAATTTGGCTAAAAAACACATGTTCCTCACATTTCTGTGGCAGAAAGTTCTGGAATCTGAGAGGAGCCACAAATTTCCTTCCACCCAGCGTTCCCCCACGTCTCCCGATAAAAATGATACCTCATTTGTGTGGGTAGGCCTAGCGCCCGCGACAGGAAACGCCCCAAAGTGCAACGTGGACACATCCAAATTTTTGAAGGAAAACAAAGGTGTTTTTTGCAAAGTGCCTACCTGTAGATTTTGGCCTGTAGCTCAGCCGCCACCTAGGGAAACCTACCAAACCTGTGCATTTCTGAAAACTAGAGACCTAGGGGAATCCAAGATGGGGTGACCTGTGTGGCTCGGACCAGGTTCTGTTACCCAGAATCCTTTGCAAACCTCAAAATTTGGCTAAAAAAACACATGTTCCTCACATTTCTGTGGCAGAAAGTTCTAGAATCTGAGAGGAGCCACAAATTTCCTTCCACCCAGCGTTCCCCCACGTCTCCCGATAAAAATGATACCTCACTTGTGTGGGTAGGCCTAGCGCCCGCGACAGGAAACGCCCCAAAGTGCAACGTGGACACAGCCAAATTTTTGAAGTAAAACAGAGGTGTTTTTTGCAAAGTGCCTACCTGTAGATTTTGGCTTGTAGCTCAGCGGCCACCTAGGGAAACCTACCAAACCTGTGCATTTCTGAAAACTAGAGACCTAGGGGAATCCAAGATGGGGTGACTTGTGTGGCTCGGACCAGGTTCTGTTACCCAGAATCCTTCGCAAACCTCAAAATTTGGCAAAAAAAAACACATGTTCCTCACATTTCTGTGGCAGAAAGTTCTGGAATCTGAGAGGAGCCACAAATTTCCTTCCACCCAGCGTTACCCCACATCTCCCGATAAAAATGATACCTCACTTGTGTGGGTAGGCCTAGCGCCCGCGACAGGAAACGCCCCAAAGCGCAACGTGGACACAGCCAAATTTTTGAAGGAAAACAGAGGTGTTTTTTGCAAAGTGCCTACCTGTAGATTTTGGCCTGTAGCTCAGCTGCCACTTAGGGAAACCTACCAAACCTGTGCATTTCTGAAAACTAGAGACCTAGGGGAATCCAAGATGGGGTGACTTGTGTGACTCGGACCAGGTTCTGTTACCCAGAATCCTTTGTAAACCTCAAAATTTGGCTTAAAAAAACACATGTTCCTCACATTTCTGTGGCAGAAAGTTCTGGAATCTGAGAGGAGCCACAAATTTCCTTCCACCCAGCGTTCCCCCACGTCTCCCAATAAAAATGATACCTCACTTGTGTGGGTAGGCCTAGCGCCCGCGACAGGAAACGCCCCAAAGCGCAACGTGGACACATCCAAATTTTTGAAGGAAAACAGAGCTGTTTTTTGCAAAGTGCCTACCTGTAGATTTTGGCCTGTAGCTCAGCCGACACCTAGGGAAACCTACCAAACCTGTGCATTTCTGAAAACTAGAGACCTAGGGGAATCCAAGATGGGGTGACTTGTGTGGCTCGGACCAGGTTCTGTTACCCAGAATCCTTTGCAAACCTCAAAATTTGGCTAAAAAACACATGTTCCTCACATTTCTGTGGCAGAAAGTTCTGGAATCTGAGAGGAGCCACAAATTTCCTTCCACCCAGCGTTCCCCCACGTCTCCCGATAAAAATGATACCTCATTTGTGTGGGTAGGCCTAGCGCCCGCGACAGGAAACGCCCCAAAGTGCAACGTGGACACATCCAAATTTTTGAAGGAAAACAGAGGTGTTTTTTGCAAAGTGCCTACCTGTAGATTTTGGCCTGTAGCTCAGCCGCCACCTAGGGAAACCTACCAAACCTGTGCATTTCTGAAAACTAGAGACCTAGGGGAATCCAAGATGGGGTGACCTGTGTGGCTCGGACCAGGTTCTGTTACCCAGAATCCTTTGCAAACCTCAAAATTTGGCTAAAAAAACACATGTTCCTCACATTTCTGTGGCAGAAAGTTCTGGAATCTGAGAGGAGCCACAAATTTCCTTCCACCCAGCGTTCCCCCACGTCTCCCGATAAAAATGATACCTCACTTGTGTGGGTAGGCCTAGCGCCCGCGACAGGAAACGCCCCAAAGTGCAACGTGGACACAGCCAAATTTTTGAAGTAAAACAGAGGTGTTTTTTGCAAAGTGCCTACCTGTAGATTTTGGCTTGTAGCTCAGCGGCCACCTAGGGAAACCTACCAAACCTGTGCATTTCTGAAAACTAGAGACCTAGGGGAATCCAAGATGGGGTGACTAGTGTGGCTCGGACCAGGTTCTGTTACCCAGAATCCTTCGCAAACCTCAAAATTTGGCAAAAAAAACACATGTTCCTCACATTTCTGTGGCAGAAAGTTCTGGAATCTGAGAGGAGCCACAAATTTCCTTCCACCCAGCGTTACCCCACGTCTCCCGATAAAAATGATACCTCACTTGTGTGGGTAGGCCTAGCGCCCGCGACAGGAAACGCCCCAAAGCGCAACGTGGACACAGCCAAATTTTTGAAGGAAAACAGAGGTGTTTTTTGCAAAGTGCCTACCTGTAGATTTTGACCTGTAGCTCAGCTGCCACTTAGGGAAACCTACCAAACCTGTGCATTTCTGAAAACTAGAGACCTAGGGGAATCCAAGATGGGGTGACTTGTGTGACTCGGACCAGGTTCTGTTACCCAGAATCCTTTGTAAACCTCAAAATTTGGCTTAAAAAAATACATGTTCCTCACATTTCTGTGGCAGAAAGTTCTGGAATCTGAGAGGAGCCACAAATTTCCTTCCACCCAGCGTTCCCCCACGTCTCCCAATAAAAATGATACCTCACTTGTGTGGGTAGGCCTAGCGCCAGCGACAGGAAACGCCCCAAAGCGCAACGTGGACACATCCAAATTTTTGAAGGAAAACAGAGCTGTTTTTTGCAAAGTGACTAACTGTAGATTTTGGCCTGTAGCTCAGCCGACACATAGGGAAACCTACCAAACCTGTGCATTTCTGAAAACTAGAGACCTAGGGGAATCCAAGATGGGGTGACTTGTGTGGCTCGGACCAGGTTCTGTTACCCAGAATCCTTTGCAAACCTCAAAATTTGGCTAAAAAACACATGTTCCTCACATTTCTGTGGCAGAAAGTTCTGGAATCTGAGAGGAGCCACAAATTTCCTTCCACCCAGCGTTCCCCCACGTCTCCCGATAAAAATGATACCTCATTTGTGTGGGTAGGCCTAGCGCCCGCGACAGGAAACGCCCCAAAGTGCAACGTGGACACATCCAAATTTTTGAAGGAAAACAGAGGTGTTTTTTGCAAAGTGCCTACCTGTAGATTTTGGCCTGTAGCTCAGCCGCCACCTAGGGAAACCTACCAAACCTGTGCATTTCTGAAAACTAGAGACCTAGGGGAATCCAAGATGGGGTGACTTGTGTGGCTCGGACCAGGTTCTGTTACCCAGAATCCTTTGCAAACCTCAAAATTTGGCTAAAAAACACATGTTCCTCACATTTCTGTGGCAGAAAGTTCTGGAATCTGAGAGGAGCCACAAATTTCCTTCCACCCAGCGTTCCCCCACGTCTCCCGATAAAAATGATACCTCACTTGTGTGGGTAGGCCTAGCGCCCGCGACAGGAAACGCCCCAAAGTGCAACGTGGACACAGCCAAATTTTTGAAGTAAAACAGAGGTGTTTTTTGCAAAGTGCCTACCTGTAGATTTTGGCTTGTAGCTCAGCGGCCACCTAGGGAAACCTACCAAACCTGTGCATTTCTGAAAACTAGAGACCTAGGGGAATCCAAGATGGGGTGACTTGTGTGGCTCGGACCAGGTTCTGTTACCCAGAATCCTTCGCAAACCTCAAAATTTGGCAAAAAAAACACATGTTCCTCACATTTCTGTGGCAGAAAGTTCTGGAATCTGAGAGGAGCCACAAATTTCCTTCCACCCAGCGTTACCCCACGTCTCCCGATAAAAATGATACCTCACTTGTGTGGGTAGGCCTAGCGCCCGCGACAGGAAACGCCCCAAAGCGCAACGTGGACACAGCCAAATTTTTGAAGGAAAACAGAGGTGTTTTTTGCAAAGTGCCTACCTGTAGATTTTGGCCTGTAGCTCAGCTGCCACCTAGGGAAACCTACCAAACCTGTGCATTTCTGAAAACTAGAGACCTAGGGGAATCCAAGATGGGGTGACTTGTGTGGCTCGGACCAGGTTCTGTTACCCAGAATCCTTGGTAAACCTCAAAATTTGGCTTAAAAACACATGTTCCTCACATTTCTGTGGCAGAAAGTTCTGGAATCTGAAAGGAGCCACAAATTTCCTTCCAGCCAGCGTTCCCCCACATCTCCCGATAAAGATAAAAATGATACCTCACTTGTGTGGGTATGCCTAGCGCCCGCGACAGGAAACGCCCCAAAGCGCAACGTGGACACAGCCAAATTTTTGAAGGAAAACAGGTGTTTTTTGCAAAGTGCCTACCTGTAGATTTTGGCCTGTAGCTCAGCCGCCACCTAGGGAAACCTACCAAACCTGTGCATTTCTGAAAACTAGAGACCTAGGGGAATCCAAGATGGGGTGACTTGTGTGGCTCGGACCAGGTTCCGTTACCCAGAATCCTTTGCAAACCTCAAAATTTGGCTAAAAAAACACATGTTCCTCATATTTCTGTGGCAGAAAGTTCTGGAATCTGAGAGGAGCCACAAATTTCCTTCCACCCAGCGTTCCCCCACGTCTCCCGATAAAAATGATACCTCACTTGTGTGGGTAGGCCTAGCGCCCGCGACAGGAAACGCCCCAAAGCGCAACGTGGACACATCCAAATTTTTGAAGGAAAACAGAGGTGTTTTTTGCAAAGTGCCTACCTGTAGATTTTGGCCTGTAGCTCCGCCGCCACCTAGGGAAACCTACCAAACCTGTGCATTTCTGAAAACTAGAGACCTAGGGGAATCCAAGATGGGGTGACTTGTGTGGCTCGGACCAGGTTCTGTTACCCAGAATCCTTTGCAAACCTCAAAATGTGGCTAAAAAACACATGTTCCTCACATTTCTGTGGCAGAAAGTTCTGGAATCTGAGAGGAGCCACAAATTTCCTTCTGCCCAGCGTTCCCCCACGTCTCCCGATAAAAATGATACCTCACTTGTATGGGTAGGCCAAGCGCCCGCGACAGGAAACGCCCCAAAGCGCAACGTGGACACATCCACATTTTTGAAGGAAAACAGAGGTGTTTTTTGCAAAGTGCCTACCTGTAGATTTTGGCCTGTAGCTCAGCCGCCACCTAGGGAAACCTACCAAACCTGTGCATTTCTGAAAATTAGAGACCTAGGGGAATCCAAGATGGGGTGACTTGTGTGGCTCGGACCAGGTTCTGTTACCCAGAATCCTTTGCAAACCTCAAAATTTGGCTAAAAAAACACATGTTCCTCACATTTCTGTGGCAGAAAGTTCTGGAATCTGAGAGGAGCCACAAATTTCCTTCCACCCACCGTTCCCCCATGTCTCCCGATAAAAATGATACCTCATTTGTGTGGGTAGGCCTAGCGCCCGCGACAGGAAATGCCCCAAAGTGCAACGTGGACACAGCCACATTTTTGAAGGAAAGCAGAGTTGTTTTTTGCAAAGTGCCTACCTGTAGATTTTGGCCTGTAGCTCAGCCGCCACCTAGGGAAACCTACCAAACCTGTGCCTTTCTGAAAACTAGAGACCTAGGGGAATCCAAGATGGGGTGACTTGTGTGGCTCGGACCAGGTTCTGTTACCCAGAATCCTTTGCAAACCTCAAAATTTGGCTAAAAAAACACGTTCCTCACATTTCTGTGGCAGAAAGTTCTGGAATCTGAGAGGAGCCACAAATTTCCTTCCACCCAGCGTTTCCCCACGTCTCCCGATAAAAATGATACCTCACTTGTGTGGGTAGGCCTAGCGCCCGCGACAGGAAACGCCCCAAAGCGCAACGTGGACACATCCAAATTTTTGAAGGAAAACAGAGCTGTTTTTAGCAAAGTGCCTACCTGTAGATTTTGGCCTGTAGCTCAGCCGCCACCTAGGGAAACCTACCAAACCTGTGCATTTCTGAAAACTAGAGACCTAGGGGAATCCAAGATGGGGTGACTTGTGTGGCTCGGACCAGGTTCTGTTACCCAGAATCCTTTGCAAACCTCAAAATTTGGCTAAAAAACACATGTTCCTCACATTTCTGTGGCAGAAAGTTCTGGAATCTGAGAGGAACCACAAATTTCCTTCCACCCAGCGTTCCCCCACGTCTCCCGATAAAAATGATACCTCACTTGTGTGGGTAGGCCTAGCGCCCGCGACAGGAAACGCCCCAAAGCGCAACGTCGACACATCCAAATTTTTGAAGGAAAACAGAGGTGTTTTTTGCAAAGTGCCTACCTGTAGATTTTGGCCTGTAGCTCAGCCGCCACCTAGGGAAACCTACCAAACCTGTGCATTTCTGAAAATTAGAGACGTAGGGGAATCCAAGATGGGGTGACTTGTGTGGCTCGGACCAGGTTCTGTTACCCAGAATCCTTTGCAAACCTCAAAATTTGGCTAAAAAAACACATGTTCCTCACATTTCTGTGGCAGAAAGTTCTGGAATCTGAGAGGAGCCACAAATTTCCTTCCACCCAGCGTTCCCCCACGTCTCCCGATAAAAATGATACCTCACTTGTGTGGGTAGGCCTAGCGCCCGCGACAGGAAACGCCCCAAAGCGCAAGGTGGACACATCGAAATTTTTGAAGGAAAACAGAGCTGTTTTTAGCAAAGTGCCTACCTGTAGATTTTGGCCTGTAGCTCAGCCGCCACCTAGGGAAACCTACCAAACCTGTGCATTTCTGAAAACTAGAGACCTAGGGGAATCCAAGATGGGGTGACTTGTGTGGCTCGGACCAGGTTCTGTTACCCAGAATCCTTTGCAAACCTCAAAATGTGGCTAAAAAACACATGTTCCTCACATTTCTGTGGCAGAAAGTTCTGGAATCTGAGAGGAGCCACAAATTTCCTTCCACCCAGCGTTCCCCCACGTCTCCCGATAAAAATGATACCTCACTTGTGTGGGTAGGCCTAGCGCCCGCGACAGGAAACACCCCAAAGCGCAACGTGGACACATCCACATTTTTGAAGGAAAACAGAGCTGTTTTTAGCAAAGTGCCTACCTGTAGATTTTGGCCTGTAGCTCAGCCGCCACCTAGGGAAACCTACCAAACCTGTGCATTTCTGAAAACTAGAGACCTAGGGGAATCCAAGATGGGGTGACTTGTGTGGCTCGGACCAGGTTCTGTTACCCAGAATCCTTTGCAAACCTCAAAATTTGGCTAAAAAACACATGTTCCTCACATTGCTGTGGCAGAAAGTTCTGGAATCTGAGAGGAGCCACAAATTTCCTTCCGCCCAGCGTTCCCCCACGTCTCCCGATAAAAATGATACCTCACTTGTGTGGGTAGGTCTACCGCCCGCGACAGGAAACGCCCCAAAGCGCAACGTGGACACATCCAAATTTTTGAAGGAAAACAGAGGTGTTTTTTGCAAAGTGCCTACCTGTAGATTGTGGCCTGTAGCTCAGCCGCCACCTAGGGAAACCTACCAAACCTGTGCATTTCTGAAAATTAGAGACCTAGGGGAATCCAAGACGGGGTGACTTGTGTGGCTCGGACCAGGTTCTGTTACCCAGAATCCTTTGCAAACCTCAAAATTTAGCTAAAAAAACACATGTTCCTCACATTTCTGTGGCAGAAAGTTCTGGAATCTGAGAGGAGCCACAAATTTCCTTCCACCCAACGTTCCCCCACGTCTCCCGATAAAAATTATACCTCATTTGTGTGGGTAGGCCTAGCGCCCGCGACAGGAAACGCCCCAAAGTGCAACGTGGACACAGCCACATTTTTGAAGGAAAACAGAGTTGTTTTTTGCAAAGTGCCTACCTGTAGATTTTGGCCTGTAGCTCAGCCGCCACCTAGGGAAACCTACCAAACCTGTGCCTTTCTGTAAACTAGAGACCTAGGGGAATCCAAGATGTGGTGACTTGTGTGGCTCAGACCAGGTTCTGTTACCCAGAATCCTTCGCAAACCTCAAAATTTGGCTAAAAAAACACATATTCCTCACATTTCTGTGGCAAAAAGTTCTGGAATCTGAGAGGAGCCACAAATTTCCTTCCACCCATCGTTCCCCCACGTCTCCCGATAAAAATGATACCTCACTTGTGTGGGTAGGCCTAGCGCCCGCGACAGGAAACGCCCCAAAGCGCAACGTGGACACAGCAACATTTTGGAAGGAAAACAGAGCTGTTTTTAGCAAAGTGCCTACCTGTAGATTTTGGCCTGTAGCTCAGCCACCACCTAGGGAAACCTACCAAACCTGTGCATTTCTGAAAACTAGAGACCTAGGGGAATCCAAGATGGGGTGACTTGTGTGGCTCGGACCAGGTTCTGTTACCCAGAATCCTTTGCAAACCTCAAAATTTGGCTAAAAAACACATGTTCCTCACATTTCTGTGGCAGAAAGTTCTGGAATCTGAGAGGAACCACAAATTTCCTTCCACCCAGCGTTCCCCCACGTCTCCCGATAAAAATGATACCTCACTTGTGTGGGTAGGCCTAGCGCCCGCGACAGGAAACGCCCCAAAGCACAACGTGGACACATCCAAATTTTTGAAGGAAAACAGAGGTGTTTTTTGCAAAGTGCCTACCTGTAGATTTTGGCCTGTAGCTCAGCCGCCACCTAGGGAAACCTACCAAACCTGTGCATTTCTGAAAATTAGAGACCTAGGGGAATCCAAGATGGGGTGACTTGTGTGGCTCGGACCAGGTTCTGTTACCCAGAATCCTTTGCAAACCTCAAAATTTGGCTAAAAAAACACATGTTCCTCACATTTCTGTGGCAGAAAGTTCTGGAATCTGAGAGGAGCCACAAATTTCCTTCCACCCAGCGTTCCCCCACGTCTCCCGATAAAAATGATACCTCACTTGTGTGGGTAGGCCTAGCGCCCGCGACAGGAAACGCCCCAAAGCGCAAGGTGGACACATCCAAATTTTTGAAGGAAAACAGAGCTGTTTTTAGCAAAGTGCCTACCTGTAGATTTTGGCCTGTAGCTCAGCCGCCACCTAGGGAAACCTACCAAACCTGTGCATTTCTGAAAACTAGAGACCTAGGGGAATCCAAGATGGGGTGACTTGTTTGGCTCGGACCAGGTTCTGTTACCCAGAATCCTTCGCAAACCTCAAAATTTGGCAAAAAAAACACATGTTCCTCACATTTCTGTGGCAGAAAGTTCTGGAATCTGAGAGGAGCCACAAATTTCCTTCCACCCAGCGTTACCCCACGTCTCCCGATAAAAATGATACCTCACTTGTGTGGGTAGGCCTAGCGCCCGCGACAAGAAACGCCCCAAAGCGCAACGTGGACACAGCCAAATTTTTGAAGGAAAACAGAGGTGTTTTTTGCAAAGTGCCTACCTGTAGATTTTGGCCTGTAGCTCAGCTGCCACTTAGGGAAACCTACCAAACCTGTGCATTTCTGAAAACTAGAGACCTAGGGGAATCCAAGATGGGGTGACTTGTGTGACTCGGACCAGGTTCTGTTACCCAGAATCCTTTGTAAACCTCAAAATTTGGCTTAAAAAAACACATGTTCCTCACATTTCTGTGGCAGAAAGTTCTGGAATCTGAGAGGAGCCACAAATTTCCTTCCACCCAGCGTTCCCCCACGTCTCCCAATAAAAATGATACCTCACTTGTGTGGGTAGGCCTAGCGCCAGCGACAGGAAACGCCCCAAAGCGCAACGTGGACACATCCAAATTTTTGAAGGAAAACAGAGCTGTTTTTTGCAAAGTGCCTACCTGTAGATTTTGGCCTGTAGCTCAGCCGACACATAGGGAAACCTACCAAACCTGTGCATTTCTGAAAACTAGAGACCTAGGGGAATCCAAGATGGGGTGACTTGTGTGGCTCGGACCAGGTTCTGTTACCCAGAATCCTTTGCAAACCTCAAAATTTGGCTAAAAAACACATGTTCCTCACATTTCTGTGGCAGAAAGTTCTGGAATCTGAGAGGAGCCACAAATTTCCTTCCTCCCAGCGTTCCCCCACGTCTCCCGATAAAAATGATACCTCATTTGTGTGGGTAGGCCTAGCGCCCGCGACAGGAAACGCCCCAAAGTGCAACGTGGACACATCCAAATTTTTGAAGGAAAACAGAGGTGTTTTTTGCAAAGTGCCTACCTGTAGATTTTGGCCTGTAGCTCAGCCGCCACCTAGGGAAATCTACCAAACCTGTGCATTTCTGAAAACTAGAGACCTAGGGGAATCCAAGATGGGGTGACTTGTGTGGCTCGGACCAGGTTCCGTTACCCAGAATCCTTTGCAAACCTCAAAATTTGGCTAAAAAAACACATGTTCCTCATATTTCTGTGGCAGAAAGTTCTGGAATCTGAGAGGAGCCACAAATTTCCTTCCACCCAGCGTTCCCCCACGTCTCCCGATAAAAATGATACCTCACTTGTGTGGGTAGGCCTAGCGCCCGCGACAGGAAACGCCCCAAAGCGCAACGTGGACACATCCAAATTTTTGAAGGAAAACAGAGGTGTTTTTTGTAAAGTGCCTACCTGTAGATTTTGGCCTGTAGCTCAGCCGCCACCTAGGGAAACCTACCAAACCTGTGCATTTCTGAAAACTAGAGACCTAGGGGAATCCAAGATGGGGTGACTTGTGTGGCTCGGACCAGGTTCTGTTACCCAGAATCCTTTGCAAACCTCAAAATGTGGCTAAAAAACACATGTTCCTCACATTTCTGTGGCAGAAAGTTCTGGAATCTGAGAGGAGCCACAAATTTCCTTCTGCCCAGCGTTCCCCCACGTCTCCCGATAAAAATGATACCTCACTTGTGTGGGTAGGCCAAGCGCCCGCGACAGGAAACGCCCCAAAGCGCAACGTGGACACATCCACATTTTTGAAGGAAAACAGAGGTGTTTTTTGCAAAGTGCCTACCTGTAGATTTTGGCCTGTAGCTCAGCCGCCACCTAGGGAAACCTACCAAACCTGTGCATTTCTGAAAATTAGAGACCTAGGGGAATCCAAGATGGGGTGACTTGTGTGGCTCGGACCAAGTTCTGTTACCCAGAATCCTTTGCAAACCTCAAAATTTGGCTAAAAAAACACATGTTCCTCACATTTCTGTGGCAGAAAGTTCTGGAATCTGAGAGGAGCCACAAATTTCCTTCCACCCACCGTTCCCCCATGTCTCCCGATAAAAATGATACCTCATTTGTGTGGGTAGGCCTAGCGCCCGCGACAGGAAATGCCCCAAAGTGCAACGTGGACACAGCCACATTTTTGAAGGAAAGCAGAGTTGTTTTTTGCAAAGTGCCTACCTGTAGATTTTGGCCTGTAGCTCAGCCGCCACCTAGGGAAACCTACCAAACCTGTGCCTTTCTGAAAACTAGAGACCTAGGGGAATCCAAGATGGGGTGACTTGTGTGGCTCGGACCAGGTTCTGTTACCCAGAATCCTTTGCAAACCTCAAAATTTGGCTAAAAAAACACGTTCCTCACATTTCTGTGGCAGAAAGTTCTGGAATCTGAGAGGAGCCACAAATTTCCTTCCACCCAGCGTTTCCCCACGTCTCCCGATAAAAATGATACCTCACTTGTGTGGGTAGGCCTAGCGCCCGCGACAGGAAACGCCCCAAAGCGCAACGTGGACACATCCAAATTTTTGAAGGAAAACAGAGCTGTTTTTAGCAAAGTGCCTACCTGTAGATTTTGGCCTGTAGCTCAGCCGCCACCTAGGGAAACCTACCAAACCTGTGCATTTCTGAAAACTAGAGACCTAGGGGAATCCAAGATGGGGTGACTTGTGTGGCTCGGACCAGGTTCTGTTACCCAGAATCCTTTGCAAACCTCAAAATTTGGCTAAAAAACACATGTTCCTCACATTTCTGTGGCAGAAAGTTCTGGAATCTGAGAGGAACCACAAATTTCCTTCCACCCAGCGTTCCCCCACGTCTCCCGATAAAAATGATACCTCACTTGTGTGGGTAGGCCTAGCGCCCGCGACAGGAAACGCCCCAAAGCGCAACGTGGACACATCCACATTTTTGAAGGAAAACAGAGGTGTTTTTTGCAAAGTGCCTACCTGTAGATTTTGGCCTGTAGCTCAGCCGCCACCTAGGGAAACCTACCAAACCTGTGCATTTCTGAAAATTAGAGACGTAGGGGAATCCAAGATGGGGTGACTTGTGTGGCTCGGACCAGGTTCTGTTACCCAGAATCCTTTGCAAACCTCAAAATTTGGCTAAAAAAACACATGTTCCTCACATTTCTGTGGCAGAAAGTTCTGGAATCTGAGAGGAGCCACGAATTTCCTTCCACCCAGCGTTCCCCCACGTCTCCCGATAAAAATGATACCTCACTTGTGTGGGTAGGCCTAGCGCCCGCGACAGGAAACGCCCCAAAGCGCAAGGTGGACACATCCAAATTTTTGAAGGAAAACAGAGCTGTTATTAGCAAAGTGCCTACCTGTAGATTTTGGCCTGTAGCTCAGCCGCCACCTAGGGAAACCTACCAAACCTGTCCATTTCTGAAAACTAGAGACCTAGGGGAATCCAAGATGGAGTGACTTGTGTGGCTCGGACCAGGTTCTGTTACCCAGAATCCTTTGCAAACCTCAAAATGTGGCTAAAAAACACATGTTCCTCACATTTCTGTGGCAGAAAGTTCTGGAATCTGAGAGGAGCCACAAATTTCCTTCCACCCAGCGTTCCCCCACGTCTCCCGATAAAAATGATACCTCACTTGTGTGGGTAGGCCTAGCGCCCGCGACAGGAAACACCCCAAAGCGCAACGTGGACACATCCACATTTTTGAAGGAAAACAGAGCTGTTTTTAGCAAAGTGCCTACCTGTAGATTTTGGCCTGTAGCTCAGCCGCCACCTAGGGAAACCTACCAAACCTGTGCATTTCTGAAAACTAGAGACCTAGGGGAATCCAAGATGGGGTGACTTGTGTGGCTCGGACCAGGTTCTGTTACCCAGAATCCTTTGCAAACCTCAAAATTTGGCTAAAAAACACATGTTCCTCACATTGCTGTGGCAGAAAGTTCTGGAATCTGAGAGGAGCCACAAATTTCCTTCCGCCCAGCGTTCCCCCACGTCTCCCGATAAAAATGATACCTCACTTGTGTGGGTAGGTCTACCGCCCGCGACAGGAAACGCCCCAAAGCGCAACGTGGACACATCCAAATTTTTGAAGGAAAACAGAGGTGTTTTTTGCAAAGTGCCTACCTGTAGATTGTGGCCTGTAGCTCAGCCGCCACCTAGGGAAACCTACCAAACCTGTGCATTTCTGAAAATTAGAGACCTAGGGGAATCCAAGATGGGGTGACTTGTGTGGCTCGGACCAGGTTCTGTTACCCAGAATCCTTTGCAAACCTCAAAATTTAGCTAAAAAAACACATGTTCCTCACATTTCTGTGGCAGAAAGTTCTGGAATCTGAGAGGAGCCACAAATTTCCTTCCACCCAACGTTCCCCCACGTCTCCCGATAAAAATTATACCTCATTTGTGTGGGTAGGCCTAGCGCCCGCGACAGGAAACGCCCCAAAGTGCAACGTGGACACAGCCACATTTTTGAAGGAAAACAGAGTTGTTTTTTGCAAAGTGCCTACCTGTAGATTTTGGCCTGTAGCTCAGCCGCCACCTAGGGAAACCTACCAAACCTGTGCCTTTCTGAAAACTAGAGACCTAGGGGAATCCAAGATGTGATGACTTGTGTGGCTCAGACCAGGTTCTGTTACCCAGATTCCTTCGCAAACCTCAAAATTTGGCTAAAAAAACACATGTTCCTCACATTTCTGTGGCAAAAAGTTCTGGAATCTGAGAGGAGCCACAAATTTCCTTCCACCCAGCGTTCCCCCACGTCTCCCGATAAAAATGATACCTCACTTGTGTGGGTAGGCCTAGCGCCCGCGACAGGAAACGCCCCAAAGCGCAACGTGGACACAGCAACATTTTGGAAGGAAAACAGAGCTGTTTTTAGCAAAGTGCCTACCTGTAGATTTTGGCCTGTAGCTCAGCCACCACCTAGGGAAACCTACCAAACCTGTGCATTTCTGAAAACTAGAGACCTAGGGGAATCCAAGATGGGGTGACTTGTGTGGCTCGGACCAGGTTCTGTTACCCAGAATCCTTTGCAAACCTCAAAATTTGGCTAAAAAACACATGTTCCTCACATTTCTGTGGCAGAAAGTTCTGGAATCTGAGAGGAACCACAAATTTCCTTCCACACAGCGTTCCCCCACGTCTCCCGATAAAAATGATACCTCACTTGTGTGGGTAGGCCTAGCGCCCGCGACAGGAAACGCCCCAAAGCACAACGTGGACACATCCAAATTTTTGAAGGAAAACAGAGGTGTTTTTTGCAAAGTGCCTACCTGTAGATTTTGGCCTGTAGCTCAGCCGCCACCTAGGGAAACCTACCAAACCTGTGCATTTCTGAAAATTAGAGACCTAGGGGAATCCAAGATGGGGTGACTTGTGTGGCTCGGACCAGGTTCTGTTACCCAGAATCCTTTGCAAACCTCAAAATTTGGCTAAAAAAACACATGTTCCTCACATTTCTGTGGCAGAAAGTTCTGGAATCTGAGAGGAGCCACAAATTTCCTTCCACCCAGCGTTCCCCCACGTCTCCCGATAAAAATGATACGTCACTTGTGTGGGTAGGCCTAGCGCCCGCGACAGGAAACGCCCCAAAGCGCAAGGTGGACACATCCAAATTTTTGAAGGAAAACAGAGCTGTTTTTAGCAAAGTGCCTACCTGTAGATTTTGGCCTGTAGCTCAGCCGCCACCTAGGGAAACCTACCAAACCTGTGCATTTCTGAAAACTAGAGACCTAGGGGAATCCAAGATGGGGTGACTTGTGTGGCTCGGACCAGGTTCTGTTACCCAGAATCCTTTGCAAACCTCAAAATGTGGCTAAAAAACACATGTTCCTCCCATTTCTGTGGCAGAAAGTTCTGGAATCTGAGAGGAGCCACAAATTTCCTTCCACCCAGCGTTCCCCCACGTCTCCCGATAAAAATGATACCTCACTTGTGTGGGTAGGCCTAGCGCCCGCGACAGGAAACACCCCAAAGCGCAACGTGGACACATCCACATTTTTGAAGGAAAACAGAGGTGTTTTTTGCAAAGTGCCTACCTGTAGATTTTGGCTTGTAGCTCAGCGGCCACCTAGGGAAACCTACCAAACCTGTGCATTTCTGAAAACTAGAGACCTAGGAGAATCCAAGATGGGGTGACTTGTGTGGCTCGGACCAGGTTCTGTTACCCAGAATCCTTCGCAAACCTCAAAATTTGGCAAAAATAACACATGTTCCTCACATTTCTGTGGCAGAAAGTTCTGGAATCTGAGAGGAGCCACAAATTTCCTTCCACCCAGCGTTACCCCACGTCTCCCGATAAAAATGATACCTCACTTGTGTGGGTAGGCCTAGGGCCCGCGACAGGAAACACCCCAAAGCGCAACGTGGACACATCCAAATTTTTGAAGGAAAACAGAGGTGTTTTTTGCAAAGTGCCTACCTGTAGATTGTGGCCTGTAGCTCAGCCGCCACCTAGGGAAACCTACCAAACCTGTGCATTTCTGAAAATTAGAGACCTAGGGGAATCCAAGATGGGGTGACTTGTGTGGCTCGGACCAGGTTCTGTTACCCAGAATCCTTTGCAAACCTCAAAATGTAGCTAAAAAAACACATGTTCCTCACATTTCTGTGGCAGAAAGTTCTGGAATCTGAGAGGAGCCACAAATTTCCTTCCACCCAACGTTCCCCCACGTCTCCTGATAAAAATTATACCTCATTTGTGTGGGTAGGCCTAGCGCCCGCGACAGGAAACGCCCCAAAGTTCAACGTGGACACAGCCACATTTTTGAAGGAAAACAGAGTTGTTTTTTGCAAAGTGCCTACCTGTAGATTTTGGCCTGTAGCTCAGCCGCCACCTAGGGAAACCTACCAAACCTGTGCCTTTCTGAAAACTAGAGACTAGGGGAATCCAAGATGTGGTGACTTGTGTGGCTCAGACCAGGTTCTGTTACCCAGAATCCTTCGCAAACCTCAAAATTTGGCTAAAAAAACACATGTTCCTCACATTTCTGTGGCAAAAAGTGCTGGAATCTGAGAGGAGCCACAAATTTCCTTCCACCCAGCGTTCCCCCACGTCTCCCGATAAAAATGATACCTCACTTGTGTGGGTAGGCCTAGCGCCCGCGACAGGAAACGCCCCAAAGCGCAACGTGGACACAGCAAAATTTTGGAAGGAAAACAGAGCTGTTTTTAGCAAAGTGCCTACCTGTAGATTTTGGCCTGTAGGTCAGCCGCCACCTAGGGAAACCTACCAAACCTGTGCATTTCTGAAAACTAGAGACCTAGGGGAATCCAAGATGGGGTGACTTGTGTGGGTCGGACCAGGTTCTGTTACCCAAAATCCTTTGCAAACCTCAAAATTTGGCTAAAAAACACATGTTCCTCACATTTCTGTGGCAGAAAGTTCTGGAATCTGAGGGGAGCCACAAATTTCCTTCCACCCAGCGTTCCCCCATGTCTCCCGATAAAAATGATACCTCACTTGTGTGGGTAGGCCTAGCGCCCGCGACAGGAAACGCCCCAAAGCGCAACGTGGACACATCCAAATTTTTGAAGGAAAACAGAGGTGTTTTTTGCAAAGTGCCTACCTGTAGATTTTGGCCTGTAGCTCAGCCGCCACCTAGGGAAACCTACCAAACCTGTGCATTTCTGAAAATTAGAGACCTAGGGGAATCCAAGATGGGGTGACTTGTGTGGCTCGGACCAGGTTCTGTTACCCAGAATCCTTTGCAAACCTCAAAATGTGGCTAAAAAAACACATGTTCCTCACATTTCTGTGGCAGAAAGTTCTGGAATCTGAGAGGAGCCACAAATTTCCTTCCACCCAGCGTTACCCCACGTCTCCCGATAAAAATGATACCTCATTTGTGTGGGTAGGCCTAGCGCCCGCGACAGGAAACGCCCCAAAGTGCAACGTGGACACAGCCACATTTTTGAAGGAAAATTTTTGTTTTTTGCAAAGTGCCTACCTGTAGATTTTGGCCTGTAGCTCAGCCGCCACCTAGGGAAACCTACCAAACCTGTGCATTTCTGAAAACTAGAGACCTAGGGGAATCCAAGATGGGGTGACTTGTGTGGCTCGGACCAGGTTCTGTTAGCCAGAATCCTTCGCAAACCTCAAAATTTGGCTAAAAAAACACATGTTCCTCACATTTCTGTGGCAGAAAGTTCTGGAATCTGAGAGGAGCCACAAATTTCCTTCCACCCAGCGTTCCCCCACGTCTCCCGATAAAAATGATACCTCACTTGTGTGGGTAGGCCTAGCACCCGCGACAGGAAACGCCCCAAAGCGCAACGTGGACACAGCCAAATTTTTGAAGGAAAACAGGTGTTTTTTGCAAAGTGCCTACATGTAGATTTTGGCCTGTAGCTCAGCCGCCACCTAGGGAAACCTACCAAACCTGTGCATTTCTGAAAACTAGAGACCTAGGGGAATCCAAGATGGGGTGACTTGTGTGGCTCGGACCAGGTTCCGTTACCCAGAATCCTTTGCAAACCTCAAAATTTGGCTAAAAAAACACATGTTCCTCACATTTCTGTGGCAGAAAGTTCTGGAATCTGAGAGGAGCCACAAATTTCCTTCCACCCAGCGTTCCCCCACGTCTCCCGATAAAAATGATACCTCACTTGTGTGGGTAGGCCTAGCGCCCGCGACAGGAAACGCCCCAAAGCGCAACATGGACACATCCAAATTTTTGAAGGAAAACAGAGCTGTTTTTTGCAAAGTGCCTACCTGTAGATTTTGGCCTGTAGCTCAGCCGCCACCTAGGGAAACCTACCAAACCTGTGCATTTCTGAAAACTAGAGACCTAGGGGAATCCAAGATGGGGTGACTTGTGTGGCTCGGACCAGGTTCTGTTACCCAGAATCCTTCGCAAACCTCAAAATTTGGCTAAAAAAACACATGTTCCTCACATTTCTGTGGCAGAAAGTTCTGGAATCTGAGAGGAGCCACAAATTTCCTTCCACCCAGCGTTCCCCCACGTCTCCCGATAAAAATGATACCTCACTTGTGTGGGTAGGCCTAGCGCCCGCGACAGGAAACGCCCCAAAGCGCAACGTGGACACAGCCAAATTTTTGAAGGAAAACAGAGGTGTTTTTTGCAAAGTGCCTACCTGTAGATTTTGGCCTGTAGCTCAGCCGCCACCTAGGGAAACCTACCAAACCTGTGCATTTCTGAAAACTAGAGACCTAGGGGAATCCAAGATGGGGTGACTTGTGTGGCTCGGACTAGGATCTGTTACCCAGAATCCTTCGCAAACCTCAAAATTTGGCTAAAAAAACACATGTTCCTCACATTTCTGTGGCAGAAAGTTCTGGAATCTGAGAGGAGCCACACATTTCCTTCCACCCAGCGTTACCCCACGTCTCCCGATAAAAATGATACCTCACTTGTGTGGGTAGGCCTAGCGCCCGCGTCAGGAAACGCCCCAAAGCGCAACGTGGACACAGCCAAATTTTTGAAGGAAAACAGAGGTGTTTTTTGCAAAGTGCCTACCTGTAGATTTTGGCCTGTAGCTCAGCTGCCACGTAGGGAAACCTACCAAACCTGTGCATTTCTGAAAACTAGAGACCTAGGGGAATCCAAGATGGGGTGACTTGTGTGGCTCGGACCAGGTTCTGTTACCCAGAATCCTTGGTAAACCTCAAAATTTGGCTTAAAAACACATGTTCCTCACATTTCTGTGGCAGAAAGTTCTGGAATCTGAGAGGAGCCACAAATTTCCTTCCACCCAGCGTTCCCCCACGTCTCCCGATAAAGATAAAAATGATACCTCACTTGTGTGGGTAGGCCTAGCGCCCGCGACAGGAAACGCCCGAAAGCGCAACGTGGACACAGCCAAATTTTTGAAGGAAAACAGGTGTTTTTTGCAAAGTGCCTACATGTAGATTTTGGCCTGTAGCTCAGCCGCCACCTAGGGAAACCTACCAAACCTGTGCATTTCTGAAAACTAGAGACCTAGGGGAATCCAAGATGGGGTGACTTGTGTGGCTCGGACCAGGTTCTGTTACCCAGAATCCTTTGCAAACCTCAAAATGTGGCTAAAAAACACATGTTCCTCACATTTCTGTGGCAGAAAGTTCTGGAATCTGAGAGGAGCCACAAATTTCCTTCCACCCAGCGTTCCCCCATGTCTCCCGATAAAAATGATACCTCACTTGTGTGGGTAGGCCTAGCGCCCGCGACAGGAAACACCCCAAAGCGCAACGTGGACACATCCACATTTTTGAAGGAAAACAGAGCTGTTTTTAGCAAAGTGCCTACCTGTAGATTTTGGCCTGTAGCTCAGCCGCCACCTAGGGAAACCTACCAAACCTGTGCATTTCTGAAAACTAGAGACCTAGGGGAATCCAAGATGGGGTGACTTGTGTGGCTCGGACCAGGTTCTGTTACCCAGAATCCTTTGCAAACCTCAAAATTTGGCTAAAAAACACATGTTCCTCACATTGCTGTGGCAGAAAGTTCTGGAATCTGAGGGGAGCCACAAATTTCCTTCCGCCCAGCGTTCCCCCACGTCTCCCGATAAAAATGATACCTCACTTGTGTGGGTAGGTCTACCGCCCGCGACAGGAAACGCCCCAAAGCGCAACGTGGACACATCCAAATTTTTGAAGGAAAAAAGAGGTGTTTTTTGCAAAGTGCCTACCTGTAGATTGTGGCCTGTAGCTCAGCCGCCACCTAGGGAAACCTACCAAACCTGTGCATTTCTGAAAATTAGAGACCTAGGGGAATCCAAGATGGGGTGACTTGTGTGGCTCGGACCAGGTTCTGTTACCCAGAATCCTTTGCAAACCTCAAAATTTAGCTAAAAAAACACATATTCCTCACATTTCTGTGGCAGAAAGTTCTGGAATCTGAGAGGAGCCACAAATTTCCTTCCACCCAACGTTCCCCCACGTCTCCCGATAAAAATTATACCTCATTTGTGTGGGTAGGCCTAGCGCCCGCGACAGGAAACGCCCCAAAGTGCAACGTGGACACAGCCACATTTTTGAAGGAAAACAGAGTTGTTTTTTGCAAAGTGCCTACCTGTAGATTTTGGCCTGTAGCTCAGCCGCCACCTAGGGAAACCTACCAAACCTGTGCCTTTCTGAAAACTAGAGACCTAGCGGAATCCAAGATGTGGTGACTTGTGTGGCTCAGACCAGGTTCTGTTACCCAGAATCCTTCGCAAACCTCAAAATTTGGCTAAAAAAACACATGTTCCTCACATTTCTGTGGCAAAAAGTTCTGGAATCTGAGAGGAGCCACAAATTTCCTTCCACCCAGCGTTCCCCCACGTCTCCCGATAAAAATGATACCTCACTTGTGTGGGTAGGCCTAGCGCCCGCGACAGGAAACGCCCCAAAGCCCAACATGGACACAGCAACATTTTGGAAGGAAAACAGAGCTGTTTTTAGCAAAGTGCCTACCTGTAGATTTTGGCCTGTAGCTCAGCCGCCACCTAGGGAAACCTACCAAACCTGTGCATTTCTGAAAACTAGAGACCTAGGGGAATCCAAGATGGGGTGACTTGGGTGGCTCGGACCAGGTTCTGTTACCCAGAATCCTTTGCAAACCTCAAAATTTGGCTAAAAAACACATGTTCCTCACATTTCTGAGGCAGAAAGTTCTGGAATCTGAGAGGAACCACAAATTTCCTTCCACCCAGCGTTCCCCCACGTCTCCCGATAAAAATGATACCTCACTTGTGTGGGTAGGCCTAGCGCCCGCGACAGGAAACGCCCCAAAGCACAACGTGGACACATCCAAATTTTTGAAGGAAAACAGAGGTGTTTTTTGCAAAGTGCCTACCTGTAGATTTTGGCCTGTAGCTCAGCCGCCACCTAGGGAAACCTACCAAACCTGTGCATTTCTGAAAATTAGAGACCTAGGGGAATCCAAGATGGGGTGACTTGTGTGGCTCGGACCAGGTTCTGTTACCCAGAATCCTTTGCAAACCTCAAAATTTGGCTAAAAAAACACATGTTCCTCACATTTCTGTGGCAGAAAGTTCTGGAATCTGAGAGGAGCCACAAATTTCCTTCCACCCAGCGTTCCCCCACGTCTCCCGATAAAAATGATACCTCACTTGTGTGGGTAGGCCTAGCGCCCGCGACAGGAAACGCCCCAAAGCGCAAGGTGGACACATCCAAATTTTTGAAGGAAAACAGAGCTGTTTTTAGCAAAGTGCCTACCTGTAGATTTTGGCCTGTAGCTCAGCCGCCACCTAGGGAAACCTACCAAACCTGTGCATTTCTGAAAACTAGAGACCTAGGGGAATCCAAGATGGGGTGACTTGTGTGGCTCGGACCAGGTTCTGTTACCCAGAATCCTTTGCAAACCTCAAAATGTGGCTAAAAAACACATGTTCCTCACATTTCTATGGCAGAAAGTTCTGGAATCTGAGAGGAGCCACAAATTTCCTTCCACCCAGCGTTCCCCCACGTCTCCCGATAAAAATGATACCTCACTTGTGTGGGTAGGCCTAGCGCCCGCGACAGGAAACGCCCCAAAGCCCAACGTGGACACAGCAACATTTTGGAAGGAAAACAGAGCTGTTTTTAGCAAAGTGCCTACCTGTAGATTTTGGCCTGTAGCTCAGCCGCCACCTAGGGAAACCTACCAAACCTGTGCATTACTGAAAACTAGAGACCTAGGGGAATCCAAGATGGGGTGACTTGTGTGGCTCGGACCAGGTTCTGTTACCCAGAATCCTTTGCAAACCTCAAAATTTGGCTAAAAAACACATGTTCCTCACATTTCTGAGGCAGAAAGTTCTGGAATCTGAGAGGAACCACAAATTTCCTTCCACCCAGCGTTCCCCCACGTCTCCCGATAAAAATGATACCTCACTTGTGTGGGTAGGCCTAGCGCCCGCGACAGGAAACGCCCCAAAGCACAACGTGGACACATCCAAATTTTTGAAGGAAAACAGAGGTGTTTTTTGCAAAGTGCCTACCTGTAGATTTTGGCCTGTAGCTCAGCCGCCACCTAGGGAAACCTACCAAACCTGTGCATTTCTGAAAACTAGAGACCTAGGGGAATCCAAGATGGGGTGACTTGTGTGGCTCGGACCAGGTTCTGTTACCCAGAATCCTTTGCAAACCTCAAAATTTGGCTAAAAAAACACATGTTCCTCACATTTCTGTGGCAGAAAGTTCTGGAATCTGAGAGGAGCCACAAATTTCCTTCCACCCAGCGTTCCCCCACGTCTCCCGATAAAAATGATACCTCACTTGTGTGGGTAGGCCTAGCGCCCGCGACAGGAAACGCCCCAAAGCGCAAGGTGGACACATCCAAATTTTTGAAGGAAAACAGAGCTGTTTTTAGCAAAGTGCCTACCTGTAGATTTTGGCCTGTAGCTCAGCCGCCACCTAGGGAAACCTACCAAACCTGTGCATTTCTGAAAACTAGAGACCTAGGGGAATCCAAGATGGGGTGACTTGTGTGGCTCGGACCAGGTTCTGTTACCCAGAATCCTTTGCAAACCTCAAAATGTGGCTAAAAAACACATGTTCCTCACATTTCTGTGGCAGAAAGTTCTGGAATCTGAGAGGAGCCACAAATTTCCTTCCACCCAGCGTTCCCCCACGTCTCCCGATAAAAATGATACCTCACTTGTGTGGGTAGGCCTAGCGCCCGCGACAGGAAACACGCCAAAGCGCAACGTGGACACATCCACATTTTTGAAGGAAAACAGAGCTGTTTTTAGCAAAGTGCCTACCTGTAGATTTTGGCCTGTAGCTCAGCCGCCACCTAGGGAAACCTACCAAACCTGTGCATTTCTGAAAACTAGAGACCTAGGGGAATCCAAGATGGGGTGACTTGTGTGGCTCGGACCAGGTTCTGTTACCCAGAATCCTTTGCAAACCTCAAAATTTGGCTAAAAAATACATGTTCCTCACATTTCTGTGGCAGAAAGTTCTGGAATCTGAGGGGAGCCACAAATTTCCTTCCACCCAGCGTTCCCCCATGTCTCCCGATAAAAATGATACCTCACTTGTGTGGGTAGGCCTAGCGCCCGCGACAGGAAACGCCCCAAAGCGCAACGTGGACACATCCAAATTTTTGAAGGAAAACAGAGGTGTTTTTTGCAAAGTGCCTACCTGTAGATTTTGGCCTGTAGCTCAGCCGCCACCTAGGGAAACCTACCAAACCTGTGCATTTCTGAAAATTAGAGACCTAGGGGAATCCAAGATGGGGTGACTTGTGTGGCTCTGACCAGGTTCTGTTACCCAGAATCCTTTGCAAACCTCAAAATGTGGCTAAAAAAACACATGTTCCTCACATTTCTGTGGCAGAAAGTTCTGGAATCTGAGAGGACCCACAAATTTCCTTCCACCCAGCGTTACCCCACGTCTCCCGATAAAAATGATACCTCATTTGTGTGGGTAGGCCTAGCGCCCGCGACAGGAAACGCCCCAAAGTGCAACGTGGACACAGCCACATTTTTGAAGGAAAAGAGAGTTGTTTTTTGCAAAGTGCCTACCTGTAGATTTTGGCCTGTAGCTCAGCCGCCACCTAGGGAAACCTACCAAACCTGTGCATTTCTGAAAACTAGAGACCTAGGGGAATCCAAGATGGGGTGACTTGTGTGGCTCGGACCAGGTTCTGTTAGCCAGAATCCTTCGCAAACCTCAAAATTTGGCTAAAAAAACACATGTTCCTCACATTTCTGTGGCAGAAAGTTCTGGAATCTGAGAGGAGCCACAAATTTCCTTCCACCCAGCGTTCCCCCACGTCTCCCGATAAAAATGATACCTCACTTGTGTGGGTAGGCCTAGCGCCCGCGACAGGAAACGCCCCAAAGCGCAACGTGGACACAGCCAAATTTTTGAAGGAAAACAGGTGTTTTTTGCAAAGTGCCTACATGTAGATTTTGGCCTGTAGCTCAGCCGCCACCTAGGGAAACCTACCAAACCTGTGCATTTCTGAAAACTAGAGACCTAGGGGAATCCAAGATGGGGTGACTTGTGTGGCTCGGACCTGGTTCCGTTACCCAGAATCCTTTGCAAACCTCAAAATTTGGCTAAAAAAACACATGTTCCTCACATTTCTGTGGCAGAAAGTTCTGGAATCTGAGAGGAGCCACAAATTTCCTTCCACCCAGCGTTCCCCCACGTCTCCCGATAAAAATGATACCTCACTTGTGTGGGTAGGCCTAGCGCCCGCGACAGGAAACGCCCCAAAGCGCAACGTGGACACATCCAAATTTTTGAAGGAAAACAGAGCTGTTTTTAGCAAAGTGCCTACCTGTAGATTTTGGCCTGTAGCTCAGCCGCCACCTAGGGAAACCTACCAAACCTGTGCATTTCTGAAAACTAGAGACCTAGGGGAATCCAAGATGGGGTGACTTGTGTGGCTCGGACCAGGTTCCGTTACCCAGAATCCTTTGCAAACCTCAAAATTTGGCTAAAAAAACACATGTTCCTCACATTTCTGTGGCAGAAAGTTCTGGAATCTGAGAGGAACCACAAATTTCCTTCCACCCAGCGTTCCCCCACGTCTCCCGATAAAAATGATACCTCACTTGTGTGGGTAGGCCTAGCGCCCGCGACAGGAAACGCCCCAAAGCCCAACGTGGACACAGCAACATTTTGGAAGGAAAACAGAGCTGTTTTTAGCAAAGTGCCTACCTGTAGATTTTGGCCTGTAGCTCAGCCGCCACCTAGGGAAACCTACCAAACCTGTGCATTTCTGAAAACTAGAGACCTAGGGGAATCCAAGATGGGGTGACTTGTGTGGCTCGGACCTGGTTCCGTTACCCAGAATCCTTTGCAAACCTCAAAATTTGGCTAAAAAAACACATGTTCCTCACATTTCTGTGGCAGAAAGTTCTGGAATCTGAGAGGAGCCACAAATTTCCTTCCACCCAGCGTTCCCCCACGTCTCCCGATAAAAATGATACCTCACTTGTGTGGGTAGGCCTAGCGCCCGCGACAGGAAACGCCCCAAAGCACAACGTGGACACATCCAAATTTTTGAAGGAAAACAGAGGTGTTTTTTGCAAAGTGCCTACCTGTAGATTTTGGCCTGTAGCTCAGCCGCCACCTAGGGAAACCTACCAAACCTGTGCATTTCTGAAAATTAGAGACCTAGGGGAATCCAAGATGGGGTGACTTGTGTGGCTCGGACCAGGTTCTGTTACCCAGAATCCTTTGCAAACCTCAAAATTTGGCTAAAAAAACACATGTTCCTCACATTTCTGTGGCAGAAAGTTCTGGAATCTGAGAGGAGCCACAAATTTCCTTCCACCCAGCGTTCCCCCACGTCTCCCGATAAAAATGATACCTCACTTGTGTGGGTAGGCCTAGCGCCCGCGACAGGAAACGCCCCAAAGCACAACGTGGACACATCCAAATTTTTGAAGGAAAACAGAGCTGTTTTTAGCAAAGTGCCTACCTGTAGATTTTGGCCTGTAGCTCAGCCGCCACCTAGGGAAACCTACCAAACCTGTGCATTTCTGAAAACTAGAGACCTAGGGGAATCCAAGATGGGGTGACTTGTGTGGCTCGGACCAGGTTCTGTTACCCAGAATCCTTTGCAAACCTCAAAATGTGGCTAAAAAACACATGTTCCTCACATTTCTGTGGCAGAAAGTTCTGGAATCTGAGAGGAGCCACAAATTTCCTTCCACCCAGCGTTCCCCCACGTCTCCCGATAAAAATGATACCTCACTTGTGTGGGTAGGCCTAGCGCCCGCGACAGGAAACTCCCCAAAGCCCAACGTGGACACAGCAACATTTTGGAAGGAAAACAGAGCTGTTTTTAGCAAAGTGCCTACCTGTAGATTTTGGCCTGTAGCTCAGTCGCCACCTAGGGAAACCTACCAAACCTGTGCATTACTGAAAACTAGAGACCTAGGGGAATCCAAGATGGGGTGACTTGTGTGGCTCGGACCAGGTTCTGTTACCCAGAATCCTTTGCAAACCTCAAAATTTGGCTAAAAAACACATGTTCCTCACATTTCTGAGGCAGAAAGTTCTGGAATCTGAGAGGAACCACAAATTTCCTTCCACCCAGCGTTCCCCCACGTCTCCCGATAAAAATGATACCTCACTTGTGTGGGTAGGCCTAGCGCCCGCGACAGGAAACGCCCCAAAGCACAACGTGGACACATCCAAATTTTTGAAGGAAAACAGAGGTGTTTTTTGCAAAGTGCCTACCTGTAGATTTTGGCCTGTAGCTCAGCCGCCACCTAGGGAAACCTACCAAACCTGTGCATTTCTGAAAATTAGAGACCTAGGGTAATCCAAGATGGGGTGACTTGTGTGGCTCGGACCAGGTTCTGTTACCCAGAATTCTTTGCAAACCTCAAAATTTGGCTAAAAAAACACATGTTCCTCACATTTCTGTGGCAGAAAGTTCTGGAATCTGAGAGGAGCCACAAATTTCCTTCCACCCAGCGTTCCCCCACGTCTCCCGATAAAAATGATACCTCACTTGTGTGGGTAGGCCTAGCGCCCGCGACAGGAAACGCCCCAAAGCGCAAGGTGGACACATCCAAATTTTTGAAGGAAAACAGAGCTGTTTTTAGCAAAGTGCCTACCTGTAGATTTTGGCCTGTAGCTCAGCCGCCACCTAGGGAAACCTACCAAACCTGTGCATTTCTGAAAACTAGAGACCTAGGGGAATCCAAGATGGGGTGACTTGTGTGGCTCGGACCAGGTTCTGTTACCCAGAATCCTTTGCAAACCTCAAAATGTGGCTAAAAAACACATGTTCCTCACATTTCTGTGGCAGAAAGTTCTGGAATCTGAGAGGAGCCACAAATTTCCTTCCACCCAGCGTTCCCCCACGTCTCCCGATAAAAATGATACCTCACTTGTGTGGGTAGGCCTAGCGCCCGCGACAGGAAACACCCCAAAGCGCAACGTGGACACATCCACATTTTTGAAGGAAAACAGAGCTGTTTTTAGCAAAGTGCCTACCTGTAGATTTTGGCCTGTAGCTCAGCCGCCACCTAGGGAAACCTACCAAACCTGTGCATTTCTGAAAACTAGAGACCTAGGGGAATCCAAGATGGGGTGACTTGTGTGGCTCGGACCAGGTTCTGTTACCCAGAATCCTTTGCAAACCTCAAAATTTGGCTAAAAAACACATGTTCCTCACATTTCTGTGGCAGAAAGTTCTGGAATCTGAGGGGAGCCACAAATTTCCTTCCACCCAGCGTTACCCCACGTCTCCCGATAAAAATGATACCTCATTTGTGTGGGTAGGCCTAGCGCCCGCGACAGGAAACGCCCCAAAGTGCAACGTGGACACAGCCACATTTTTGAAGGAAAAGAGAGTTGTTTTTTGCAAAGTGCCTACCTGTAGATTTTGGCCTGTAGCTCAGCCGCCACCTAGGGAAACCTACCAAACCTGTGCATTTCTGAAAACTAGAGACCTAGGGGAATCCAAGATGGGGTGACTTGTGTGGCTCGGACCAGGTTCTGTTAGCCAGAATCCTTCGCAAACCTCAAAATTTGGCTAAAAAAACACATGTTCCTCACATTTCTGTGGCAGAAAGTTCTGGAATCTGAGAGGAGCCACAAATTTCCTTCCACCCAGCGTTCCCCCACGTCTCCCGATAAAAATGATACCTCACTTGTGTGGGTAGGCCTAGCGCCCGCGACAGGAAACGCCCCAAAGCGCAACGTGGACACAGCCAAATTTTTTAAGGAAAACAGGTGTTTTTTGCAAAGTGCCTACATGTAGATTTTGGCCTGTAGCTCAGCCGCCACCTAGGGAAACCTACCAAACCTGTGCATTTCTGAAAACTAGAGACCTAGGGGAATCCAAGATGGGGTGACTTGTGTGGCTCGGACCAGGTTCCGTTACCCAGAATCCTTTGCAAACCTCAAAATTTGGCTAAAAAAACACATGTTCCTCACATTTCTGTGGCAGAAAGTTCTGGAATCTGAGAGGAGCCACAAATTTCCTTCCACCCAGCGTTCCCCCACGTCTCCCGATAAAAATGATACCTCACTTGTGTGGGTAGGCCTAGCGCCCGCGACAGGAAACGCCCCAAAGCGCAACGTGGACACATCCAAATTTTTGAAGGAAAACAGAGCTGTTTTTAGCAAAGTGCCTACCTGTAGATTTTGGCCTGTAGCTCAGCCACCACCTAGGGAAACCTACCAAACCTGTGCATTTCTGAAAACTAGAGACCTAGGGGAATCCAAGATGGGGTGACTTGTGTGGCTCGGACCAGGTTCCGTTACCCAGAATCCTTTGCAAACCTCAAAATTTGGCTAAAAAAACACATGTTCCTCACATTTCTGTGGCAGAAAGTTCTGGAATCTGAGAGGAGCCACAAATTTCCTTCCACCCAGCGTTCCCCCACGTCTCCCGATAAAAATGATACCTCACTTGTGTGGGTAGGCCTAGCGCCCGCGACAGGAAACGCCCCAAAGCCCAACGTGGACACAGCAACATTTTGGAAGGAAAACAGAGCTGTTTTTAGCAAAGTGCCTACCTGTAGATTTTGGCCTGTAGCTCAGCCGCCACCTAGGGAAACCTACCAAACCTGTGCATTTCTGAAAACTAGAGACCTAGGTGGAATCCAAGATGATGTGACTTGTGTGGCTCGGACCAGGTTCTGTTACCCAGAATCCTTTGCAAACCTCAAAATTTGGCTAAAAAACACATGTTCCTCACATTTCTGAGGCAGAAAGTTCTGGAATCTGAGAGGAACCACAAATTTCCTTCCACCCAGCGTTCCCCCACGTCTCCGATAAAAATGATACCTCACTTGTGTGGGTAGGCCTAGCGCCCGCGACAGGAAACGCCCCAAAGCACAACGTGGACACATCCAAATTTTTGAAGGAAAACAGAGGTGTTTTTTGCAAAGTGCCTACCTGTAGATTTTGGCCTGTAGCTCAGCCGCCACCTAGGGAAACCTACCAAACCTGTGCATTTCTGAAAATTAGAGACCTAGGGGAATCCAAGATGGGGTGACTTGTGTGGCTCGGACCAGGTTCTGTTACCCAGAATCCTTTGCAAACCTCAAAATTTGGCTAAAAAAAACACATGTTCCTCACATTTCTGTGGCAGAAAGTTCTGGAATCTGAGAGGAGCCACAAATTTCCTTCCACCCAGCGTTCCCCCACGTCTCCCGATAAAAATGATACCTCACTTGTGTGGGTAGGCCTAGCGCCCGCGACAGGAAACGCCCCAAAGCGCAAGGTGGACACATCCAAATTTTTGAAGGAAAACAGAGCTGTTTTTAGCAAAGTGCCTACCTGTAGATTTTGGCCTGTAGCTCAGCCGCCACCTAGGGAAACCTACCAAACCTGTGCATTTCTGAAAATTAGAGACCTAGGGGAATCCAAGATGGGGTGACTTGTGTGGCTCTGACCAGGTTCTGTTACCCAGAATCCTTTGCAAACCTCAAAATGTGGCTAAAAAAACACATGTTCCTCACATTTCTGTGGCAGAAAGTTCTGGAATCTGAGAGGACCCACAAATTTCCTTCCACCCAGCGTTACCCCACGTCTCCCGATAAAAATGATACCTCATTTGTGTGGGTAGGCCTAGCGCCCGCGACAGGAAACGCCCCAAAGTGCAACGTGGACACAGCCACATTTTTGAAGGAAAAGAGAGTTGTTTTTTGCAAAGTGCCTACCTGTAGATTTTGGCCTGTAGCTCAGCCGCCACCTAGGGAAACCTACCAAACCTGTGCATTTCTGAAAACTAGAGACCTAGGGGAATCCAAGATGGGGTGACTTGTGTGGCTCGGACCAGGTTCTGTTAGCCAGAATCCTTCGCAAACCTCAAAATTTGGCTAAAAAAACACATGTTCCTCACATTTCTGTGGCAGAAAGTTCTGGAATCTGAGAGGAGCCACAAATTTCCTTCCACCCAGCGTTCCCCCACGTCTCCCGATAAAAATGATACCTCACTTGTGTGGGTAGGCCTAGCGCCCGCGACAGGAAACGCCCCAAAGCGCAACGTGGACACAGCCAAATTTTTGAAGGAAAACAGGTGTTTTTTGCAAAGTGCCTACATGTAGATTTTGGCCTGTAGCTCAGCCGCCACCTAGGGAAACCTACCAAACCTGTGCATTTCTGAAAACTAGAGACCTAGGGGAATCCAAGATGGGGTGACTTGTGTGGCTCGGACCTGGTTCCGTTACCCAGAATCCTTTGCAAACCTCAAAATTTGGCTAAAAAAACACATGTTCCTCACATTTCTGTGGCAGAAAGTTCTGGAATCTGAGAGGAGCCACAAATTTCCTTCCACCCAGCGTTCCCCCACGTCTCCCGATAAAAATGATACCTCACTTGTGTGGGTAGGCCTAGCGCCCGCGACAGGAAACGCCCCAAAGCGCAACGTGGACACATCCAAATTTTTGAAGGAAAACAGAGCTGTTTTTAGCAAAGTGCCTACCTGTAGATTTTGGCCTGTAGCTCAGCCGCCACCTAGGGAAACCTACCAAACCTGTGCATTTCTGAAAACTAGAGACCTAGGGGAATCCAAGATGGGGTGACTTGTGTGGCTCGGACCAGGTTCCGTTACCCAGAATCCTTTGCAAACCTCAAAATTTGGCTAAAAAAACACATGTTCCTCACATTTCTGTGGCAGAAAGTTCTGGAATCTGAGAGGAACCACAAATTTCCTTCCACCCAGCGTTCCCCCACGTCTCCCGATAAAAATGATACCTCACTTGTGTGGGTAGGCCTAGCGCCCGCGACAGGAAACGCCCCAAAGCCCAACGTGGACACAGCAACATTTTGGAAGGAAAACAGAGCTGTTTTTAGCAAAGTGCCTACCTGTAGATTTTGGCCTGTAGCTCAGCCGCCACCTAGGGAAACCTACCAAACCTGTGCATTTCTGAAAACTAGAGACCTAGGGGAATCCAAGATGGGGTGACTTGTGTGGCTCGGACCTGGTTCCGTTACCCAGAATCCTTTGCAAACCTCAAAATTTGGCTAAAAAAACACATGTTCCTCACATTTCTGTGGCAGAAAGTTCTGGAATCTGAGAGGAGCCACAAATTTCCTTCCACCCAGCGTTCCCCCACGTCTCCCGATAAAAATGATACCTCACTTGTGTGGGTAGGCCTAGCGCCCGCGACAGGAAACGCCCCAAAGCACAACGTGGACACATCCAAATTTTTGAAGGAAAACAGAGGTGTTTTTTGCAAAGTGCCTACCTGTAGATTTTGGCCTGTAGCTCAGCCGCCACCTAGGGAAACCTACCAAACCTGTGCATTTCTGAAAATTAGAGACCTAGGGGAATCCAAGATGGGGTGACTTGTGTGGCTCGGACCAGGTTCTGTTACCCAGAATCCTTTGCAAACCTCAAAATTTGGCTAAAAAAACACATGTTCCTCACATTTCTGTGGCAGAAAGTTCTGGAATCTGAGAGGAGCCACAAATTTCCTTCCACCCAGCGTTCCCCCACGTCTCCCGATAAAAATGATACCTCACTTGTGTGGGTAGGCCTAGCGCCCGCGACAGGAAACGCCCCAAAGCACAACGTGGACACATCCAAATTTTTGAAGGAAAACAGAGCTGTTTTTAGCAAAGTGCCTACCTGTAGATTTTGGCCTGTAGCTCAGCCGCCACCTAGGGAAACCTACCAAACCTGTGCATTTCTGAAAACTAGAGACCTAGGGGAATCCAAGATGGGGTGACTTGTGTGGCTCGGACCAGGTTCTGTTACCCAGAATCCTTTGCAAACCTCAAAATGTGGCTAAAAAACACATGTTCCTCACATTTCTGTGGCAGAAAGTTCTGGAATCTGAGAGGAGCCACAAATTTCCTTCCACCCAGCGTTCCCCCACGTCTCCCGATAAAAATGATACCTCACTTGTGTGGGTAGGCCTAGCGCCCGCGACAGGAAACGCCCCAAAGCCCAACGTGGACACAGCAACATTTTGGAAGGAAAACAGAGCTGTTTTTAGCAAAGTGCCTACCTGTAGATTTTGGCCTGTAGCTCAGTCGCCACCTAGGGAAACCTACCAAACCTGTGCATTACTGAAAACTAGAGACCTAGGGGAATCCAAGATGGGGTGACTTGTGTGGCTCGGACCAGGTTCTGTTACCCAGAATCCTTTGCAAACCTCAAAATTTGGCTAAAAAACACATGTTCCTCACATTTCTGAGGCAGAAAGTTCTGGAATCTGAGAGGAACCACAAATTTCCTTCCACCCAGCGTTCCCCCACGTCTCCCGATAAAAATGATACCTCACTTGTGTGGGTAGGCCTAGCGCCCGCGACAGGAAACGCCCCAAAGCACAACGTGGACACATCCAAATTTTTGAAGGAAAACAGAGGTGTTTTTTGCAAAGTGCCTACCTGTAGATTTTGGCCTGTAGCTCAGCCGCCACCTAGGGAAACCTACCAAACCTGTGCATTTCTGAAAATTAGAGACCTAGGGTAATCCAAGATGGGGTGACTTGTGTGGCTCGGACCAGGTTCTGTTACCCAGAATTCTTTGCAAACCTCAAAATTTGGCTAAAAAAACACATGTTCCTCACATTTCTGTGGCAGAAAGTTCTGGAATCTGAGAGGAGCCACAAATTTCCTTCCACCCAGCGTTCCCCCACGTCTCCCGATAAAAATGATACCTCACTTGTGTGGGTAGGCCTAGCGCCCGCGACAGGAAACGCCCCAAAGCGCAAGGTGGACACATCCAAATTTTTGAAGGAAAACAGAGCTGTTTTTAGCAAAGTGCCTACCTGTAGATTTTGGCCTGTAGCTCAGCCGCCACCTAGGGAAACCTACCAAACCTGTGCATTTCTGAAAACTAGAGACCTAGGGGAATCCAAGATGGGGTGACTTGTGTGGCTCGGACCAGGTTCTGTTACCCAGAATCCTTTGCAAACCTCAAAATGTGGCTAAAAAACACATGTTCCTCACATTTCTGTGGCAGAAAGTTCTGGAATCTGAGAGGAGCCACAAATTTCCTTCCACCCAGCGTTCCCCCACGTCTCCCGATAAAAATGATACCTCACTTGTGTGGGTAGGCCTAGCGCCCGCGACAGGAAACACCCCAAAGCGCAACGTGGACACATCCACATTTTTGAAGGAAAACAGAGCTGTTTTTAGCAAAGTGCCTACCTGTAGATTTTGGCCTGTAGCTCAGCCGCCACCTAGGGAAACCTACCAAACCTGTGCATTTCTGAAAACTAGAGACCTAGGGGAATCCAAGATGGGGTGACTTGTGTGGCTCGGACCAGGTTCTGTTACCCAGAATCCTTTGCAAACCTCAAAATTTGGCTAAAAAACACATGTTCCTCACATTTCTGTGGCAGAAAGTTCTGGAATCTGAGGGGAGCCACAAATTTCCTTCCACCCAGCGTTACCCCACGTCTCCCGATAAAAATGATACCTCATTTGTGTGGGTAGGCCTAGCGCCCGCGACAGGAAACGCCCCAAAGTGCAACGTGGACACAGCCACATTTTTGAAGGAAAAGAGAGTTGTTTTTTGCAAAGTGCCTACCTGTAGATTTTGGCCTGTAGCTCAGCCGCCACCTAGGGAAACCTACCAAACCTGTGCATTTCTGAAAACTAGAGACCTAGGGGAATCCAAGATGGGGTGACTTGTGTGGCTCGGACCAGGTTCTGTTAGCCAGAATCCTTCGCAAACCTCAAAATTTGGCTAAAAAAACACATGTTCCTCACATTTCTGTGGCAGAAAGTTCTGGAATCTGAGAGGAGCCACAAATTTCCTTCCACCCAGCGTTCCCCCACGTCTCCCGATAAAAATGATACCTCACTTGTGTGGGTAGGCCTAGCGCCCGCGACAGGAAACGCCCCAAAGCGCAACGTGGACACAGCCAAATTTTTTAAGGAAAACAGGTGTTTTTTGCAAAGTGCCTACATGTAGATTTTGGCCTGTAGCTCAGCCGCCACCTAGGGAAACCTACCAAACCTGTGCATTTCTGAAAACTAGAGACCTAGGGGAATCCAAGATGGGGTGACTTGTGTGGCTCGGACCAGGTTCCGTTACCCAGAATCCTTTGCAAACCTCAAAATTTGGCTAAAAAAACACATGTTCCTCACATTTCTGTGGCAGAAAGTTCTGGAATCTGAGAGGAGCCACAAATTTCCTTCCACCCAGCGTTCCCCCACGTCTCCCGATAAAAATGATACCTCACTTGTGTGGGTAGGCCTAGCGCCCGCGACAGGAAACGCCCCAAAGCGCAACGTGGACACATCCAAATTTTTGAAGGAAAACAGAGCTGTTTTTAGCAAAGTGCCTACCTGTAGATTTTGGCCTGTAGCTCAGCCACCACCTAGGGAAACCTACCAAACCTGTGCATTTCTGAAAACTAGAGACCTAGGGGAATCCAAGATGGGGTGACTTGTGTGGCTCGGACCAGGTTCCGTTACCCAGAATCCTTTGCAAACCTCAAAATTTGGCTAAAAAAACACATGTTCCTCACATTTCTGTGGCAGAAAGTTCTGGAATCTGAGAGGAGCCACAAATTTCCTTCCACCCAGCGTTCCCCCACGTCTCCCGATAAAAATGATACCTCACTTGTGTGGGTAGGCCTAGCGCCCGCGACAGGAAACGCCCCAAAGCCCAACGTGGACACAGCAACATTTTGGAAGGAAAACAGAGCTGTTTTTAGCAAAGTGCCTACCTGTAGATTTTGGCCTGTAGCTCAGCCGCCACCTAGGGAAACCTACCAAACCTGTGCATTTCTGAAAACTAGAGACCTAGGTGGAATCCAAGATGATGTGACTTGTGTGGCTCGGACCAGGTTCTGTTACCCAGAATCCTTTGCAAACCTCAAAATTTGGCTAAAAAACACATGTTCCTCACATTTCTGAGGCAGAAAGTTCTGGAATCTGAGAGGAACCACAAATTTCCTTCCACCCAGCGTTCCCCCACGTCTCCCGATAAAAATGATACCTCACTTGTGTGGGTAGGCCTAGCGCCCGCGACAGGAAACGCCCCAAAGCACAACGTGGACACATCCAAATTTTTGAAGGAAAACAGAGGTGTTTTTTGCAAAGTGCCTACCTGTAGATTTTGGCCTGTAGCTCAGCCGCCACCTAGGGAAACCTACCAAACCTGTGCATTTCTGAAAATTAGAGACCTAGGGGAATCCAAGATGGGGTGACTTGTGTGGCTCGGACCAGGTTCTGTTACCCAGAATCCTTTGCAAACCTCAAAATTTGGCTAAAAAAACACATGTTCCTCACATTTCTGTGGCAGAAAGTTCTGGAATCTGAGAGGAGCCACAAATTTCCTTCCACCCAGCGTTCCCCCACGTCTCCCGATAAAAATGATACCTCACTTGTGTGGGTAGGCCTAGCGCCCGCGACAGGAAACGCCCCAAAGCGCAAGGTGGACACATCCAAATTTTTGAAGGAAAACAGAGCTGTTTTTAGCAAAGTGCCTACCTGTAGATTTTGGCCTGTAGCTCAGCCGCCACCTAGGGAAACCTACCAAACCTGTGCATTTCTGAAAACTAGAGACCTAGGGGAATCCAAGATGGGGTGACTTGTGTGGCTCGGACCAGGTTCTGTTACCCAGAATCCTTTGCAAACCTCAAAATGTGGCTAAAAAACACATGTTCCTCACATTTCTGTGGCAGAAAGTTCTGGAATCTGAGAGGAGCCACAAATTTCCTTCCACCCAGCGTTCCCCCACGTCTCCCGATAAAAATGATACCTCACTTGTGTGGGTAGGCCTAGCGCCCGCGACAGGAAACGCCCCAAAGCCCAACGTGGACACAGCAACATTTTGGAAGGAAAACAGAGCTGTTTTTAGCAAAGTGCCTACCTGTAGATTTTGGCCTGTAGCTCAGCCGCCACCTAGGGAAACCTACCAAACCTGTGCATTACTGAAAACTAGAGACCTAGGGGAATCCAAGATGGGGTGACTTGTGTGGCTCGGACCAGGTTCTGTTACCCAGAATCCTTTGCAAACCTCAAAATTTGGCTAAAAAACACATGTTCCTCACATTTCTGAGGCAGAAAGTTCTGGAATCTGAGAGGAACCACAAATTTCCTTCCACCCAGCGTTCCCCCACGTCTCCCGATAAAAATGATACCTCACTTGTGTGGGTAGGCCTAGCGCCCGCGACAGGAAACGCCCCAAAGCACAACGTGGACACATCCAAATTTTTGAAGGAAAACAGAGGTGTTTTTTGCAAAGTGCCTACCTGTAGATTTTGGCCTGTAGCTCAGCCGCCACCTAGGGAAACCTACCAAACCTGTGCATTTCTGAAAATTAGAGACCTAGGGGAATCCAAGATGGGGTGACTTGTGTGGCTCGGACCAGGTTCTGTTACCCAGAATCCTTTGCAAACCTCAAAATTTGGCTAAAAAAACACATGTTCCTCACATTTCTGTGGCAGAAAGTTCTGGAATCTGAGAGGAGCCACAAATTTCCTTCCACCCAGCGTTCCCCCACGTCTCCCGATAAAAATGATACCTCACTTGTGTGGGTAGGCCTAGCGCCCGCGACAGGAAACGCCCCAAAGCGCAAGGTGGACACATCCAAATTTTTGAAGGAAAACAGAGCTGTTTTTAGCAAAGTGCCTACCTGTAGATTTTGGCCTGTAGCTCAGCCGCCACCTAGGGAAACCTACCAAACCTGTGCATTTCTGAAAACTAGAGACCTAGGGGAATCCAAGATGGGGTGACTTGTGTGGCTCGGACCAGGTTCTGTTACCCAGAATCCTTTGCAAACCTCAAAATGTGGCTAAAAAACACATGTTCCTCACATTTCTGTGGCAGAAAGTTCTGGAATCTGAGAGGAGCCACAAATTTCCTTCCACCCAGCGTTCCCCCACGTCTCCCGATAAAAATGATACCTCACTTGTGTGGGTAGGCCTAGCGCCCGCGACAGGAAACACCCCAAAGCGCAACGTGGACACATCCCCATTTTTGAAGGAAAACAGAGCTGTTTTTAGCAAAGTGCCTACCTGTAGATTTTGGCCTGTAGCTCAGCCGCCACCTAGGGAAACCTACCAAACCTGTGCATTTCTGAAAACTAGAGACCTAGGGGAATCCAAGATGGGGTGACTTGTGTGGCTCGGACCAGGTTCTGTTAGCCAGAATCCTTCGCAAACCTCAAAATTTGGCTAAAAAAACACATGTTCCTCACATTTCTGTGGCAGAAAGTTCTGGAATCTGAGAGGAGCCACAAATTTCCTTCCACCCAGCGTTCCCCCACGTCTCCCGATAAAAATGATACCTCACTTGTGTGGGTAGGCCTAGCGCCCGCGACAGGAAACGCCCCAAAGCGCAACGTGGACACAGCCAAATTTTTTAAGGAAAACAGGTGTTTTTTGCAAAGTGCCTACATGTAGATTTTGGCCTGTAGCTCAGCCGCCACCTAGGAAACCTACCAAACCTGTGCATTTCTGAAAACTAGAGACCTAGGGAATCCAAGATGGGGTGACTTGTGTGGCTCGGACCAGGTTCCGTTACCCAGAATCCTTTGCAAACCTCAAAATTTGGCTAAAAAAACACATGTTCCTCAAATTTCTGTGGCAGAAAGTTCTGGAATCTGAGAGGAGCCACAAATTTCCTTCCACCCAGCGTTCCCCCACGTCTCCCGATAAAAATGATACCTCACTTGTGTGGGTAGGCCTAGCGCCCGCGACAGGAAACGCCCCAAAGCGCAACGTGGACACATCCAAATTTTTGAAGGAAAACAGAGCTGTTTTTAGCAAAGTGCCTACCTGTAGATTTTGGCCTGTAGCTCAGCCACCACCTAGGGAAACCTACCAAACCTGTGCATTTCTGAAAACTAGAGACCTAGGGGAATCCAAGATGGGGTGACTTGTGTGGCTCGGACCAGGTTCCGTTACCCAGAATCCTTTGCAAACCTCAAAATTTGGCTAAAAAAAACACATGTTCCTCACATTTCTGTGGCAGAAAGTTCTGGAATCTGAGAGGAGCCACAAATTTCCTTCCACCCAGCGTTCCCCACGTCTCCCGATAAAAATGATACCTCACTTGTGTGGGTAGGCCTAGCGCCCGCGACAGGAAACGCCCCAAAGCCCAACGTGGACACAGCAACATTTTGGAAGGAAAACAGAGCTGTTTTTAGCAAAGTGCCTACCTGTAGATTTTGGCCTGTAGCTCAGCCGCCACCTAGGGAAACCTACCAAACCTGTGCATTTCTGAAAACTAGAGACCTAGGTGGAATCCAAGATGATGTGACTTGTGTGGCTCGGACCAGGTTCTGTTACCCAGAATCCTTTGCAAACCTCAAAATTTGGCTAAAAAACACATGTTCCTCACATTTCTGAGGCAGAAAGTTCTGGAATCTGAGAGGAACCACAAATTTCCTTCCACCCAGCGTTCCCCCACGTCTCCCGATAAAAATGATACCTCACTTGTGTGGGTAGGCCTAGCGCCCGCGACAGGAAACGCCCCCAAAGCACAACGTGGACACATCCAAATTTTTGAAGGAAAACAGAGGTGTTTTTTGCAAAGTGCCTACCTGTAGATTTTGGCCTGTAGCTCAGCCGCCACCTAGGGAAACCTACCAAACCTGTGCATTTCTGAAAATTAGAGACCTAGGGGAATCCAAGATGGGGGTGACTTGTGTGGCTCGGACCAGGTTCTGTTACCCAGAATCCTTTGCAAACCTCAAAATTTGGCTAAAAAAACACATGTTCCTCACATTTCTGTGGCAGAAAGTTCTGGAATCTGAGAGGAGCCACAAATTTCCTTCCACCCAGCGTTCCCCCACGTCTCCCGATAAAAATGATACCTCACTTGTGTGGGTAGGCCTAGCGCCCGCGACAGGAAACGCCCCAAAGCGCAAGGTGGACACATCCAAATTTTTGAAGGAAAACAGAGCTGTTTTTAGCAAAGTGCCTACCTGTAGATTTTGGCCTGTAGCTCAGCCGCCACCTAGGGAAACCTACCAAACCTGTGCATTTCTGAAAACTAGAGACCTAGGGGAATCCAAGATGGGGTGACTTGTGTGGCTCGGACCAGGTTCTGTTACCCAGAATCCTTTGCAAACCTCAAAATGTGGCTAAAAAACACATGTTCCTCACATTTCTGTGATGAAAGTTCTGGAATCTGAGAGGAGCCACAAATTTCCTTCCACCCAGCGTTCCCCCACGTCTCCCGATAAAAATGATACCTCACTTGTGTGGGTAGGCCTAGCGCCCGCGACAGGAAACGCCCCAAAGCCCAACGTGGACACAGCAACATTTTGGAAGGAAAACAGAGCTGTTTTTAGCAAAGTGCCTACCTGTAGATTTTGGCCTGTAGCTCAGCCGCCACCTAGGGAAACCTACCAAACCTGTGCATTACTGAAAACTAGAGACCTAGGGGAATCCAAGATGGGGTGACTTGTGTGGCTCGGACCAGGTTCTGTTACCCAGAATCCTTTGCAAACCTCAAAATTTGGCTAAAAAACACATGTTCCTCACATTTCTGAGGCAGAAAGTTCTGGAATCTGAGAGAAACCACAAATTTCCTTCCACCCAGCGTTCCCCCACGTCTCCCGATAAAAATGATACCTCACTTGTGTGGGTAGGCCTAGCGCCCGCGACAGGAAACGCCCAAAGCACAACGTGGACACATCCAAATTTTTGAAGGAAAACAGAGGTGTTTTTTGCAAAGTGCCTACCTGTAGATTTTGGCCTGTAGCTCAGCCGCCACCTAGGGAAACCTACCAAACCTGTGCATTTCTGAAAATTAGAGACCTAGGGGAATCCAAGATGGGGTGACTTGTGTGGCTCGGACCAGGTTCTGTTACCCAGAATCCTTTGCAAACCTCAAAATTTGGCTAAAAAAACACATGTTCCTCACATTTCTGTGGCAGAAAGTTCTGGAATCTGAGAGGAGCCACAAATTTCCTTCCACCCAGCGTTCCCCCACGTCTCCCGATAAAAATGATACCTCACTTGTGTGGGTAGGCCTAGCGCCCGCGACAGGAAACGCCCCAAAGCGCAAGGTGGACACATCCAAATTTTTGAAGGAAAACAGAGCTGTTTTTAGCAAAGTGCCTACCTGTAGATTTTGGCCTGTAGCTCAGCCGCCACCTAGGGAAACCTACCAAACCTGTGCATTTCTGAAAACTAGAGACCTAGGGGAATCCAAGATGGGGTGACTTGTGTGGCTCGGACCAGGTTCTGTTACCCAGAATCCTTTGCAAACCTCAAAATGTGGCTAAAAAACACATGTTCCTCACATTTCTGTGGCAGAAAGTTCTGGAATCTGAGAGGAGCCACAAATTTCCTTCCACCCAGCGTTCCCCCACGTCTCCCGATAAAAATGATACCTCACTTGTGTGGGTAGGCCTAGCGCCCGCGACAGGAAACACCCCAAAGCGCAACGTGGACACATCCACATTTTTGAAGGAAAACAGAGCTGTTTTTAGCAAAGTGCCTACCTGTAGATTTTGGCCTGTAGCTCAGCCGCCACCTAGGGAAACCTACCAAACCTGTGCATTTCTGAAAACTAGAGACCTAGGGGAATCCAAGATGGGGTGACTTGTGTGGCTCGGACCAGGTTCCGTTACCCAGAATCCTTTGCAAACCTCAAAATTTGGCTAAAAAAACACATGTTCCTCACATTTCTGTGGCAGAAAGTTCTGGAATCTGAGAGGAGCCACAAATTTCCTTCCACCCAGCGTTCCCCCACGTCTCCCGATAAAAATGATACCTCACTTGTGTGGGTAGGCCTAGCGCCCGCGACAGGAAACGCCCCAAAGCGCAACGTGGACACATCCAAATTTTTGAAGGAAAACAGAGCTGTTTTTAGCAAAGTGCCTACCTGTAGATTTTGGCCTGTAGCTCAGCCACCACCTAGGGAAACCTACCAAACCTGTGCATTTCTGAAAACTAGAGACCTAGGGGAATCCAAGATGGGGTGACTTGTGTGGCTCGGACCAGGTTCCGTTACCCAGAATCCTTTGCAAACCTCAAAATTTGGCTAAAAAAACACATGTTCCTCACATTTCTGTGGCAGAAAGTTCTGGAATCTGAGAGGAGCCACAAATTTCCTTCCACCCAGCGTTCCCCCACGTCTCCCGATAAAAATGATACCTCACTTGTGTGGGTAGGCCTAGCGCCCGCGACAGGAAACGCCCCAAAGCCCAACGTGGACACAGCAACATTTTGGAAGGAAAACAGAGCTGTTTTTAGCAAAGTGCCTACCTGTAGATTTTGGCCTGTAGCTCAGCCGCCACCTAGGGAAACCTACCAAACCTGTGCATTTCTGAAAACTAGAGACCTAGGTGGAATCCAAGATGATGTGACTTGTGTGGCTCGGACCAGGTTCTGTTACCCAGAATCCTTTGCAAACCTCAAAATTTGGCTAAAAAACACATGTTCCTCACATTTCTGAGGCAGAAAGTTCTGGAATCTGAGAGGAACCACAAATTTCCTTCCACCCAGCGTTCCCCCACGTCTCCCGATAAAAATGATACCTCACTTGTGTGGGTAGGCCTAGCGCCCGCGACAGGAAACGCCCCAAAGCACAACGTGGACACATCCAAATTTTTGAAGGAAAACAGAGGTGTTTTTTGCAAAGTGCCTACCTGTAGATTTTGGCCTGTAGCTCAGCCGCCACCTAGGGAAACCTACCAAACCTGTGCATTTCTGAAAATTAGAGACCTAGGGGAATCCAAGATGGGGTGACTTGTGTGGCTCGGACCAGGTTCTGTTACCCAGAATCCTTTGCAAACCTCAAAATTTGGCTAAAAAAACACATGTTCCTCACATTTCTGTGGCAGAAAGTTCTGGAATCTGAGAGGAGCCACAAATTTCCTTCCACCCAGCGTTCCCCCACGTCTCCCGATAAAAATGATACCTCACTTGTGTGGGTAGGCCTAGCGCCCGCGACAGGAAACGCCCCAAAGCGCAAGGTGGACACATCCAAAGTTTTGAAGGAAAACAGAGCTGTTTTTAGCAAAGTGCCTACCTGTAGATTTTGGCCTGTAGCTCAGCCGCCACCTAGGGAAACCTACCAAACCTGTGCATTTCTGAAAACTAGAGACCTAGGGGAATCCAAGATGGGGTGACTTGTGTGGCTCGGACCAGGTTCTGTTACCCAGAATCCTTTGCAAACCTCAAAATGTGGCTAAAAAACACATGTTCCTCACATTTCTGTGGCAGAAAGTTCTGGAATCTGAGAGGAGCCACAAATTTCCTTCCACCCAGCGTTCCCCCACGTCTCCCCGATAAAAATGATACCTCACTTGTGTGGGTAGGCCTAGCGCCCGCGACAGGAAACGCCCGAAACGCCCCAAAGCCCAACGTGGACACAGCAACATTTTGGAAGGAAAACAGAGCTGTTTTTAGCAAAGTGCCTACCTGTAGATTTTGGCCTGTAGCTCAGCCGCCACCTAGGGAAACCTACCAAACCTGTGCATTACTGAAAAACTAGAGACCTAGGGGAATCCAAGATGGGGTGACTTGTGTGGCTCGGACCAGGTTCTGTTACCCAGAATCCTTTGCAAACCTCAAAATTTGGCTAAAAAACACATGTTCCTCACATTTCTGAGGCAGAAAGTTCTGGAATCTGAGAGGAACCACAAATTTCCTTCCACCCAGCGTTCCCCCACGTCTCCCGATAAAAATGATACCTCACTTGTGTGGGTAGGCCTAGCGCCCGCGACAGGAAACGCCCCAAAGCACAACGTGGACACATCCAAATTTTTGAAGGAAAACAGAGGTGTTTTTTGCAAAGTGCCTACCTGTAGATTTTGGCCTGTAGCTCAGCCGCCACCTAGGGAAACCTACCAAACCTGTGCATTTCTGAAAATTAGAGACCTAGGGGAATCCAAGATGGGGTGACTTGTGTGGCTCGGACCAGGTTCTGTTACCCAGAATCCTTTGCAAACCTCAAAATTTGGCTAAAAAAAACACATGTTCCTCACATTTCTGTGGCAGAAAGTTCTGGAATCTGAGAGGAGCCACAAATTTCCTTCCACCCAGCGTTCCCCCACGTCTCCCGATAAAAATGATACCTCACTTGTGTGGGTAGGCCTAGCGCCCGCGACAGGAAACGCCCCAAAGCGCAAGGTGGACACATCCAAATTTTTGAAGGAAAACAGAGCTGTTTTTAGCAAAGTGCCTACCTGTAGATTTTGGCCTGTAGCTCAGCCGCCACCTAAGGAAACCTACCAAACCTGTGCATTTCTGAAAACTAGAGACCTAGGGGAATCCAAGATGGGGTGACTTGTGTGGCTCGGACCAGGTTCTGTTACCCAGAATCCTTTGCAAACCTCAAAATGTGGCTAAAAAAACACATGTTCCCTCACATTTCTGTGGCAGAAAGTTCTGGAATCTGAGAGGAGCCACAAATTTCCTTCCACCCAGCGTTCCCCCACGTCTCCCGATAAAAATGATACCTCACTTGTGTGGGTAGGCCTAGCGCCCGCGACAGGAAACACCCCAAAGCGCAACGTGGACACATCCACATTTTTGAAGGAAAACAGAGCTGTTTTTTAGCAAAGTGCCTACCTGTAGATTTTGGCCTGTAGCTCAGCCGCCACCTATGGAAACCTACCAAACCTGTGCATTTCTGAAAACTAGAGACCAAGGGGAATCCAAGATGGGGTGACTTGTGTGGCTCGGACCAGGTTCTGTTACCCAGAATCCTTTGCAAACCTCAAAATTTGGCTAAAAAAACACATGTTCCTCACATTTCTGTGGCAGAAAGTTCTGGAATCTGAGGGGAGCCACAAATTTCCTTCCACCCAGCGTTCCCCCATGTCTCCCGATAAAAATGATACCTCACTTGTGTGGGTAGGCCTAGCGCCCCGCGACAGGAAACGCCCCAAAGCGCAACGTGGACACATCCAAATTTTTGAAGTAAAACAGAGGTGTTTTTTGCAAAGTGCCTACCTGTAGATTTTGGCCTGTAGCTCAGCCGCCACCTAGGGAAACCTACCAAACCTGTGCATTTCTGAAAATTAGAGACCTAGGGGGAATCCAAGATGGGGTGACTTGTGTGGCTCGGACCAGGTTCTGTTACCCAGAATTCTTTGCAAACCTCAAAATGTGGCTAAAAAAACACATGTTCCTCACATTTCTGTGGCAGAAAGTTCTGGAATCTGAGAGGAGCCACAAATTTCCTTCCACCCAGCGTTACCCCACGTCTCCCGATAAAAATGATACCTCATTTGTGTGGGTAGGCCTAGCGCCCCGCGACAGGAAACGCCCCAAAGTGCAACGTGGACACAGCCACATTTTTGAAGGAAAAGAGAGTTGTTTTTTGCAAAGTGCCTACCTGTAGATTTTGGCCTGTAGCTCAGCCGCCACCTAGGGAAACCTACCAAACCTGTGCATTTCTGAAAACTAGAGACCTAGGGGAAAACAAGATGGGGTGACTTGTGTGGCTCGGACCAGGTTCTGTTAGCCAGAATCCTTCGCAAACCTCAAAATTTGGCTAAAAAAACACATGTTCCTCACATTTCTGTGGCAGAAAGTTCTGGAATCTGAGAGGAGCCACAAATTTCCTTACACCCAGCGTTCCCCCACGTCTCCCGATAAAAATGATACCTCACTTGTGTGGGTAGGCCTAGCGCCCGCGACAGGAAACGCCCCAAAGCGCAACGTGGACACAGCCAAATTTTTAAAGGAAAACAGGTGTTTTTTTGCAAAGTGCCTACATGTAGATTTTGGCCTGTAGCTCAGCCCGCCACCTAGGGAAACCTACCAAACCTGTGCATTTCTGAAAACTAGAGACCTAGGGGAATCCAAGATGGGGTGACTTGTGTGGCTCGGACCAGGTTCCGTTACCCAGAATCCTTTGCAAACCTCAAAATTTGGCTAAAAAAACACATGTTCCTCACATTTCTGTGGCAGAAAGTTCTGGAATCTGAGAGGAGCCACAAATTTCCTTCCACCCAGCGTTCCCCCACGTCTCCCGATAAAAATGATACCTCACTTGTGTGGGTAGGCCTAGCGCCCGCGACAGGAAACGCCCCAAAGCGCAACATGGACACATCCAAATTTTTGAAGGAAAACAGAGCTGTTTTTTGCAAAGTGCCTACCTGTAGATTTTGGCCTGTAGCTCAGCCGCCACCTAGGGAAACCTACCAAACCTGTGCATTTCTGAAAACTAGAGACCTAGGGGAATCCAAGATGGGGTGACTTGTGTGGCTCGGACCAGGTTCTGTTACCCAGAATCCTTCGCAAACCTCAAAATTTGGCTAAAAAAACACATGTTCCTCACATTTCTGTGGCAGAAAGTTCTGGAATCTGAGAGGAGCCACAAATTTCCTTCCACCCAGCGTTCCCCCACGTCTCCCGATAAAAATGATACCTCACTTGTGTGGGTAGGCCTAGCGCCCGCGACAGGAAACGCCCCAAAGCGCAACGTGGACACAGCCACATTTTTGAAGGAAAACAGAGGTGTTTTTTGCAAAGTGCCTACCTGTAGATTTTGGCCTGTAGCTCAGCCGCCACCTAGGGAAACCTACCAAACCTGTGCATTTCTGAAAACTAGAGACCTAGGGGAATCCAAGATGGGGTGACTTGTGTGGCTCGGACCAGGTTCTGTTACCCAGAATCCTTTGCAAACCTCAAAATTTGGCTAAAAAAACACATGTTCCTCACATTTCTGTGGCAGAAAGTTCTGGAATCTGAGAGGAGCCACAAATTTCCTTCCACCCAGCGTTCCCCCACGTCTCCCGATAAAAATGATACCTCACTTGTGTGGGTAGGCCTAGCGCCCGCGACAGGAAACGCCCCAAAGCGCAACGTGGACACATCCAAATTTTTGAAGGAAAACAGAGGTGTTTTTTGCAAAGTGCCTACCTGTAGATTTTGGCCTGTAGCTCAGCGGCCACCTAGGGAAACCTACCAAACCTGTGCATTTCTGAAAACTAGAGACCTAGGGGAATCCAAGATGGGGTGACTTGTGTGGCTCGGACTAGGATCTGTTACCCAGAATCCTTCGCAAACCTCAAAATTTGGCTAAAAAAACACATGTTCCTCACATTTCTGTGGCAGAAAGTTCTGGAATCTGAGAGGAGCCACACATTTCCTTCCACCCAGCGTTACCCCGTGTCTCCCGATAAAAATGATACCTCACTTGTGTGGGTAGGCCTAGCGCCCGCGACAGGAAACGCCCCAAAGCGCAACGTGGACACAGCCAAATTTTTGAAGGAAAACAGAGGTGTTTTTTGCAAAGTGCCTACCTGTAGATTTTGGCCTGTAGCTCAGCTGCCACGTAGGGAAACCTACCAAACCTGTGCATTTCTGAAAACTAGAGACCTAGGGGAATCCAAGATGGGGTGACTTGTGTGGCTCGGACCAGGTTCTGTTACCCAGAATCCTTCGCAAACCTCAAAATTTGGCTAAAAAAACACATGTTCCTCACATTTCTGTGGCAGAAAGTTCTGGAATCTGAGAGGAGCCACAAATTTCCTTCCACCCAGCGTTCCCCCACGTCTCCCGATAAAAATGATACCTCACTTGTGTGGGTAGGCCTAGCGCCCGCGACAGGAAACGCCCCAAAGCGCAACGTGGACACAGCCAAATTTTTGAAGGAAAACAGAGGTGTTTTTTGCAAAGTGCCTACCTGTAGATTTTGGCCTGTAGCTCAGCCGCCACCTAGGGAAACCTACCAAACCTGTGCATTTCTGAAAACTAGAGACCTAGGGGAATCCAAGATGGGGTGACTTGTGTGGCTCGGACCAGGTTCTGTTACCCAGAATCCTTTGCAAACCTCAAAATTTGGCTAAAAAAACACATGTTCCTCACATTTCTGTGGCAGAAAGTTCTGGAATCTGAGAGGAGCCACAAATTTCCTTCCACCCAGCGTTCCCCCACGTCTCCCGATAAAAATGATACCTCACTTGTGTGGGTAGGCCTAGCGCCCGCGACAGGAAACGCCCCAAAGCGCAACGTGGACACATCCAAATTTTTGAAGGAAAACAGAGGTGTTTTTTGCAAAGTGCCTACCTGTAGATTTTGGCCTGTAGCTCAGCGGCCACCTAGGGAAACCTACCAAACCTGTGCATTTCTGAAAACTAGAGACCTAGGGGAATCCAAGATGGGGTGACTTGTGTGGCTCGGACTAGGATCTGTTACCCAGAATCCTTCGCAAACCTCAAAATTTGGTTAAAAAAACACATGTTCCTCACATTTCTGTGGCAGAAAGTTCTGGAATCTGAGAGGAGCCACACATTTCCTTCCACCCAGCGTTACCCCACGTCTCCCGATAAAAATGATACCTCACTTGTGTGGGTAGGCCTAGCGCCCGCGACAGGAAACGCCCCAAAGCGCAACGTGGACACAGCCAAATTTTTTAAGGAAAACAGAGGTGTTTTTTGCAAAGTGCCTACCTGTAGATTTTGGCCTGTAGCTCAGCTGCCACGTAGGGAAACCTACCAAACCTGTGCATTTCTGAAAACTAGAGACCTAGGGGAATCCAAGATGGGGTGACTTGTGTGGCTCGGACCAGGTTCTGTTACCCAGAATCCTTGGTAAACCTCAAAATTTGGCATAAAAACACATGTTCCTCACATTTCTGTGGCAGAAAGTTCTGGAATCTGAGAGGAGCCACAAATTTCCTTCCACCCAGCGTTCCCCCACGTCTCCCGATAAAGATAAAAATGATACCTCACTTGTGTGGGTAGGCCTAGCGCCCGCGACAGGAAACGCCCGAAAGCGCAACGTGGACACAGCCAAATTTTTGAAGGAAAACAGGTGTTTTTTGCAAAGTGCCTACATGTAGATTTTGGACTGTAGCTCAGCCGCCACCTAGGGAAACCTACCAAACCTGTGCATTTCTAAAAACTAGAGACCTAGGGGAATCCAAGATGGGGTGACTTGTGTGGCTCGGACCAGGTTCCGTTACCCAGAATCCTTTGCAAACCTCAAAATTTGGCTAAAAAAACACATGTTCCTCACATTTCTGTGGCAGAAAGTTCTGGAATCTGAGAGGAGCCACAAATTTCCTTCCACCCAGCGTTCCCCCACGTCTCCCGATAAAAATTATATCTCACTTGTGTGGGTAGGCCTAGCGCCCGCGACAGGAAACGCCCCAAAGCGCAACGTGGACACATCCAAATTTTTGAAGGAAAACAGAGCTGTTTTTAGCAAAGTGCCTACCTGTAGATTTTGGCCTGTAGCTCAGCCGCCACCTAGGGAAACCTACCAAACCTGTGCATTTCTGAAAATTAGAGACCTAGGGGAATCCAAGATGGGGTGACTTGTGTGGCTCGGACCAGGTTCTGTTACCCAGAATCCTTTGCAAACCTCAAAATTTGGCTAAAAAAACACATGTTCCTCACATTTCTGTGGCAGAAAGTTCTGGAATCTGAGAGGAGCCACAAATTTCCTTCCACCCAGCGTTACCCCACGTCTCCCGATAAAAATGATACCTCACTTGTGTGGGTAGGCCTAGCGCCCGCGACAGGAAACGCCCCAAAGCGCAACGTGGACACAGCCAAATTTTTGAAGGAAAACAGAGGTTTTTTTGCAAAGTGCCTACCTGTAGATTTTGGCCTGTAGCTCAGCCGCCACCTAGGGAAACCTACCAAACCTGTGCATTTCTGAAAACTAGAGACCTAGGGGAATCCAAGATGGGGTGACTTGTGTGGCTCGGACCAGGTTCTGTTACCCAGAATCCTTTGCAAACCTCAAAATTTGGCTGAAAAAACACATGTTCCTCACATTTCTGTGGCAGAAAGTTCTGGAATCTGAGAGGAGCCACAAATTTCCTTCCACCCAGCGTTCCCCCACGTCTCCCGATAAAAATGATACCTCACTTGTGTGGGTAGGCCTAGCGCCCGCGACAGGAAACGCCCCAAAGCGCAACGTGGACACATCCAAATTTTTGAAGGAAAACAGAGGTGTTTTTTGCAAAGTGCCTACCTGTAGATTTTGGCCTGTAGCTCAGCGGCCACCTAGGGAAACATACCAAACCTGTGCATTTCTGAAAACTAGAGACCTAGGGGAATCCAAGATGGGGTGACTTGTGTGGCTCGGACCAGGTTCTGTTACCCAGAATCCTTCGCAAACCTCAAAATTTGGCTAAAAAAACACATGTTCCTCACATTTCTGTGGCAGAAAGTTCTGGAATCTGAGAGGAGCCACAAATTTCCTTCCACCCAGCGTTCCCCCACGTCTCCCGATAAAAATTATATCTCACTTGTGTGGGTAGGCCTAGCGCCCGCGACAGGAAACGCCCCAAAGCGCAACGTGGACACATCCAAATTTTTGAAGGAAAACAGAGCTGTTTTTAGCAAAGTGCCTACCTGTAGATTTTGGCCTGTAGCTCAGCCGCCACCTAGGGAAACCTACCAAACCTGTGCATTTCTGAAAATTAGAGACCTAGGGGAATCCAAGATGGGATGACTTGTGTGGCTCGGACCAGGTTCTGTTACCCAGAATCCTTTGCAAACCTCAAAATTTGGCTAAAAAAACACATGTTCCTCACATTTCTGTGGCAGAAAGTTCTGGAATCTGAGAGGAGCCACAAATTTCCTTCCACCCAGCGTTACCCCACGTCTCCCGATAAAAATGATACCTCACTTGTGTGGGTAGGCCTAGCGCCCGCGACAGGAAACGCCCCAAAGCGCAACGTGGACACAGCCAAATTTTTGAAGGAAAACAGAGGTTTTTTTGCAAAGTGCCTACCTGTAGATTTTGGCCTGTAGCTCAGCCGCCACCTAGGGAAACCTACCAAACCTGTGCATTTCTGAAAACTAGAGACCTAGCGGAATCCAAGATGGGGTGACTTGTGTGGCTCGGACCAGGTTCTGTTACCCAGAATCCTTTGCAAACCTCAAAATTTGGCTGAAAAAACACATGTTCCTCACATTTCTGTGGCAGAAAGTTCTGGAATCTGAGAGGAGCCACAAATTTCCTTCCACCCAGCGTTCCCCCACGTCTCCCGATAAAAATGATACCTCACTTGTGTGGGTAGGCCTAGCGCCCGCGACAGGAAACGCCCCAAAGCGCAACGTGGACACATCCAAATTTTTGAAGGAAAACAGAGGTGTTTTTTGCAAAGTGCCTACCTGTAGATTTTGGCCTGTAGCTCAGCGGCCACCTAGGGAAACATACCAAACCTGTGCATTTCTGAAAACTAGAGACCTAGGGGAATCCAAGATGGGGTGACTTGTGTGGCTCGGACCAGGTTCTGTTACCCAGAATCCTTCGCAAACCTCAAAATTTGGCTAAAAAAACACATGTTCCTCACATTTCTGTGGCAGAAAGTTCTGGAATCTGAGAGGAGCCACAAATTTCCTTCCACCCAGCGTTCCCCCACGTCTCCCGATAAAAATGATACCTCACTTGTGTGGGTAGGCCTAGCGCCCGCGACAGGAAACGCCCCAAAGCGCAACGTGGACACATCCAAATTTTTGAAGGAAAACAGAGGTGTTTTTTGCAAAGTGCCTACCTGTAGATTTTGGCCTGTAGCTCAGCTGCCACGTAGGGAAACCTACCAAACCTGTGCATTTCTGAAAACTAGAGACCTAGGGGAATCCAAGATGGGGTGACTTGTGTGGCTCGGACCAGGTTCTGTTACCCAGAATCCTTGGTAAACCTCAAAATGTGGCTTAAAAACACATGTTCCTCACATTTCTGTGGCAGAAAGTTCTGGAATCTGAGAGGAGCCACAAATTTCCTTCCACCCAGCGTTCCCCCACGTCTCCCGATAAAGATAAAAATGATACCTCACTTTTGTGGGTAGTCCTAGCGCCCGCGACAGGAAACGCCCGAAAGCGCAACGTGGACACAGCCACATTTTTGAAGGAAAACAGGTGTTTTTTTCAAAGTGCCTACATGTAGATTTTGGCCTGTAGCTCAGCCGCCACCTAGGGAAACCTACCAAACCTGTGCATTTCTGAAAACTAGAGACCTAGGGGAATCCAAGATGGGGTGACTTGTGTGGCTCGGACCAGGTTCCGTTACCCAGAATCCTTTGCAAACCTCAAAATTTGGCTAAAAAAACACATGTTCCTCACATTTCTGTGGCAGAAAGTTCTGGAATCTGAGAGGAGCCACAAATTTCCTTCCACCCAGCGTTCCCCCACGTCTCCCGATAAAAATGATACCTCACTTGTGTGGGTAGGCCTAGCGCCCGCGACAGGAAATGCCCCAAAGCGCAACGTGGACACATCCAAATTTTTGAAGGAAAACAGAGCTGTTTTTAGCAAAGTGCCTACCTGTAGATTTTGGCCTGTAGCTCAGCCGCCACCTAGGGAAACCTACCAAACCTGTGCATTTCTGAAAACTAGAGACGTAGGGGAATCCAAGATGGGGTGACTTGTGTGGCTCGGACCAGGTTCTGTTACCCAGAATCCTTTGCAAACCTCAAAATTTGGCTAAAAAAACACATGTTCCTCACATTTCTGTGGAAGAAAGTTCTGGAATCTGAGAGGAGCCACAAATTTCCTTCCACCCAGCGTTCCCCCACATCTCCCGATAAAAATGATACCTCACTTGTGTGGGTAGGCCTAGCGCCCGCGACAGGAAACGCCCCAAAGCGCAACGTGGACACATCCAAATTTTTGAAGGAAAACAGAGCTGTTTTTAGCAAAGTGCCTACCTGTAGATTTTGGCCTGTAGCTCAGCCGCCACCTAGGGAAACCTACCAAACCTGTGCATTTCTGAAAACTAGAGACCTAGGGGAATCCAAGATGGGGTGACTTGTGGGGCTCGGACCAGGTTCTGTTACCCAGAATCCTTCGCAAACCTCAAAATTTGGCTAAAAAAACACATGTTCCTCACATTTCTGTGGCAGAAAGTTCTGGAATCTGAGAGGAGCCACAAATTTCCTTCCACCCAGCGTTACCCCACGTCTCCCGATAAAAATGATACCTCACTTGTGTGGGTAGGCCTAGCGCCCGCGACAGGAAACGCCCCAAAGCCCAACGTGGACACAGCAACATTTTGGAAGGAAAACAGAGCTGTTTTTAGCAAAGTGCCTACCTGTAGATTTTGGCCTGTAGCTCAGCCGCCACCTAGGGAAACCTACCAAACCTGTGCATTACTGAAAACTAGAGACCTAGGGGAATCCAAGATGGGGTGACTTGTGTGGCTCGGACCAGGTTCTGTTACCCAGAATCCTTTGCAAACCTCAAAATTTGGCTAAAAAACACATGTTCCTCACATTTCTGAGGCAGAAAGTTCTGGAATCTGAGAGGAACCACAAATTTCCTTCCACCCAGCGTTCCCCCACGTCTCCCGATAAAAATGATACCTCACTTGTGTGGGTAGGCCTAGCGCCCGCGACTGGAAACGCCCCAAAGCACAACGTGGACACATCCAAATTTTTGAAGGAAAACAGAGGTGTTTTTTGCAAAGTGCCTACCTGTAGATTTTGGCCTGTAGCTCAGCCGCCACCTAGGGAAACCTACCAAACCTGTGCATTTCTGAAAATTAGAGACCTAGGGGAATCCAAGATGGGGTGACTTGTGTGGCTCGGACCAGGTTCTGTTACCCAGAATCCTTTGCAAACCTCAAAATTTGGCTAAAAAAACACATGTTCCTCACATTTCTGTGGCAGAAAGTTCTGGAATCTGAGAGGAGCCACAAATTTCCTTCCACCCAGCGTTCCCCCACGTCTCCCGATAAAAATGATACCTCACTTGTGTGGGTAGGCCTAGCGCCCGCGACAGGAAACGCCCCAAAGCGCAAGGTGGACACATCCAAATTTTTGAAGGAAAACAGAGCTGTTTTTAGCAAAGTGCCTACCTGTAGATTTTGGCCTGTAGCTCAGCCGCCACCTAGGGAAACCTACCAAACCTGTGCATTTCTGAAAACTAGAGACCTAGGGGAATCCAAGATGGGGTGACTTGTGTGGCTCGGACCAGGTTCTGTTACCCAGAATCCTTTGCAAACCTCAAAATGTGGCTAAAAAACACATGTTCCTCACATTTCTGTGGCAGAAAGTTCTGGAATCTGAGAGGAGCCACAAATTTCCTTCCACCCAGCGTTCCCCCACGTCTCCCGATAAAAATGATACCTCACTTGTGTGGGTAGGCCTAGCGCCCGCGACAGGAAACACCCCAAAGCGCAACGTGGACACATCCACATTTTTGAAGGAAAACAGAGCTGTTTTTAGCAAAGTGCCTACCTGTAGATTTTGGCCTGTAGCTCAGCCGCCACCTAGGGAAACCTACCAAACCTGTGCATTTCTGAAAACTAGAGACCTAGGGGAATCCAAGATGGGGTGACTTGTGTGGCTCGGACCAGGTTCTGTTACCCAGAATCCTTTGCAAACCTCAAAATTTGGCTAAAAAACACATGTTCCTCACATTTCTGTGGCAGAAAGTTCTGGAATCTGAGGGGAGCCACAAATTTCCTTCCACCCAGCGTTCCCCCATGTCTCCCGATAAAAATGATACCTCACTTGTGTGGGTAGGCCTAGCGCCCGCGACAGGAAACGCCCCAAAGCGCAACGTGGACACAGCCAAATTTTTGAAGGAAAACAGAGGTGTTTTTTGCAAAGTGCCTACCTGTAGATTTTGGCCTGTAGCTCAGCCGCCACCTAGGGAAACCTACCAAACCTGTGCATTTCTGAAAACTAGAGACCTAGGGGAATCCAAGATGGGGTGACTTGTGTGGCTCGGACCAGGTTCTGTTACCCAGAATCCTTTGCAAACCTCAAAATTTGGCTAAAAAAACACATGTTCCTCACATTTCTGTGGCAGAAAGTTCTGGAATCTGAGAGGAGCCACAAATTTCCTTCCACCCAGCGTTCCCCCACGTCTCCCGATAAAAATGATACCTCACTTGTGTGGGTAGGCCTAGCGCCCGCGACAGGAAACGCCCCAAAGCGCAACGTGGACACATCCAAATTTTTGAAGGAAAACAGAGGTGTTTTTTGCAAAGTGCCTACCTGTAGATTTTGGCCTGTAGCTCAGCGGCCACCTAGGGAAACCTACCAAACCTGTGCATTTCTGAAAACTAGAGACCTAGGGGAATCCAAGATGGGGTGACTTGTGTGGCTCGGACTAGGATCTGTTACCCAGAATCCTTCGCAAACCTCAAAATTTGGCTAAAAAAACACATGTTCCTCACATTTCTGTGGCAGAAAGTTCTGGAATCTGAGAGGAGCCACACATTTCCTTCCACCCAGCGTTACCCCACGTCTCCCGATAAAAATGATACCTCACTTGTGTGGGTAGGCCTAGCGCCCGCGACAGGAAACGCCCCAAAGCGCAACGTGGACACAGCCAAATTTTTTAAGGAAAACAGAGGTGATTTTTGCAAAGTGCCTACCTGTAGATTTTGGCCTGTAGCTCAGCTGCCACGTAGGGAAACCTACCAAACCTGTGCATTTCTGAAAACTAGAGACCTAGGGGAATCCAAGATGGGGTGACTTGTGTGGCTCGGACCAGGTTCTGTTACCCAGAATCCTTTGCAAACCTCAAAATTTGGCTAAAAAAACACATGTTCCTCACATTTCTGTGGCAGAAAGTTCTGGAATCTGAGAGGAGCCACAAATTTCCTTCCACCCAGCGTTCCCCCACGTCTCCCGATAAAAATGATACCTCACTTGTGTGGGTAGGCCTAGCGCCCGCGACAGGAAACGCCCCAAAGCGCAACGTGGACACATCCAAATTTTTGAAGGAAAACAGAGGTGTTTTTTGCAAAGTGCCTACCTGTAGATTTTGGCCTGTAGCTCAGCGGCCACCTAGGGAAACCTACCAAACCTGTGCATTTCTGAAAACTAGAGACCTAGGGGAATCCAAGATGGGGTGACTTGTGTGGCTCGGACTAGGATCTGTTACCCAGAATCCTTCGCAAACCTCAAAATTTGGCTAAAAAAACACATGTTCCTCACATTTCTGTGGCAGAAAGTTCTGGAATCTGAGAGGAGCCACACATTTCCTTCCACCCAGCGTTACCCCACGTCTCCCGATAAAAATGATACCTCACTTGTGTGGGTAGGCCTAGCGCCCGCGACAGGAAACGCCCCAAAGCGCAACGTCGACACAGCCAAATTTTTGAAGGAAAACAGAGGTGTTTTTTGCAAAGTGCCTACCTGTAGATTTTGGCCTGTAGCTCAGCTGCCACGTAGGGAAACCTACCAAACCTGTGCATTTCTGAAAACTAGAGACCTAGGGGAATCCAAGATGGGGTGACTTGTGTGGCTCGGACCAGGTTCTGTTACCCAGAATCCTTGGTAAACCTCAAAATTTGGCATAAAAACACATGTTCCTCACATTTCTGTGGCAGAAAGTTCTGGAATCTGAGAGGAGCCACAAATTTCCTTCCACCCAGCGTTCCCCCACGTCTCCCGATAAAGATAAAAATGATACCTCACTTGTGTGGGTAGGCCTAGCGCCCGCGACAGGAAACGCCCGAAAGCGCAACGTGGACACAGCCAAATTTTTGAAGGAAAACAGGTGTTTTTTGCAAAGTGCCTACATGTAGATTTTGGACTGTAGCTCAGCCGCCACCTAGGGAAACCTACCAAACCTGTGCATTTCTGAAAACTAGAGACCTAGGGGAATCCAAGATGGGGTGACTTGTGTGGCTCGGACCAGGTTCCGTTACCCAGAATCCTTTGCAAACCTCAAAATTTGGCTAAAAAAACACATGTTCCTCACATTTCTGTGGCAGAAAGTTCTGGAATCTGAGAGGAGCCACAAATTTCCTTCCACCCAGCGTTCCCCCACGTCTCCCGATAAAAATTATATCTCACTTGTGTGGGTAGGCCTAGCGCCCGCAACAGGAAACGCCCCAAAGCGCAACGTGGACACATCCAAATTTTTGAAGGAAAACAGAGCTGTTTTTAGCAAAGTGCCTACCTGTAGATTTTGGCCTGTAGCTCAGCCGCCACCTAGGGAAACCTACCAAACCTGTGCATTTCTGAAAACTAGAGACCTAGGGGAATCCAAGATGGGGTGACTTGTGTGGCTCGGACCAGGTTCTGTTACCCAGAATCCTTTGCAAACCTCAAAATTTGGCTAAAAAAACACATGTTCCTCACATTTCTGTGGCAGAAAGTTCTGGAATCTGAGAGGAGCCACAAATTTCCTTCCACCCAGCGTTCCCCCACGTCTCCCGATAAAAATGATACCTCACTTGTGTGGGTAGGCGTAGCGCCCGCGACAGGAAACGCCCCAAAGCGCAACGTGGACACAGCCAAATTTTTGAAGGAAAACAGAGGTTTTTTTGCAAAGTGCCTACCTGTAGATTTTGGCCTGTAGCTCAGCCGCCACCTAGGGAAACCTACCAAACCTGTGCATTTCTGAAAACTAGAGACCTAGGGGAATCCAAGATGGGGTGACTTGTGTGGCTCGGACCAGGTTCTGTTACCCAGAATCCTTTGCAAACCTCAAAATTTGGCTAAAAAAACACATGTTCCTCACATTTCTGTGGCAGAAAGTTCTGGAATCTGAGAGGAGCCACAAATTTCCTTCCACCCAGCGTTCCCCCACGTCTCCCGATAAAAATGATACCTCACTTGTGTGGGTAGGCCTAGCGCCCGCGACAGGAAACGCCCCAAAGCGCAACGTGGACACATCCAAATTTTTGAAGGAAAACAGAGGTGTTTTTTGCAAAGTGCCTACCTGTAGATTTTGGCCTGTAGCTCAGCGGCCACCTAGGGAAACATACCAAACCTGTGCATTTCTGAAAACTAGAGACCTAGGGGAATCCAAGATGGGGTGACTTGTGTGGCTCGGACCAGGTTCTGTTACCCAGAATCCTTCGCAAACCTCAAAATTTGGCTAAAAAAACACATGTTCCTCACATTTCTGTGGCAGAAAGTTCTGGAATCTGAGAGGAGCCACAAATTTCCTTCCACCCAGCGTTCCCCCACGTCTCCCGATAAAAATGATACCTCACTTGTGTGGGTAGGCCTAGCGCCCGCGACAGGAAACGCCCCAAAGCGCAACGTGGACACATCCAAATTTTTGAAGGAAAACAGAGGTGTTTTTTGCAAAGTGCCTACCTGTAGATTTTGGCCTGTAGCTCAGCTGCCACGTAGGGAAACCTACCAAACCTGTGCATTTCTGAAAACTAGAGACCTAGGGGAATCCAAGATGGGGTGACTTGTGTGGCTCGGACCAGGTTCTGTTACCCAGAATCCTTGGTAAACCTCAAAATGTGGCTTAAAAACACATGTTCCTCACATTTCTGTGGCAGAAAGTTCTGGAATCTGAGAGGAGCCACAAATTTCCTTCCACCCAGCGTTCCCCCACGTCTCCCGATAAAGATAAAAATTATACCTCACTTTTGTGGGTAGTCCTAGCGCCCGCGACAGGAAACGCCCGAAAGCGCAACGTGGACACAGCCACATTTTTGAAGGAAAACAGGTGTTTTTTTCAAAGTGCCTACATGTAGATTTTGGCCTGTAGCTCAGCCGCCACCTAGGGAAACCTACCAAACCTGTGCATTTCTGAAAACTAGAGACCTAGGGGAATCCAAGATGGGGTGACTTGTGTGGCTCGGACCAGGTTCCGTTACCCAGAATCCTTTGCAAACCTCAAAATTTGGCTAAAAAAACACATGTTCCTCACATTTCTGTGGCAGAAAGTTCTGGAATCTGAGAGGAGCCACAAATTTCCTTCCACCCAGCGTTCCCCCACGTCTCCCGATAAAAATGATACCTCACTTGTGTGGGTAGGCCTAGCGCCCGCGACAGGAAATGCCCCAAAGCGCAACGTGGACACATCCAAATTTTTGAAGGAAAACAGAGCTGTTTTTAGCAAAGTGCCTACCTGTAGATTTTGGCCTGTAGCTCAGCCGCCACCTAGGGAAACCTACCAAACCTGTGCATTTCTGAAAACTAGAGACGTAGGGGAATCCAAGATGGGGTGACTTGTGTGGCTCGGACCAGGTTCTGTTACCCAGAATCCTTTGCAAACCTCAAAATTTGGCTAAAAAAACACATGTTCCTCACATTTCTGTGGAAGAAAGTTCTGGAATCTGAGAGGAGCCACAAATTTCCTTCCACCCAGCGTTCCCCCACATCTCCCGATAAAAATGATACCTCACTTGTGTGGGTAGGCCTAGCGCCCGCGACAGGAAACGCCCCAAAGCGCAACGTGGACACATCCAAATTTTTGAAGGAAAACAGAGCTGTTTTTAGCAAAGTGCCTACCTGTAGATTTTGGCCTGTAGCTCAGCCGCCACCTAGGGAAACCTACCAAACCTGTGCATTTCTGAAAACTAGAGACCTAGGGGAATCCAAGATGGGGTGACTTGTGGGGCTCGGACCAGGTTCTGTTACCCAGAATCCTTCGCAAACCTCAAAATTTGGCTAAAAAAACACATGTTCCTCACATTTCTGTGGCAGAAAGTTCTGGAATCTGAGAGGAGCCACAAATTTCCTTCCACCCAGCGTTACCCCACGTCTCCCGATAAAAATGATACCTCACTTGTGTGGGTAGGCCTAGCGCCCGCGACAGGAAACGCCCCAAAGCGCAACGTGGACACAGCCACATTTTTGAAGGAAAACAGAGGTGTTTTTTGCAAAGTGCCTACCTGTAGATTTTGGCCTGTAGCTCAGCTGCCACGTAGGGAAACCTACCAAACCTGTGCATTTCTGAAAACTAGAGACCTAGTGGAATCCAAGATGGGGTGACTTGTGTGGCTCGGACCCGGTTCTGTTACCCAGAATCCTTGGTAAACCTCAAAATTTGGCTTAAAAACACATGTTCCTCACATTTCTGTGGCAGAAAGTTCTGGAATCTGAGAGGAGCCACAAATTTCCTTCCACCCAGCGTTCCCCCACGTCTCCCGATAAAGATAAAAATTATACCTCACTTGTGTGGGTAGGCCTAGCGCCCGCGACAGGAAACGCCCCAAAGAGCAACGTGGACACAGCCAAATTTTTGAAGGAAAACAGGTGTTTTTTGCAAAGTGCATACCTGTAGATTTTGGCCTGTAGCTCAGCCGCCACCTAGGGAAACCTACCAAACCTGTGCATTTCTGAAAACTAGAGACCTAGGGGAATCCAAGATGGGGTGACTTGTGTGGCTCGGACCAGGTTCCGTTACCCAGAATCCTTTGCAAACCTCAAAATTTGGCTAAAAAAACACATGTTCCTCACATTTCTGTGGCAGAAAGTTCTGGAATCTGAGAGGAGCCACAAATTTCCTTCCACCCAGCGTTCCCGCACGTCTCCCGATAAAAATGATACCTCACTTGTGTGGGTAGGCCTAGCGCCCGCAACAGGAAACGCCCCAAAGCGCAACGTGGACACATCCAAATTTTTGAAGGAAAACAGAGCTGTTTTTAGCAAAGTGCCTACCTGTAGATTTTGGCCTGTAGCTCAGCCGCCACCTATGGAAACCTACCAAACCTGTGCATTTCTGAAAACTAGAGACCTAGGGGAATCCAAGATGGGGTGACTTGTGTGGCTCGGACCAGGTTCTGTTACCCAGAATCCTTCGCAAACCTCAAAATTTGGCTAAAAAACACATGTTCCTCACATTTCTGTGGCAGAAAGTTCTGGAATCTGAGAGGAGCCACAAATTTCCTTCCACCCAGCGTTCCCCCACATCTCCCGATAAAAATGATACCTCACTTGTGTGGGTAGGCCTAGCGCCCGCGACAGGAAACGCCCCAAAGCGCAACGTGGACACATCCAAATTTTTGAAGGAAAACAGAGGTGTTTTTTGCAAAGTGCCTACCTGTAGATTTTGGCCTGTAGCTCAGCCGCCACCTAGGGAAACCTACCAAACCTGTGCATTTCTGAAAACTAGAGACCTAGGGGAATCCAAGATGGGGTGACTTGTGTGGCTCGGGCCAGGTTCTGTTACCCAGAATCCTTTGCAAACCTCAAAATTTGGCTAAAAAAACACATGTTCCTCACATTTCTGTGGCAGAAAGTTCTGGAATCTGAGAGGAGCCACAAATTTCCTTCCACCCAGCGTTACCCCACGTCTCCCGATAAAAATGATACTTCATTTGTGTGGGTAGGCCTAGCGCCCGCGACAGGAAACGCCCCAAAGTGCAACGTGGACACAGCCACATTTTTGAAGGAAAACAGAGTTGTTTTTTGCAAAGTGCCTACCTGTAGATTTTGGCCTGTAGCTCAGCCGCCACCTAGGGAAACCTACCAAACCTGTGCATTTCTGAAAACTAGAGACCTAGGGGAATCCAAGATGGGGTGACTTGTGTGGCTCGGACCAGGTTCTGTTACCCAGAATCCTTCGCAAACCTCAAAATTTGGCTAAAAAAACACATGTTCCTCACATTTCTGTGGCAGAAAGTTCTGGAATCTGAGAGGAGCCACAAATTTCCTTTCACCCAGCGTTCCCCCACGTCTCCCGATAAGAATGATACCTCACTTGTGTGGGTAGGCCTAGCGCCCGCGACAGGAAACGCCCCAAAGCGCAACGTGGACACATCCAAATTTTTGAAGGAAAACAGAGGTGTTTTTTGCAAAGTGCCTACCTGTAGATTTTGGCCTGTAGCTCAGCGGCCACCTAGGGAAACCTACCAAACCTGTGCATTTCTGAAAACTAGAGACCTAGGGGAATCCAAGATGGGGTGACTTGTGTGGCTCGGACTAGGATCTGTTACCCAGAATCCTTCGCAAACCTCAAAATTTGGCTAAAAAAACACATGTTCCTCACATTTCTGTGGCAGAAAGTTCTGGAATCTGAGAGGAGCCACACATTTCCTTCCACCCAGCGTTACCCCACGTCTCCCGATAAAAATGATACCTCACTTGTGTGGGTAGGCCTAGCGCCCGCGACAGGAAACGCCCCAAAGCGCAACGTGGACACAGCCAAATTTTTGAAGGAAAACAGAGGTGTTTTTTGCAAAGTGCCTACCTGTAGATTTTGGCCTGTAGCTCAGCTGCCACGTAGGGAAACCTACCAAACCTGTGCATTTCTGAAAACTAGAGACCTAGGGGAATCCAAGATGGGGTGACTTGTGTGGCTCGGACCAGGTTCTGTTACCAAGAATCCTTGGTAAACCTCAAAATTTGGCTTAAAAACACATGTTCCTCACATTTCTGTGGCAGAAAGTTCTGGAATCTGAGAGGAGCCACAAATTTCCTTCCACCCAGCGTTCCCCCACGTCTCCCGATAAAGATAAAAATGATACCTCACTTGTGTGGGTAGGCCTAGCGCCCGCGACAGGAAACGCCCGAAAGCGCAACGTGGACACAGCCAAATTTTTGAAGGAAAACAGGTGTTTTTTGCAAAGTGCCTACATGTAGATTTTGGCCTGTAGCTCAGCCGCCACCTAGGGAAACCTACCAAACCTGTGCATTTCTGAAAACTAGAGACCTAGGGGAATCCAAGATGGGGTGACTTGTGTGGCTCGGACCAGGTTCCGTTACCCAGAATCCTTTGCAAACCTCAAAATTTGGCTAAAAAAACACATGTTCCTCACATTTCTGTGGCAGAAAGTTCTGGAATCTGAGAGGAGCCACAAATTTCCTTCCACCCAGCGTTCCCCCACGTCTCCCGATAAAAATGATACCTCACTTGTGTGGGTAGGCCTAGCGCCCGCGACAGGAAACGCCCCAAAGCGCAACGTGGACACATCCAAATTTTTGAAGGAAAACAGAGCTGTTTTTAGCAAAGTGACTACCTGTAGATTTTGTCCTGTAGCTCAGCCGCCACCTAGGGAAACCTACCAAACCTGTGCATTTCTGAAAACTAGAGACGTAGGGGAATCCAAGATGGGGTGACTTGTGTGGCTCGGACCAGGTTCTGTTACCCAGAATCCTTTGCAAACCTCAAAATGTGGCTAAAAAACACATGTTCCTCACATTTCTGTGGCAGAAAGTTCTGGAATCTGAGAGGAGCCACAAATTTCCTTCCACCCAGCGTTACCCCACGTCTCCCGATAAAAATGATACCTCATTTGTGTGGGTAGGCCTAGCGCCCGCAACAGGAAACGCCCCAAGGTGCAACGTGGACACAGCCACATTTTTGAAGGAAAACAGAGTTGTTTTTTGCAAAGTGCCTACCTGTAGATTTTGGCCTGTAGCTCAGCCGCCACCTAGGGAAACCTACCAAACCTGTGCATTTCTGAAAACTAGAGACCTAGGGGAATCCAAGATGGGGTGACTTGTGTGGCTCGGACCAGGTTCTGTTACACAGAATCCTTCGCAAACCTCAAAATGTGGCTAAAAAAACACATGTTCCTCACATTTCTGTGGCAGAAAGTTCTGGAATCTGAGAGGAGCCACAAATTTCCTTCCACCCAGCGTTCCCCCACGTCTCCCGATAAAAATGATACCTCACTTGTGTGGGTAGGCCTAGCGCCCGCGACAGGAAACGCCCCAAAGCGCAACGTGGACACAGCCAAATATTTGAAGGAAAACAGAGGTGTTTTTTGCAAAGTGCCTACCTGTAGATTTTGGCCTGTAGCTCAGCCGCCACCTAGGGAAACCTACCAAACCTGTGCATTTCTGAAAACTAGAGACCTAGGGGAATCCAAGATGGGGTGACTTGTGTGGCTCGGACCAGGTTCTGTTACCCAGAATCCTTTGCAAACCTCAAAATTTGGCTAAAAAAACACATGTTCCTCACATTTCTGTGGCAGAAAGTTCTGGAATCTGAGAGGAGCCACAAATTTCCTTCCACCCAGCATTCCCCCACGTCTCCCGATAAAAATGATACCTCACTTGTGTGGGTAGGCCTAGCACCCGCGACAGGAAACGCCCCAAAGCGCAACGTGGACACATCCACATTTTTGAAGGAAAACAGAGGTGTTTTTTGCAAAGTGCCTACCTGTAGATTTTGGCCTGTAGCTCAGCGGCCACCTAGGGAAACCTACCAAACCTGTGCATTTCTGAAAACTAGAGACCTAGGGGAATCCAAGATGGGGTGACTTGTGTGGCTCGGACCAGGTTCTGTTACCCAGAATCCTTCGCAAACCTCAAAATCTGGCTAAAAAAACCCATGTTCCTCACATTTCTGTGGCAGAAAGTTCTGGAATCTGAGAGGAGCCACAAATTTCCTTCCACCCAGCGTTCCCCCACGTCTCCCGATAAAAATGATACCTCACTTGTGTGGGTAGGCCTAGCGCCCGCGACAGGAAACGCCCCAAAGCGCAACGTGGACACATCCAAATTTTTGAAGGAAAACAGAGGTGTTTTTTGCAAAGTGCCTACCTGTAGATTTTGGCCTGTAGCTCAGCGGCCACCTAGGGAAACCTACCAAACCTGTGCATTTCTGAAAACTAGAGACCTAGGGGAATCCAAGATGGGGTGACTTGTGTGGCTCGGACTAGGATCTGTTACCCAGAATCCTTCGCAAACCTCAAAATGTGGCTAAAAAAACACATGTTCCTCACATTTCTGTGGCAGAAAGTTCTGGAATCTGAGAGGAGCCACACATTTCCTTCCACCCAGCGTTACCCCACGTCTCCCGATAAAAATGATACCTCACTTGTGTGGGTAGGCCCAGCGCCCGCGACAGGAAACGCCCCAAAGCGCAACGTGGACACAGCCACATTTTTGAAGGAAAACAGAGGTGTTTTTTGCAAAGTGCCTACCTGTAGATTTTGGCCTGTAGCTCAGCTGCCACGTAGGGAAACCTACCAAACCTGTGCATTTCTGAAAACTAGAGACCTAGGGGAATCCAAGATGGGGTGACTTGTGTGGCTCGGACCAGGTTCTGTTACCCAGAATCCTTGGTAAACCTCAAAATTTGGCTTAAAAACACATGTTCCTCACATTTCTGTGGCAGAAAGTTCTGGAATCTGAGAGGAGCCACAAATTTCCTTCCACCCAGCGTTCCCCCACGTCTCCCGATAAAGATAAAAATGATACCTCACTTGTGTGGGTAGGCCTAGCGCCCGCGACAGGAAACGCCCGAAAGCGCAACGTGGACACAGCCAAATTTTTGAAGGAAAACAGGTGTTTTTTGCAAAGTGCCTACATGTAGATTTTGGCCTGTAGCTCAGCCGCCACCTAGGGAAACCTACCAAACCTGTGCATTTCTGAAAACTAGAGACCTAGGGGAATCCAAGATGGGGTGACTTGTGTGGCTCGGACCAGGTTCCGTTACCCAGAATCCTTTGCAAACCTCAAAATTTGGCTAAAAAAACACATGTTCCTCACATTTCTGTGGCAGAAAGTTCTGGAATCTGAGAGGAGCCACAAATTTCCTTCCACCCAGCGTTCCCCCACGTCTCCCGATAAAAATGATACCTCATTTGTGTGGGTAGGCCTAGCGCCCGCGACAGGAAACGCCCCAAAGCGCAACGTGGACACATCCAAATTTTTGAAGGAAAACAGAGCTGTTTTTAGCAAAGTGCCTACCTGTAGATTTTGGCCTGTAGCTCAGCCGCCACCTAGGGAAACCTACCAAACCTGTGCATTTCTGAAAACTAGAGACTTAGGGGAATCCAAGATGGGGTGACTTGTGTGGCTCGGACCAGGTTCTGTTACCCAGAATCCTTCGCAAACCTCAAAATTTGGCTAAAAAAACACATGTTCCTCACATTTCTGTGGCAGAAAGTTCTGGAATCTGAGAGGAGCCACAAATTTCCTTCCACCCAGCGTTACCCCACGTCTCCCGATAAAAATTATACCTCACTTGTGTGGGTAGGCCTAGCGCCCGCGACAGGAAACGCCCCAAAGCGCAACGTGGACACAGCCAAATTTTTGAAGGAAAACAGAGGTGTTTTTTGCAAAGTGCCTACCTGTAGATTTTGGCCTGTAGCTCAGCTGCCACCTAGGGAAACCTACCAAACCTGTGCATTTCTGAAAACTAGAGACCTAGGGGAATCCAAGATGGGGTGACTTGTGTGGCTCGGACCAGGTTCTGTTACCCAGAATCCTTGGTAAACCTCAAAATTTGGCTTAAAAACACATGTTCCTCACATTTCTGTGGCAGAAAGTTCTGGAATCTGAGAGGAGCCACAAATTTCCTTCCACCCAGCGTTCCCCCACGTCTCCCGATAAAGATAAAAATGATACCTCACTTGTGTGGGTAGGCCTAGCGCCCGCGACAGGAAACGCCCCAAAGCGCAACGTGGACACAGCCAAATTTTTGAAGGAAAACAGGTGTTTTTTGCAAAGTGCCTACCTGTAGATTTTGGCCTGTAGCTCAGCCGCCACCTAGGGAAACCTACCAAACCTGTGCATTTCTGAAAACTAGAGACCTAGGGGAATCCAAGATGGGGTGACTTGTGTGGCTCGGACCAGGTTCCGTTACCCAGAATCCTTTGCAAACCTCAAAATTTGGCAAAAAAAACACATGTTCCTCACATTTCTGTGGCAGAAAGTACTGGAATCAGAGAGGAGCCACAAATTTCCTTCCACCCAGCGTTCCCCCACGTCTCCCGATAAAAATGATACCTCACTTGTGTGGGTAGGCCTAGCGCCCGCGACAGGAAACGCCCCAAAGCGCAAAGTGGACACATCCAAATTTTTGAAGGAAAACAGAGCTGTTTTTAGCAAAGTGCCTACCTGTAGATTTTGGCCTGTAGCTCAGCCGCCACCTAGGGAAACCTACCAAACCTGTGCATTTCTGAAAACTAGAGACCTAGGGGAATCCAAGATGGGGTGACTTGTGTGGCTCGGACCAGGTTCTGTTACCCAGAATCCTTTGCAAACCTCACAATTTGGCTAAAAAACACATGTTCCTCACATTTCTGTGGCAGAAAGTTCTGGAATCTGAGAGGAGCCACAAATTTCCTTCCACCCAGCGTTCCCCCACGTCTCCCGATAAAAATGATACCTCACTTGTGTGGGTAGGCCTAGCGCCCGCGACAGGAAACGCCCCAAAGCGCAACGTGGACACAGCCCAATTTTTGAAGGAAAACAGAGGTGTTTTTTGCAAAGTGCCTACCTGTAGATTTTGGCCTGTAGCTCAGCCGCCACCTAGGGAAACCTACCAAACCTGTGCATTTCTGAAAACTAGAGACCTAGAGGAATCCAAGATGGGGTGACTTGTGTGGCTCGGACCAGGTTCTGTTACCCAGAATCCTTTGCAAACCTCAAAATTTGGCTAAAAAAACACATGTTCCTCACATTTCTGTGGCAGAAAGTTCTGGAATCTGAGAGGAGCCACAAATTTCCTTCCACCCAACGTTCCCCCACGTCTCCCGATAAAAATGATACCTCATTTGTGTGGGTAGGCCTAGCGCCCGCGACAGGAAACGCCCCAAAGCGCAACGTGGACACAGCCACATTTTTGAAGGAAAACAGAGTTGTTTTTTGCAAAGTGCCTACCTGTAGATTTTGGCCTGTAGCTCAGCCGCCACCTAGGGAAACCTACCAAACCTGTGCCTTTCTGAAAACTAGAGACCTAGGGGAATCCAAGATGGGGTGACTTGTGTGGCTCGGACCAGGTTCTGTTACCCAGAATCCTTCGCAAACCTCAAAATTTGGCTAAAAAAACACATGTTCCTCACATTTCTGTGGCAGAAAGTTCTGGAATCTGAGAGGAGCCACAAATTTCCTTCCACCCAGCGTTTCCCCACGTCTCCCGATAAAAATGATACCTCACTTGTGTGGGTAGGCCTAGCGCCCGCGACAGGAAACGCCCCAAAGCGCAACGTGGACACATCCAAATTTTTGAAGGAAAACAGAGCTGTTTTTAGCAAAGTGCCTACCTGTAGATTTTGGCCTGTAGCTCAGCCGCCACCTAGGGAAACCTACCAAACCTGTGCATTTCTGAAAACTAGAGACCTAGGGGAATCCAAGATGGAGTGACTTGTGTGGCTCGGACCAGGTTCTGTTACCCAGAATCCTTTGCAAACCTCAAAATTTGGCTAAAAAACACATGTTCCTCACATTTCTGTGGCAGAAAGTTCTGGAATCTGAGAGGAACCACAAATTTCCTTCCACCCAGCGTTCCCCCACGTTTCCCGATAAAAATGATACCTCACTTGTGTGGGTAGGCCTAGCGCCCGCGACAGGAAACGCCCCAAAGCGCAACGTGGACACATCCAAATTTTTTAAGGAAAACAGAGGTGTTTTTTGCAAAGTGCCTACCTGTAGATTTTGGCCTGTAGCTCAGCCGCCACCTAGGGAAACCTACCAAACCTGTGCATTTCTGAAAATTAGAGACGTAGGGGAATCCAAGATGGGGTGACTTGTGTGGCTCGGACCAGGTTCTGTTACCCAGAATCCTTCGCAAACCTCAAAATGTGGCTAAAAAAACACATGTTCCTCACATTTCTGTGGCAGAAAGTTCTGGAATCTGAGAGGAGCCACAAATTTCCTTCCACCCAGCGTTCCCCCACGTCTCCCGATAAGAATGATACCTCACTTGTGTGGGTAGGCCTAGCGCCCGCGACAGGAAACGCCCCAAAGCGCAACGTGGACACAGCCACATTTTTGAAGGAAAACAGAGGTGTTTTTTGCAAAGTGCCTACCTGTAGATTTTGGCCTGTAGCTCAGCCGCCACCTAGGGAAACCTACCAAACCTGTGCATTTCTGAAAACTAGAGACCTAGGGGAATCCAAGATGGGGTGACTTGTGTTGGTCGGACCAGGTTCTGTTACCCAGAATCCTTTGCAAACCTCAAAATTTGGCTAAAAAAACACATGTTCCTCACATTTCTGTGGCAGAAAGTTCTGGAATCTGAGAGGAGCCACAAATTTCCTTCCACCCAGCGTTCCCCCACGTCTCCCGATAAAAATGATACCTCACTTGTGTGGGTAGGCCTAGCGCCCGCGACAGGAAACGCCCCAAAGCGCAACGTGGACACATCCAAATTTTTGAAGGAAAACAGAGGTGTTTTTTGCAAAGTGCCTACCTGTAGATTTTGGCCTGTAGCTCAGCGGCCACCTAGGGAAACCTACCAAACCTGTGCATTTCTGAAAACTAGAGACCTAGGGGAATCCAAGATGGGGTGACTTGTGTGGCTCGGACTAGGATCTGTTACCCAGAATCCTTCGCAAACCTCAAAATTTGGCTAAAAAAACACATGTTCCTCACATTTCTGTGGCAGAAAGTTCTGGAATCTGAGAGGAGCCACACATTTCCTTCCACCCAGCGTTACCCCACGTCTCCCGATAAAAATGATACCTCACTTGTGTGGGTAGGCCTAGCGCCCGCGACAGGAAACGCCCCAAAGCGCAACGTGGACACAGCCAAATTTTTGAAGGAAAACAGAGGTGTTTTTTGCAAAGTGCCTACCTGTAGATTTTGGCCTGTAGCTCAGCTGCCGCGTAGGGAAACCTACCAAACCTGTGCATTTCTGAAAACTAGAGACCTAGGGGAATCCAAGATGGGGTGACTTGTGTGGCTCGGACCAGGTTCTGTTACCCAGAATCCTTGGTAAACCTCAAAATTTGGCTTAAAAACACATGTTCCTCAGATTTCTGTGGCAGAAAGTTCTGGAATCTGAGAGGAGCCACAAATTTCCTTCCACCCAGCGTTCCCCCACGTCTCCCGATAAAGATAAAAATGATACCTCACTTGTGTGGGTAGGCCTAGCGCCCGCGACAGGAAACGCCCGAAAGCGCAACGTGGACACAGCCAAATTTTTGAAGGAAAACAGGTGTTTTTTGCAAAGTGCCTACATGTAGATTTTGGCCTGTAGCTCAGCCGCCACCTAGGGAAACCTACCAAACCTGTGCATTTCTGAAAACTAGAGACCTAGGGGAATCCAAGATGGGGTGACTTGTGTGGCTCGGACCAGGTTCCGTTACCCAGAATCCTTTGCAAACCTCAAAATTTGGCTAAAAAAACACATGTTCCTCACATTTCTGTGGCAGAAAGTTCTGGAATCTGAGAGGAGCCACAAATTTCCTTCCACCCAGCGTTCCCCCACGTCTCCCGATAAAAATGATACCTCACTTGTGTGGGTAGGCCTAGCGCCCGCGACAGGAAACGCCCCAAAGCGCAACGTGGACACATCCAAATTTTTGAAGGAAAACAGAGCTGTTTTTAGCAAAGTGACTACCTGTAGATTTTGGCCTGTAGCTCAGCCGCCACCTAGGGAAACCTACCAAACCTGTGCATTTCTGAAAACTAGAGACCTAGGGGAATCCAAGATGGGGTGACTTGTGTGGCTCGGACCAGGTTCTGTTACACAGAATCCTTCGCAAACCTCAAAATGTGGCTAAAAAAACACATGTTCCTCACATTTCTGTGGCAGAAAGTTCTGGAATCTGAGAGGAGCCACAAATTTCCTTCCACCCAGCGTTCCCCCACGTCTCCCGATAAAAATGATACCTCACTTGTGTGGGTAGGCCTAGCGCCCGCGACAGGAAACGCCCCAAAGCGCAACGTGGACACAGCCAAATATTTGAAGGAAAACAGAGGTGTTTTTTGCAAAGTGCCTACCTGTAGATTTTGGCCTGTAGCTCAGCCGCCACCTAGGGAAACCTACCAAACCTATGCATTTCTGAAAACTAGAGACCTAGGGGAATCCAAGATGGGGTGACTTGTGTGGCTCGGACCAGGTTCTGTTACCCAGAATCCTTTGCAAACCTCAAAATTTGGCTAAAAAAACACATGTTCCTCACATTTCTGTGGCAGAAAGTTCTGGAATCTGAGAGGAGCCACAAATTTCCTTCCACCCAGCGTTCCCCCACGTCTCCCGATAAAAATGATACCTCACTTGAGTGGGTAGGCCTAGCGCCCGCGACAGGAAACGCCCCAAAGCGCAACGTGGACACATCCAAATTTTTGAAGGAAAACAGAGGTGTTTTTTGCAAAGTGCCTACCTGTAGATTTTGGCCTGTAGCTCAGCGGCCACCTAGGGAAACCTACCAAACCTGTGCATTTCTGAAAACTAGAGACCTAGGGGAATCCAAGATGGGGTGACTTGTGTGGCTCGGACTAGGATCTGTTACCCAGAATCCTTCGCAAACCTCAAAATTTGGCTAAAAAAACACATGTTCCTCACATTTCTGTGGCAGAAAGTTCTGGAATCTGAGAGGAGCCACACATTTCCTTCCACCCAGCGTTACCCCACGTCTCCCGATAAGAATGATACCTCACTTGTGTGGGTAGGCCCAGCGCCCGCGACAGGAAACGCCCCAAAGCGCAACGTGGACACAGCCAAATTTTTGAAGGAAAACAGAGGTGTTTTTTGCAAAGTGCCTACCTGTAGATTTTGGCCTGTAGCTCAGCTGCCACGTAGGGAAACCTACCAAACCTGTGCATTTCTGAAAACTAGAGACCTAGGGGAATCCAAGATGGGGTGACTTGTGTGGCTCGGACCAGGTTCTGTTACCCAGAATCCTTGGTAAACCTCAAAATTTGGCTTAAAAACACATGTTCCTCACATTTCTGTGGCAGAAAGTTCTGGAATCTGAGAGGAGCCACAAATTTCCTTCCACCCAGCGTTCCCCCACGTCTCCCGATAAAGATAAAAATGATACCTCACTTGTGTGGGTAGGCCTAGCGCCCGCGACAGGAAACTCCCGAAAGCGCAACGTGGACACAGCCACATTTTTGAAGGAAAACAGGTGTTTTTTGCAAAGTGCCTACATGTAGATTTTGGCCTGTAGCTCAGCCGCCACCTAGGGAAACCTACCAAACCTGTGCATTTCTGAAAACTAGAGACCTAGGGGAATCCAAGATGGGGTGACTTGTGTGGCTCGGACCAGGTTCCGTTACCCAGAATCCTTTGCAAACCTCAAAATTTGGCTAAAAAAACACATGTTCCTCACATTTCTGTGGCAGAAAGTTCTGGAATCTGAGAGGAGCCACAAATTTCCTTCCACCCAGCGTTCCCCCACGTCTCCCGATAAAAATTATACCTCATTTGTGTGGGTAGGCCTAGCGCCCGCGACAGGAAACGCCCCAAAGCGCAACGTGGACACATCCAAATTTTTGAAGGAAAACAGAGCTGTTTTTAGCAAAGTGCCTACCTGTAGATTTTGGCCTGTAGCTCAGCCGCCACCTAGGGAAACCTACCAAACCTGTGCATTTCTGAAAACTAGAGACGTAGGGGAATCCAAGATGGGGTGACTTGTGTGGCTCGGACCAGGTTCTGTTACCCAGAATCCTTCGCAAACCTCAAAATTTGGCTAAAAAAACACATGTTCCTCACATTTCTGTGGCAGATAGTTCTGGAATCTGAGAGGAGCCACAAATTTCCTTCCACCCAGCGTTACCCCACGTCTCCCGATAAAAATGATACCTCACTTGTGTGGGTAGGCCTAGCGCCCGCGACAGGAAACGCCCCAAAGCGCAACGTGGACACAGCCAAATTTTTGAAGGAAAACAGAGGTGTTTTTTGCAAAGTGCCTACCTGTAGATTTTGGCCTGTAGCTCAGCTGCCACCTAGGGAAACCTACCAAACCTGTGCATTTCTGAAAACTAGAGACCTAGGGGAATCCAAGATGGGGTGACTTGTGTGGCTCGGACCAGGTTCTGTTACCCAGAATCCTTGGTAAACCTCAAAATTTGGCTTAAAAACACATGTTCCTCACATTTCTGTGGCAGAAAGTTCTGGAATCTGAGAGGAGCCACAAATTTCCTTCCACCCAGCGTTCCCCCACGTCTCCCGATAAAGATAAAAATGATACCTCACTTGTGTGGGTAGGCCTAGCGCCCGCGACAGGAAACGCCCCAAAGCGCAAGGTGGACACATCCAAATTTTTGAAGGAAAACAGAGCTGTTTTTAGCAAAGTGCCTACCTGTAGATTTTGGCCTGTAGCTCAGCCGCCACCTAGGGAAACCTACCAAACCTGTGCATTTCTGAAAACTAGAGACCTAGGGGAATCCAAGATGGGGTGACTTGTGTGGCTCGGACCAGGTTCTGTTACCCAGAATCCTTTGCAAACCTCAAAATGTGGCTAAAAAACACATGTTCCTCACATTTCTGTGGCAGAAAGTTCTGGAATCTGAGAGGAGCCACAAATTTCCTTCCACCCAGCGTTCCCCCACGTCTCCCGATAAAAATGATACCTCACTTGTGTGGGTAGGCCTAGCGCCCGCGACAGGAAACGCCCCAAAGCGCAACGTGGACACATCCAAATTTTTGAAGGAAAACAGAGGTGTTTTTTGCAAAGTGCCTACCTGTAGATTTTGGCCTGTAGCTCAGCCGCCACCTAGGGAAACCTACCAAACCTGTGCATTTCTGAAAACTAGAGACCTAGGGGAATCCAAGATGGGGTGACTTGTGTGGGTCAGACCAGGTTCTGTTACCCAGAATCCTTCGCAAACCTCAAAATTTGGCTAAAAAAACACATGTTCCTCACATTTCTGTGGCAGAAAGTTCTGGAATCTGAGAGGAGCCACAAATTTCCTTCCACCCAGCGTTACCCCACGTCTCCCGATAAAAATGATACCTCACTTGTGTGGGTAGGCCTAGCGCCCGCGACAGGAAACGCCCCAAAGCGCAACGTGGACACAGCCAAATTTTTGAAGGAAAACAGAGGTGTTTTTTGCAAAGTGCCTACCTGTAGATTTTGGCCTGTAGCTCAGCTGCCACCTAGGGAAACCTACCAAACCTGTGCATTTCTGAAAACTAGAGACCTAGGGGAATCCAAGATGGGGTGACTTGTGTGGCTCGGACCAGGTTCTGTTACCCAGAATCCTTGGTAAACCTCAAAATTTGGCTTAAAAACACATGTTCCTCACATTTCTGTGGCAGAAAGTTCTGGAATCTGAGAGGAGCCACAAATTTCCTTCCACCCAGCGTTCCCCCACGTCTCCCGATAAAGATAAAAATGATACCTCACTTGTGTGGGTAGGCCTAGCGCCCGCGACAGGAAACGCCCCAAAGCGCAAGGTGGACACATCCAAATTTTTGAAGGAAAACAGAGCTGTTTTTAGCAAAGTGCCTACCTGTAGATTTTGGCCTGTAGCTCAGCCGCCACCTAGGGAAACCTACCAAACCTGTGCATTTCTGAAAACTAGAGACCTAGGGGAATCCAAGATGGGGTGACTTGTGTGGCTCGGACCAGGTTCTGTTACCCAGAATCCTTTGCAAACCTCAAAATGTGGCTAAAAAACACATGTTCCTCACATTTCTGTGGCAGAAAGTTCTGGAATCTGAGAGGAGCCACAAATTTCCTTCCACCCAGCGTTCCCCCACGTCTCCCGATAAAAATGATACCTCACTTGTGTGGGTAGGCCTAGCGCCCGCGACAGGAAACGCCCCAAAGCGCAACGTGGACACATCCAAATTTTTGAAGGAAAACAGAGGTGTTTTTTGCAAAGTGCCTACCTGTAGATTTTGGCCTGTAGCTCAGCCGCCACCTAGGGAAACCTACCAAACCTGTGCATTTCTGAAAACTAGAGACCTAGGGGAATCCAAGATGGGGTGACTTGTGTGGCTCGGACCAGGTTCTGTTACCCAGAATCCTTTGCAAACCTCAAAATTTGCCTAAAAAAACACATGTTCCTCACATTTCTGTGGCAGAAAGTTCTGGAATCTGAGAGGAGCCACAAATTTCCTTCCACCCAGCGTTCCCCCACGTCTCCCGATAAAAATGATACCTCACTTGTGTGGGTAGGCCTAGCGCCCGCGACAGGAAACGCCCCAAAGCGCAAGGTGGACACATCCAAATTTTTGAAGGAAAACAGAGCTGTTTTTAGCAAAGTGCCTACCTGTAGATTTTGGCCTGTAGCTCAGCCGCCACCTAGGGAAACCTACCAAACCTGTGCATTTCTGAAAACTAGAGACCTAGGGGAATCCAAGATGGGGTGACTTGTGTGGCTCGGACCAGGTTCTGTTACCCAGAATCCTTTGCAAACCTCAAAATGTGGCTAAAAAACACATGTTCCTCACATTTCTGTGGCAGAAAGTTCTGGAATCTGAGAGGAGCCACAAATTTCCTTCCACCCAGAGTTCCCCCACGTCTCCCGATAAAAATGATACCTCACTTGTGTGGGTAGGCCTAGCGCCCGCGACAGGAAACACCCCAAAGCGCAACGTGGACACATCCACATTTTTGAAGGAAAACAGAGGTGTTTTTTGCAAAGTGCCTACCTGTAGATTTTGGCTTGTAGCTCAGCGGCCACCTAGGGAAACCTACCAAACCTGTGCATTTCTGAAAACTAGAGACCTAGGGGAATCCAAGATGGGGTGACTTGTGTGGCTCGGACCAGGTTCTGTTACCCAGAATCCTTCGCAAACCTCAAAATTTGGCAAAAAAAACACATGTTCCTCACATTTCTGTGGCAGAAAGTTCTGGAATCTGAGAGGAGCCACAAATTTCCTTCCACCCAGCGTTACCCCACGTCTCCCGATAAAAATGATACCTCACTTGTGTGGGTAGGCCTAGCGCCCGCGACAGGAAACACCCCAAAGCGCAACGTGGACACATCCAAATTTTTGAAGGAAAACAGAGGTGTTTTTTGCAAAGTGCCTACCTGTAGATTGTGGCCTGTAGCTCAGCCGCCACCTAGGGAAACCTACCAAACCTGTGCATTTCTGAAAATTAGAGACCTAGGGGAATCCAAGATGGGGTGACTTGTGTGGCTCGGACCAGGTTCTGTTACCCAGAATCCTTTGCAAACCTCAAAATTTAGCTAAAAAAACACATGTTCCTCACATTTCTGTGGCAGAAAGTTCTGGAATCTGAGAGGAGCCACAAATTTCCTTCCACCCAACGTTCCCCCACGTCTCCCGATAAAAATTATACCTCATTTGTGTGGGTAGGCCTAGCGCCCGTGACAGGAAACGCCCCAAAGTTCAACGTGGACACAGCCACATTTTTGAAGGAAAACAGAGTTGTTTTTTGCAAAGTGCCTACCTGTAGATTTTGGCCTGTAGCTCAGCCGCCACCTAGGGAAACCTACCAAACCTGTGCCTTTCTGAAAACTAGAGACTAGGGGAATCCAAGATGTGGTGACTTGTGTGGCTCAGACCAGGTTCTGTTACCCAGAATCCTTCGCAAACCTCAAAATTTGGCTAAAAAAACACATGTTCCTCACATTTCTGTGGCAAAAAGTTCTGGAATCTGAGAGGAGCCACAAATTTCCTTCCACCCAGCGTTCCCCCACGTCTCCCGATAAAAATGATACCTCACTTGTGTGGGTAGGCCTAGCGCCCGCGACAGGAAACGCCCCAAAGCGCAACGTGGACACAGCAAAATTTTGGAAGGAAAACAGAGCTGTTTTTAGCAAAGTGCCTACCTGTAGATTTTGGCCTGTAGGTCAGCCGCCACCTAGGGAAACCTACCAAACCTGTGCATTTCTGAAAACTAGAGACCTAGGGGAATCCAAGATGGGGTGACTTGTGTGGGTCAGACCAGGTTCTGTTACCCAAAATCCTTTGCAAACCTCAAAATTTGGCTAAAAAACACATGTTCCTCACATTTCTGTGGCAGAAAGTTCTGGAATCTGAGGGGAGCCACAAATTTCCTTCCACCCAGCGTTCCCCCATGTCTCCCGATAAAAATGATACCTCACTTGTGTGGGTAGGCCTAGCGCCCGCGACAGGAAACGCCCCAAAGCGCAACGTGGACACAGCCACATTTTTGAAGGAAAAGAGAGTTGTTTTTTGCAAAGTGCCTACCTGTAGATTTTGGCCTGTAGCTCAGCCGCCACCTAGGGAAACCTACCAAACCTGTGCATTTCTGAAAACTAGAGACCTAGGGGAATCCAAGATGGGGTGACTTGTGTGGCTCGGACCAGGTTCTGTTAGCCAGAATCCTTCGCAAACCTCAAAATTTGGCTAAAAAAACACATGTTCCTCACATTTCTGTGGCAGAAAGTTCTGGAATCTGAGAGGAGCCACAAATTTCCTTCCACCCAGCGTTCCCCCACGTCTCCCGATAAAAATGATACCTCACTTGTGTGGGTAGGCCTAGCGCCCGCGACAGGAAACGCCCCAAAGCGCAACGTGGACACAGCCAAATTTTTGAAGGAAAACAGGTGTTTTTTGCAAAGTGCCTACATGTAGATTTTGGCCTGTAGCTCAGCCGCCACCTAGGGAAACCTACCAAACCTGTGCATTTCTGAAAACTAGAGACCTAGGGGAATCCAAGATGGGGTGACTTGTGTGGCTCGGACCAGGTTCCGTTACCCAGAATCCTTTGCAAACCTCAAAATTTGGCTAAAAAAACACATGTTCCTCACATTTCTGTGGCAGAAAGTTCTGGAATCTGAGAGGAGCCACAAATTTCCTTCCACCCAGCGTTCCCCCACGTCTCCCGGTAAAAATGATACCTCACTTGTGTGGGTAGGCCTAGCGCCCGCGACAGGAAACGCCCCAAAGCGCAACATGGACACATCCAAATTTTTGAAGGAAAACAGAGCTGTTTTTTGCAAAGTGCCTACCTGTAGATTTTGGCCTGTAGCTCAGCCGCCACCTAGGGAAACCTACCAAACCTGTGCATTTCTGAAAACTAGAGACCTAGGGGAATCCAAGATGGGGTGACTTGTGTGGCTCGGACCAGGTTCTGTTACCCAGAATCCTTCGCAAACCTCAAAATTTGGCTAAAAAAACACATGTTCCTCACATTTCTGTGGCAGAAAGTTCTGGAATCTGAGAGGAGCCACAAATGTCCTTCCACCCAGCGTTCCCCCACGTCTCCCGATAAAAATGATACCTCACTTGTGTGGGTAGGCCTAGCGCCCGCGACAGGAAACGCCCCAAAGCGCAACGTGGACACAGCCAAATTTTTGAAGGAAAACAGAAGTGTTTTTTGCAAAGTGCCTACCTGTAGATTTTGGCCTGTAGCTCAGCCGCCACCTAGGGAAACCTACCAAACCTGTGCATTTCTGAAAACTAGAGACCTAGGGGAATCCAAGATGGGGTGACTTGTGTGGCTCGGACCAGGTTCTGTTACCCAGAATCCTTTGCAAACCTCAAAATTTGGCTAAAAAAACACATGTTCCTCACATTTCTGTGGCAGAAAGTTCTGGAATCTGAGAGGAGCCACAAATTTCCTTCCACCCAGCGTTCCCCCACGTCTCCCGATAAAAATGATACCTCACTTGTGTGGGTAGGCCTAGCGCCCGCGACAGGAAACGCCCCAAAGCGCAACGTGGACACATCCAAATTTTAGAAGGAAAACAGAGGTGTTTTTTGCAAAGTGCCTACCTGTAGATTTTGGCCTGTAGCTCAGCCGCCACCTAGGGAAACCTACCAAACCTGTTCATTTCTGAAAACTAGAGACCTAGGGGAATCCAAGATGGGGTGACTTGTGTGGCTCGGACCAGGTTCTGTTACCCAGAATCCTTTGCAAACCTCAAAATGTGGCTAAAAAACACATGTTCCTCACATTTCTGTGGCAGAAAGTTCTGGAATCTGAGAGGAGCCACAAATTTCCTTCCACCCAGCGTTCCCCCACGTCTCCCGATAAAAATGATACCTCACTTGTGTGGGTAGGCCTAGCGCCCGCGACAGGAAACGCCCCAAAGCGCAACGTGGACACATCCAAATTTTTGAAGGAAAACAGAGGTGTTTTTTGCAAAGTGCCTACCTGTAGATTTTGGCCTGTAGCTCAGCCGCCACCTAGGGAAACCTACCAAACCTGTGCATTTCTGAAAACTAGAGACCTAGGGAAATCCAAGATGGGGTGACTTGTGTGGCTCGGACCAGGTTCTGTTACCCAGAATCCTTTGCAAACCTCAAAATTTGCCTAAAAAAACACATGTTCCTCACATTTCTGTGGCAGAAAGTTCTGGAATCTGAGAGGAGCCACAAATTTCCTTCCACCCAGCGTTCCCCCACGTCTCCCGATAAAAATGATACCTCACTTGTGTGGGTAGGCCTAGCGCCCGCGACAGGAAACGCCCCAAAGCGCAAGGTGGACACATCCAAATTTTTGAAGGAAAACAGAGCTGTTTTTAGCAGAGTGCCTACCTGTAGATTTTGGCCTGTAGCTCAGCCGCCACCTAGGGAAACCTACCAAACCTGTGCATTTCTGAAAACTAGAGACCTAGGGGAATCCAAGATGGGGTGACTTGTGTGGCTCGGACCAGGTTCTGTTACCCAGAATCCTTTGCAAACCTCAAAATGTGGCTAAAAAACACATGTTCCTCACATTTCTGTGGCAGAAAGTTCTGGAATCTGAGAGGAGCCACAAATTTCCTTCCACCCAGCGTTCCCCCACGTCTCCCGATAAAAATGATACCTCACTTGTGTGGGTAGGCCTAGCGCCCGCGACAGGAAACACCCCAAAGCGCAACGTGGACACATCCACATTTTTGAAGGAAAACAGAGGTGTTTTTTGCAAAGTGCCTACCTGTAGATTTTGGCTTGTAGCTCAGCGGCCACCTAGGGAAACCTACCAAACCTGTGCATTTCTGAAAACTAGAGACCTAGGGGAATCCAAGATGGGGTGACTTGTGTGGCTCGGACCAGGTTCTGTTACCCAGAATCCTTCGCAAACCTCAAAATTTGGCAAAAAAAAACACATGTTCCTCACATTTCTGTGGCAGAAAGTTCTGGAAAATGAGAGGAGCCACAAATTTCCTTCCACCCAGCGTTACCCCACGTCTCCCGATAAAAATGATACCTCACTTGTGTGGGTAGGCCTAGCGCCCGCGACAGGAAACACCCCAAAGCGCAACGTGGACACATCCAAATTTTTGAAGGAAAACAGAGGTGTTTTTTGCAAAGTGCCTACCTGTAGATTGTGGCCTGTAGCTCAGCCGCCACCTAGGGAAACCTACCAAACCTGTGCATTTCTGAAAATTAGAGACCTAGGGGAATCCAAGATGGGGTGACTTGTGTGGCTCGGACCAGGTTCTGTTACCCAGAATCCTTTGCAAACCTCAAAATTTAGCTAAAAAAACACATGTTCCTCACATTTCTGTGGCAGAAAGTTCTGGAATCTGAGAGGAGCCACAAATTTCCTTCCACCCAACGTTCCCCCACGTCTCCCGATAAAAATTATACCTCATTTGTGTGGGTAGGCCTAGCGCCCGCGACAGGAAACGCCCCAAAGTTCAACGTGGACACAGCCACATTTTTGAAGGAAAACAGAGTTGTTTTTTGCAAAGTGCCTACCTGTAGATTTTGGCCTGTAGCTCAGCCGCCACCTAGGGAAACCTACCAAACCTGTGCCTTTCTGAAAACTAGAGACTAGGGGAATCCAAGATGTGGTGACTTGTGTGGCTCAGACCAGGTTCTGTTACCCAGAATCCTTCGCAAACCTCAAAATTTGGCTAAAAAAACACATGTTCCTCACATTTCTGTGGCAAAAAGTTCTGGAATCTGAGAGGAGCCACAAATTTCCTTCCACCCAGCGTTCCCCCACGTCTCCCGATAAAAATGATACCTCACTTGTGTGGGTAGGCCTAGCGCCCGCGACAGGAAACGCCCCAAAGCGCAACGTGGACACGGCAAAATTTTGGAAGGAAAACAGAGCTGTTTTTAGCAAAGTGCCTACCTGTAGATTTTGGCCTGTAGGACAGCCGCCACCTAGGGAAACCTACCAAACCTGTGCATTTCTGAAAACTAGAGACCTAGGGGAATCCAAGATGGGGTGACTTGTGTGGGTCAGACCAGGTTCTGTTACCCAAAATCCTTTGCAAACCTCAAAATTTGGCTAAAAAACACATGTTCCTCACATTTCTGTGGCAGAAAGTTCTGGAATCTGAGGGGAGCCACAAATTTCCTTCCACCCAGCGTTCCCCCATGTCTCCCGATAAAAATGATACCTCACTTGTGTGGGTAGGCCTAGCGCCCGCGACAGGAAATGCCCCAAAGCGCAACGTGGACACATCCAAATTTTTGAAGGAAAACAGAGGTGTTTTTTGCAAAGTGCCTACCTGTAGATTTTGGCCTGTAGCTCAGCCGCCACCTAGGGAAACCTACCAAACCTGTGCATTTCTGAAAATTAGAGACCTAGGGGAATCCAAGATGGGGTGACTTGTGTGGCTCGGACCAGGTTCTGTTACCCAGAATCCTTTGCAAACCTCAAAATGTGGCTAAAAAAACACATGTTCCTCACATTTCCGTGGCAGAAAGTTCTGGAATCTGAGAGGAGCCACAAATTTCCTTCCACCCAGCGTTACCCCACGTCTCCCGATAAAAATGATACCTCATTTGTGTGGGTAGGCCTAGCGCCCGCGACAGGAAACGCCCCAAAGTGCAACGTGGACACAGCCACATTTTTGAAGGAAAAGAGAGTTGTTTTTTGCAAAGTGCCTACCTGTAGATTTTGGCCTGTAGCTCAGCCGCCACCTAGGGAAACCTACCAAACCTGTGCATTTCTGAAAACTAGAGACCTAGGGGAATCCAAGATGGGGTGACTTGTGTGGCTCGGACCAGGTTCTGTTACCCAGAATCCTTCGCAAACCTCAAAATTTGGCTAAAAAAACACATGTTCCTCACATTTCTGTGGCAGAAAGTTCTGGAATCTGAGAGGAGCCACAAATGTCCTTCCACCCAGCGTTCCCCCACGTCTCCCGATAAAAATGATACCTCACTTGTGTGGGTAGGCCTAGCGCCCGCGACAGGAAACGCCCCAAAGCGCAACGTGGACACAGCCAAATTTTTGAAGGAAAACAGAAGTGTTTTTTGCAAAGTGCCTACCTGTAGATTTTGGCCTGTAGCTCAGCCGCCACCTAGGGAAACCTACCAAACCTGTGCATTTCTGAAAACTAGAGACCTAGGGGAATCCAAGATGGGGTGACTTGTGTGGCTCGGACCAGGTTCTGTTACCCAGAATCCTTTGCAAACCTCAAAATTTGGCTAAAAAAACACATGTTCCTCACATTTCTGTGGCAGAAAGTTCTGGAATCTGAGAGGAGCCACAAATTTCCTTCCACCCAGCGTTCCCCCACGTCTCCCGATAAAAATGATACCTCACTTGTGTGGGTAGGCCTAGCGCCCGCGACAGGAAACGCCCCAAAGCGCAACGTGGACACATCCAAATTTTAGAAGGAAAACAGAGGTGTTTTTTGCAAAGTGCCTACCTGTAGATTTTGGCCTGTAGCTCAGCCGCCACCTAGGGAAACCTACCAAACCTGTTCATTTCTGAAAACTAGAGACCTAGGGGAATCCAAGATGGGGTGACTTGTGTGGCTCGGACCAGGTTCTGTTACCCAGAATCCTTTGCAAACCTCAAAATGTGGCTAAAAAACACATGTTCCTCACATTTCTGTGGCAGAAAGTTCTGGAATCTGAGAGGAGCCACAAATTTCCTTCCACCCAGCGTTCCCCCACGTCTCCCGATAAAAATGATACCTCACTTGTGTGGGTAGGCCTAGCGCCCGCGACAGGAAACGCCCCAAAGCGCAACGTGGACACATCCAAATTTTTGAAGGAAAACAGAGGTGTTTTTTGCAAAGTGCCTACCTGTAGATTTTGGCCTGTAGCTCAGCCGCCACCTAGGGAAACCTACCAAACCTGTGCATTTCTGAAAACTAGAGACCTAGGGAAATCCAAGATGGGGTGACTTGTGTGGCTCGGACCAGGTTCTGTTACCCAGAATCCTTTGCAAACCTCAAAATTTGCCTAAAAAAACACATGTTCCTCACATTTCTGTGGCAGAAAGTTCTGGAATCTGAGAGGAGCCACAAATTTCCTTCCACCCAGCGTTCCCCCACGTCTCCCGATAAAAATGATACCTCACTTGTGTGGGTAGGCCTAGCGCCCGCGACAGGAAACGCCCCAAAGCGCAAGGTGGACACATCCAAATTTTTGAAGGAAAACAGAGCTGTTTTTAGCAGAGTGCCTACCTGTAGATTTTGGCCTGTAGCTCAGCCGCCACCTAGGGAAACCTACCAAACCTGTGCATTTCTGAAAACTAGAGACCTAGGGGAATCCAAGATGGGGTGACTTGTGTGGCTCGGACCAGGTTCTGTTACCCAGAATCCTTTGCAAACCTCAAAATGTGGCTAAAAAACACATGTTCCTCACATTTCTGTGGCAGAAAGTTCTGGAATCTGAGAGGAGCCACAAATTTCCTTCCACCCAGCGTTCCCCCACGTCTCCCGATAAAAATGATACCTCACTTGTGTGGGTAGGCCTAGCGCCCGCGACAGGAAACACCCCAAAGCGCAACGTGGACACATCCACATTTTTGAAGGAAAACAGAGGTGTTTTTTGCAAAGTGCCTACCTGTAGATTTTGGCTTGTAGCTCAGCGGCCACCTAGGGAAACCTACCAAACCTGTGCATTTCTGAAAACTAGAGACCTAGGGGAATCCAAGATGGGGTGACTTGTGTGGCTCGGACCAGGTTCTGTTACCCAGAATCCTTCGCAAACCTCAAAATTTGGCAAAAAAAACACATGTTCCTCACATTTCTGTGGCAGAAAGTTCTGGAAAATGAGAGGAGCCACAAATTTCCTTCCACCCAGCGTTACCCCACGTCTCCCGATAAAAATGATACCTCACTTGTGTGGGTAGGCCTAGCGCCCGCGACAGGAAACACCCCAAAGCGCAACGTGGACACATCCAAATTTTTGAAGGAAAACAGAGGTGTTTTTTGCAAAGTGCCTACCTGTAGATTGTGGCCTGTAGCTCAGCCGCCACCTAGGGAAACCTACCAAACCTGTGCATTTCTGAAAATTAGAGACCTAGGGGAATCCAAGATGGGGTGACTTGTGTGGCTCGGACCAGGTTCTGTTACCCAGAATCCTTTGCAAACCTCAAAATTTAGCTAAAAAAACACATGTTCCTCACATTTCTGTGGCAGAAAGTTCTGGAATCTGAGAGGAGCCACAAATTTCCTTCCACCCAACGTTCCCCCACGTCTCCCGATAAAAATTATACCTCATTTGTGTGGGTAGGCCTAGCGCCCGCGACAGGAAACGCCCCAAAGTTCAACGTGGACACAGCCACATTTTTGAAGGAAAACAGAGTTGTTTTTTGCAAAGTGCCTACCTGTAGATTTTGGCCTGTAGCTCAGCCGCCACCTAGGGAAACCTACCAAACCTGTGCCTTTCTGAAAACTAGAGACTAGGGGAATCCAAGATGTGGTGACTTGTGTGGCTCAGACCAGGTTCTGTTACCCAGAATCCTTCGCAAACCTCAAAATTTGGCTAAAAAAACACATGTTCCTCACATTTCTGTGGCAAAAAGTTCTGGAATCTGAGAGGAGCCACAAATTTCCTTCCACCCAGCGTTCCCCCACGTCTCCCGATAAAAATGATACCTCACTTGTGTGGGTAGGCCTAGCGCCCGCGACAGGAAACGCCCCAAAGCGCAACGTGGACACGGCAAAATTTTGGAAGGAAAACAGAGCTGTTTTTAGCAAAGTGCCTACCTGTAGATTTTGGCCTGTAGGACAGCCGCCACCTAGGGAAACCTACCAAACCTGTGCATTTCTGAAAACTAGAGACCTAGGGGAATCCAAGATGGGGTGACTTGTGTGGGTCAGACCAGGTTCTGTTACCCAAAATCCTTTGCAAACCTCAAAATTTGGCTAAAAAACACATGTTCCTCACATTTCTGTGGCAGAAAGTTCTGGAATCTGAGGGGAGCCACAAATTTCCTTCCACCCAGCGTTCCCCCATGTCTCCCGATAAAAATGATACCTCACTTGTGTGGGTAGGCCTAGCGCCCGCGACAGGAAATGCCCCAAAGCGCAACGTGGACACATCCAAATTTTTGAAGGAAAACAGAGGTGTTTTTTGCAAAGTGCCTACCTGTAGATTTTGGCCTGTAGCTCAGCCGCCACCTAGGGAAACCTACCAAACCTGTGCATTTCTGAAAATTAGAGACCTAGGGGAATCCAAGATGGGGTGACTTGTGTGGCTCGGACCAGGTTCTGTTACCCAGAATCCTTTGCAAACCTCAAAATGTGGCTAAAAAAACACATGTTCCTCACATTTCCGTGGCAGAAAGTTCTGGAATCTGAGAGGAGCCACAAATTTCCTTCCACCCAGCGTTACCCCACGTCTCCCGATAAAAATGATACCTCATTTGTGTGGGTAGGCCTAGCGCCCGCGACAGGAAACGCCCCAAAGTGCAACGTGGACACAGCCACATTTTTGAAGGAAAAGAGAGTTGTTTTTTGCAAAGTGCCTACCTGTAGATTTTGGCCTGTAGCTCAGCCGCCACCTAGGGAAACCTACCAAACCTGTGCATTTCTGAAAACTAGAGACCTAGGGGAATCCAAGATGGGGTGACTTGTGTGGCTCGGACCAGGTTCTGTTAGCCAGAATCCTTCGCAAACCTCAAAATTTGGCTAAAAAAACACATGTTCCTCACATTTCTGTGGCAGAAAGTTCTGGAATCTGAGAGGAGCCACAAATTTCCTTCCACCCAGCGTTCCCCCACGTCTCCCGATAAAAATGATACCTCACTTGTGTGGGTAGGCCTAGCGCCCGCGACAGGAAACGCCCCAAAGCGCAACGTGGACACAGCCAAATTTTTGAAGGAAAACAGGTGTTTTTTGCAAAGTGCCTACATGTAGATTTTGGCCTGTAGCTCAGCCGCCACCTAGGGAAACCTACCAAACCTGTGCATTTCTGAAAACTAGAGACCTAGGGGAATCCAAGATGGGGTGACTTGTGTGGCTCGGACCAGGTTCCGTTACCCAGAATCCTTTGCAAACCTCAAAATTTGGCTAAAAAAACACATGTTCCTCACATTTCTGTGGCAGAAAGTTCTGGAATCTGAGAGGAGCCACAAATTTCCTTCCACCCAGCGTTCCCCCACGTCTCCCGATAAAAATGATACCTCACTTGTGTGGGTAGGCCTAGCGCCCGCGACAGGAAACGCCCCAAAGCGCAACATGGACACATCCAAATTTTTGAAGGAAAACAGAGCTGTTTTTTGCAAAGTGCCTACCTGTAGATTTTGGCCTGTAGCTCAGCCGCCACCTAGGGAAACCTACCAAACCTGTGCATTTCTGAAAACTAGAGACCTAGGGGAATCCAAGATGGGGTGACTTGTGTGGCTCGGACCAGGTTCTGTTACCCAGAATCCTTCGCAAACCTCAAAATTTGGCTAAAAAAACACATGTTCCTCACATTTCTGTGGCAGAAAGTTCTGGAATCTGAGAGGAGCCACAAATTTCCTTCCACCCAGCGTTCCCCCACGTCTCCCGATAAAAATGATACCTCACTTGTGTGGGTAGGCCTAGCGCCCGCGACAGGAAACGCCCCAAAGCGCAACATGGACACATCCAAATTTTTGAAGGAAAACAGAGCTGTTTTTTGCAAAGTGCCTACCTGTAGATTTTGGCCTGTAGCTCAGCCGCCACCTAGGGAAACCTACCAAACCTGTGCATTTCTGAAAACTAGAGACCTAGGGGAATCCAAGATGGGGTGACTTGTGTGGCTCGGACCAGGTTCTGTTACCCAGAATCCTTCGCAAACCTCAAAATTTGGCTAAAAAAACACATGTTCCTCACATTTCTGTGGCAGAAAGTTCTGGAATCTGAGAGGAGCCACAAATGTCCTTCCACCCAGCGTTCCCCCACGTCTCCCGATAAAAATGATACCTCACTTGTGTGGGTAGGCCTAGCGCCCGCGACAGGAAACGCCCCAAAGCGCAACGTGGACACAGCCAAATTTTTGAAGGAAAACAGAAGTGTTTTTTGCAAAGTGCCTACCTGTAGATTTTGGCCTGTAGCTCAGCCGCCACCTAGGGAAACCTACCAAACCTGTGCATTTCTGAAAACTAGAGACCTAGGGGAATCCAAGATGGGGTGACTTGTGTGGCTCGGACCAGGTTCTGTTACCCAGAATCCTTTGCAAACCTCAAAATTTGGCTAAAAAAACACATGTTCCTCACATTTCTGTGGCAGAAAGTTCTGGAATCTGAGAGGAGCCACAAATTTCCTTCCACCCAGCGTTCCCCCACGTCTCCCGATAAAAATGATACCTCACTTGTGTGGGTAGGCCTAGCGCCCGCGACAGGAAACGCCCCAAAGCGCAACGTGGACACATCCAAATTTTAGAAGGAAAACAGAGGTGTTTTTTGCAAAGTGCCTACCTGTAGATTTTGGCCTGTAGCTCAGCCGCCACCTAGGGAAACCTACCAAACCTGTTCATTTCTGAAAACTAGAGACCTAGGGGAATCCAAGATGGGGTGACTTGTGTGGCTCGGACCAGGTTCTGTTACCCAGAATCCTTTGCAAACCTCAAAATGTGGCTAAAAAACACATGTTCCTCACATTTCTGTGGCAGAAAGTTCTGGAATCTGAGAGGAGCCACAAATTTCCTTCCACCCAGCGTTCCCCCACGTCTCCCGATAAAAATGATACCTCACTTGTGTGGGTAGGCCTAGCGCCCGCGACAGGAAACGCCCCAAAGCGCAACGTGGACACATCCAAATTTTTGAAGGAAAACAGAGGTGTTTTTTGCAAAGTGCCTACCTGTAGATTTTGGCCTGTAGCTCAGCCGCCACCTAGGGAAACCTACCAAACCTGTGCATTTCTGAAAACTAGAGACCTAGGGAAATCCAAGATGGGGTGACTTGTGTGGCTCGGACCAGGTTCTGTTACCCAGAATCCTTTGCAAACCTCAAAATTTGCCTAAAAAAACACATGTTCCTCACATTTCTGTGGCAGAAAGTTCTGGAATCTGAGAGGAGCCACAAATTTCCTTCCACCCAGCGTTCCCCCACGTCTCCCGATAAAAATGATACCTCACTTGTGTGGGTAGGCCTAGCGCCCGCGACAGGAAACGCCCCAAAGCGCAAGGTGGACACATCCAAATTTTTGAAGGAAAACAGAGCTGTTTTTAGCAGAGTGCCTACCTGTAGATTTTGGCCTGTAGCTCAGCCGCCACCTAGGGAAACCTACCAAACCTGTGCATTTCTGAAAACTAGAGACCTAGGGGAATCCAAGATGGGGTGACTTGTGTGGCTCGGACCAGGTTCTGTTACCCAGAATCCTTTGCAAACCTCAAAATGTGGCTAAAAAACACATGTTCCTCACATTTCTGTGGCAGAAAGTTCTGGAATCTGAGAGGAGCCACAAATTTCCTTCCACCCAGCGTTCCCCCACGTCTCCCGATAAAAATGATACCTCACTTGTGTGGGTAGGCCTAGCGCCCGCGACAGGAAACACCCCAAAGCGCAACGTGGACACATCCACATTTTTGAAGGAAAACAGAGGTGTTTTTTGCAAAGTGCCTACCTGTAGATTTTGGCTTGTAGCTCAGCGGCCACCTAGGGAAACCTACCAAACCTGTGCATTTCTGAAAACTAGAGACCTAGGGGAATCCAAGATGGGGTGACTTGTGTGGCTCGGACCAGGTTCTGTTACCCAGAATCCTTCGCAAACCTCAAAATTTGGCAAAAAAAACACATGTTCCTCACATTTCTGTGGCAGAAAGTTCTGGAATCTGAGAGGAGCCACAAATTTCCTTCCACCCAGCGTTACCCCACGTCTCCCGATAAAAATGATACCTCACTTGTGTGGGTAGGCCTAGCGCCCGCGACAGGAAACACCCCAAAGCGCAACGTGGACACATCCAAATTTTTGAAGGAAAACAGAGGTGTTTTTTGCAAAGTGCCTACCTGTAGATTGTGGCCTGTAGCTCAGCCGCCACCTAGGGAAACCTACCAAACCTGTGCATTTCTGAAAATTAGAGACCTAGGGGAATCCAAGATGGGGTGACTTGTGTGGCTCGGACCAGGTTCTGTTACCCAGAATCCTTTGCAAACCTCAAAATTTAGCTAAAAAAACACATGTTCCTCACATTTCTGTGGCAGAAAGTTCTGGAATCTGAGAGGAGCCACAAATTTCCTTCCACCCAACGTTCCCCCACGTCTCCCGATAAAAATTATACCTCATTTGTGTGGGTAGGCCTAGCGCCCGCGACAGGAAACGCCCCAAAGTTCAACGTGGACACAGCCACATTTTTGAAGGAAAACAGAGTTGTTTTTTGCAAAGTGCCTACCTGTAGATTTTGGCCTGTAGCTCAGCCGCCACCTAGGGAAACCTACCAAACCTGTGCCTTTCTGAAAACTAGAGACTAGGGGAATCCAAGATGTGGTGACTTGTGTGGCTCAGACCAGGTTCTGTTACCCAGAATCCTTCGCAAACCTCAAAATTTGGCTAAAAAAACACATGTTCCTCACATTTCTGTGGCAAAAAGTTCTGGAATCTGAGAGGAGCCACAAATTTCCTTCCACCCAGCGTTCCCCCACGTCTCCCGATAAAAATGATACCTCACTTGTGTGGGTAGGCCTAGCGCCCGCGACAGGAAACGCCCCAAAGCGCAACGTGGACACGGCAAAATTTTGGAAGGAAAACAGAGCTGTTTTTAGCAAAGTGCCTACCTGTAGATTTTGGCCTGTAGGACAGCCGCCACCTAGGGAAACCTACCAAACCTGTGCATTTCTGAAAACTAGAGACCTAGGGGAATCCAAGATGGGGTGACTTGTGTGGGTCAGACCAGGTTCTGTTACCCAAAATCCTTTGCAAACCTCAAAATTTGGCTAAAAAACACATGTTCCTCACATTTCTGTGGCAGAAAGTTCTGGAATCTGAGGGGAGCCACAAATTTCCTTCCACCCAGCGTTCCCCCATGTCTCCCGATAAAAATGATACCTCACTTGTGTGGGTAGGCCTAGCGCCCGCGACAGGAAATGCCCCAAAGCGCAACGTGGACACATCCAAATTTTTGAAGGAAAACAGAGGTGTTTTTTGCAAAGTGCCTACCTGTAGATTTTGGCCTGTAGCTCAGCCGCCACCTAGGGAAACCTACCAAACCTGTGCATTTCTGAAAATTAGAGACCTAGGGGAATCCAAGATGGGGTGACTTGTGTGGCTCGGACCAGGTTCTGTTACCCAGAATCCTTTGCAAACCTCAAAATGTGGCTAAAAAAACACATGTTCCTCACATTTCTGTGGCAGAAAGTTCTGGAATCTGAGAGGAGCCACAAATTTCCTTCCACCCAGCGTTACCCCACGTCTCCCGATAAAAATTATACCTCATTTGTGTGGGTAGGCCTAGCGCCCGCGACAGGAAACGCCCCAAAGTGCAACGTGGACACAGCCACATTTTTGAAGGAAAAGAGAGTTGTTTTTTGCAAAGTGCCTACCTGTAGATTTTGGCCTGTAGCTCAGCCGCCACCTAGGGAAACCTACCAAACCTGTGCATTTCTGAAAACTAGAGACCTAGGGGAATCCAAGATGGGGTGACTTGTGTGGCTCGGACCAGGTTCTGTTAGCCAGAATCCTTCGCAAACCTCAAAATTTGGCTAAAAAAACACATGTTCCTCACATTTCTGTGGCAGAAAGTTCTGGAATCTGAGAGGAGCCACAAATTTCCTTCCACCCAGCGTTCCCCCACGTCTCCCGATAAAAATGATACCTCACTTGTGTGGGTAGGCCTAGCGCCCGCGACAGGAAACGCCCCAAAGCGCAACGTGGACACAGCCAAATTTTTGAAGGAAAACAGGTGTTTTTTGCAAAGTGCCTACATGTAGATTTTGGCCTGTAGCTCAGCCGCCACCTAGGGAAACCTACCAAACCTGTGCATTTCTGAAAACTAGAGACCTAGGGGAATCCAAGATGGGGTGACTTGTGTGGCTCGGACCAGGTTCCGTTACCCAGAATCCTTTGCAAACCTCAAAATTTGGCTAAAAAAACACATGTTCCTCACATTTCTGTGGCAGAAAGTTCTGGAATCTGAGAGGAGCCACAAATTTCCTTCCACCCAGCGTTCCCCCACGTCTCCCGATAAAAATGATACCTCACTTGTGTGGGTAGGCCTAGCGCCCGCGACAGGAAACGCCCCAAAGCGCAACATGGACACATCCAAATTTTTGAAGGAAAACAGAGCTGTTTTTTGCAAAGTGCCTACCTGTAGATTTTGGCCTGTAGCTCAGCCGCCACCTAGGGAAACCTACCAAACCTGTGCATTTCTGAAAACTAGAGACCTAGGGGAATCCAAGATGGGGTGACTTGTGTGGCTCGGACCAGGTTCTGTTACCCAGAATCCTTCGCAAACCTCAAAATTTGGCTAAAAAAACACATGTTCCTCACATTTCTGTGGCAGAAAGTTCTGGAATCTGAGAGGAGCCACAAATTTCCTTCCACCCAGCGTTCCCCCACGTCTCCCGATAAAAATGATACCTCACTTGTGTGGGTAGGCCTAGCGCCCGCGACAGGAAACGCCCCAAAGCGCAACGTGGACACAGCCAAATTTTTGAAGGAAAACAGAGGTGTTTTTTGCAAAGTGCCTACCTGTAGATTTTGGCCTGTAGCTCAGCCGCCACCTAGGGAAACCTACCAAACCTGTGCATTTCTGAAAACTAGAGACCTAGGGGAATCCAAGATGGGGTGACTTGTGTGGCTCGGACCAGGTTCTGTTACCCAGAATCCTTTGCAAACCTCAAAATTTGGCTAAAAAAACACATGTTCCTCACATTTCTGTGGCAGAAAGTTCTGGAATCTGAGAGGAGCCACAAATTTCCTTCCACCCAGCGTTCCCCCACGTCTCCCGATAAAAATGATACCTCACTTGTGTGGGTAGGCCTAGCGCCCGCGACAGGAAACGCCCCAAAGCGCAACGTGGACACATCCAAATTTTAGAAGGAAAACAGAGGTGTTTTTTGCAAAGTGCCTACCTGTAGATTTTGGCCTGTAGCTCAGCGGCCACCTAGGGAAACCTACCAAACCTGTGCATTTCTGAAAACTAGAGACCTAGGGGAATCCAAGATGGGGTGACTTGTGTGGCTCGGACTAGGATCTGTTACCCAGAATCCTTCGCAAACCTCAAAATTTGGCTAAAAAAACACATGTTCCTCACATTTCTGTGGCAGAAAGTTCTGGAATCTGAGAGGAGCCACACATTTCCTTCCACCCAGCGTTACCCCACGTCTCCCGATAAAAATGATACCTCACTTGTGTGGGTAGGCCTAGCGCCCGCGTCAGGAAACGCCCCAAAGCGCAACGTGGACACAGCCAAATTTTTGAAGGAAAACAGAGGTGTTTTTTGCAAAGTGCCTACCTGTAGATTTTGGCCTGTAGCTCAGCTGCCACGTAGGGAAACCTACCAAACCTGTGCATTTCTGAAAACTAGAGACCTAGGGGAATCCAAGATGGGGTGACTTGTGTGGCTCGGACCAGGTTCTGTTACCCAGAATCCTTGGTAAACCTCAAAATTTGGCTTAAAAACACATGTTCCTCACATTTCTGTGGCAGAAAGTTCTGGAATCTGAGAGGAGCCACAAATTTCCTTCCACCCAGCGTTCCCCCACGTCTCCCGATAAAGATAAAAATGATACCTCACTTGTGTGGGTAGGCCTAGCGCCCGCGACAGGAAACGCCCGAAAGCGCAACGTGGACACAGCCAAATTTTTGAAGGAAAACAGGTGTTTTTTGCAAAGTGCCTACATGTAGATTTTGGCCTGTAGCTCAGCCGCCACCTAGGGAAACCTACCAAACCTGTGCATTTCTGAAAACTAGAGACCTAGGGGAATCCAAGATGGGGTGACTTGTGTGGCTCGGACCAGGTTCTGTTACCCAGAATCCTTTGCAAACCTCAAAATGTGGCTAAAAAACACATGTTCCTCACATTTCTGTGGCAGAAAGTTCTGGAATCTGAGAGGAGCCACAAATTTCCTTCCACCCAGCGTTCCCCCACGTCTCCCGATAAAAATTATACCTCACTTGTGTGGGTAGGCCTAGCGCCCGCGACAGGAAACACCCCAAAGCGCAACGTGGACACTTCCACATTTTTGAAGGAAAACAGAGCTGTTTTTAGCAAAGTGCCTACCTGTAGATTTTGGCCTGTAGCTCAGCCGCCACCTAGGGAAACCTACCAAACCTGTGCATTTCTGAAAACTAGAGACCTAGGGGAATCCAAGATGGGGTGACTTGTGTGGCTCGGACCAGGTTCGGTTACCCAGAATCCTTTGCAAACCTCAAAATTTGGCTAAAAAACACATGTTCCTCACATTGCTGTGGCAGAAAGTTCTGGAATCTGAGAGGAGCCACAAATTTCCTTCCGCCCAGCGTTCCCCCACGTCTCCCGATAAAAATGATACCTCACTTGTGTGGGTAGGTCTACCGCCCGCGACAGGAAACGCCCCAAAGCGCAACGTGGACACATCCAAATTTTTGAAGGAAAACAGAGGTGTTTTTTGCAAAGTGCCTACCTGTAGATTGTGGCCTGTAGCTCAGCCGCCACCTAGGGAAACCTACCAAACCTGTGCATTTCTGAAAATTAGAGACCTAGGGGAATCCAAGATGGGGTGACTTGTGTGGCTCGGACCAGGTTCTGTTACCCAGAATCCTTTGCAAACCTCAAAATTTAGCTAAAAAAACACATATTCCTCACATTTCTGTGGCAGAAAGTTCTGGAATCTGAGAGGAGCCACAAATTTCCTTCCACCCAACGTTCCCCCACGTCTCCCGATAAAAATTATACCTCATTTGTGTGGGTAGGCCTAGCGCCCGCGACAGGAAACGCCCCAAAGTGCAACGTGGACACAGCCACATTTTTGAAGGAAAACAGAGTTGTTTTTTGCAAAGTGCCTACCTGTAGATTTTGGCCTGTAGCTCAGCCGCCACCTAGGGAAACCTACCAAACCTGTGCCTTTCTGAAAACTAGAGACCTAGGGGAATCCAAGATGTGGTGACTTGTGTGGCTCAGACCAGGTTCTGTTACCCAGAATCCTTCGCAAACCTCAAAATTTGGCTAAAAAAACACATGTTCCTCACATTTCTGTGGCAAAAAGTTCTGGAATCTGAGAGGAGCCACAAATTTCCTTCCACCCAGCGTTCCCCCACGTCTCCCGATAAAAATGATACCTCACTTGTGTGGGTAGGCCTAGCGCCCGCGACAGGAAACGCCCCAAAGCCCAACGTGGACACAGCAACATTTTGGAAGGAAAACAGAGCTGTTTTTAGCAAAGTGCCTACCTGTAGATTTTGGCCTGTAGCTCAGCCGCCACCTGGGGAAACCTACCAAACCTGTGCATTTCTGAAAACTAGAGACCTAGGGGAATCCAAGATGGGGTGACTTGTGTGGCTCGGACTAGGTTCTGTTACCCAGAATCCTTTGCAAACCTCAAAATTTGGCTAAAAAACACATGTTCCTCACATTTCTGAGGCAGAAAGTTCTGGAATCTGAGAGGAACCACAAATTTCCTTCCACCCAGCGTTCCCCCACGTCTCCCGATAAAAATGATACCTCACTTGTGTGGGTAGGCCTAGCGCCCGCGACAGGAAACGCCCCAAAGCACAACGTGGACACATCCAAATTTTTGAAGGAAAACAGAGGTGTTTTTTGCAAAGTGCCTACCTGTAGATTTTGGCCTGTAGCTCAGCCGCCACCTAGGGAAACCTACCAAACCTGTGCATTTCTGAAAATTAGAGACCTAGGGGAATCCAAGATGGGGTGACTTGTGTGGCTCGGACCAGGTTCTGTTACCCAGAATCCTTTGCAAACCTCAAAATTTGGCTAAAAAAACACATGTTCCTCACATTTCTGTGGCAGAAAGTTCTGGAATCTGAGAGGAGCCACAAATTTCCTTCCACCCAGCGTTCCCCCACGTCTCCCGATAAAAATGATACCTCACTTGTGTGGGTAGGCCTAGCGCCCGCGACAGGAAACGCCCCAAAGCGCAAGGTGGACACATCCAAATTTTTGAAGGAAAACAGAGCTGTTTTTAGCAAAGTGCCTACCTGTAGATTTTGGCCTGTAGCTCAGCCGCCACCTAGGGAAACCTACCAAACCTGTGCATTTCTGAAAACTAGAGACCTAGGGGAATCCAAGATGGGGTGACTTGTGTGGCTCGGACCAGGTTCTGTTACCCAGAATCCTTTGCAAACCTCAAAATGTGGCTAAAAAACACATGTTCCTCACATTTCTGTGGCAGAAAGTTCTGGAATCTGAGAGGAGCCACAAATTTCCTTCCACCCAGCGTTCCCCCACGTCTCCCGATAAAAATGATACCTCACTTGTGTGGGTAGGCCTAGCGCCCGCGACAGGAAACGCCCCAAAGCCCAACGTGGACACAGCAACATTTTGGAAGGAAAACAGAGCTGTTTTTAGCAAAGTGCCTACCTGTAGATTTTGGCCTGTAGCTCAGCCGCCACCTAGGGAAACCTACCAAACCTGTGCATTACTGAAAACTAGAGACCTAGGGGAATCCAAGATGGGGTGACTTGTGTGGCTCGGACCAGGTTCTGTTACCCAGAATCCTTTGCAAACCTCAAAATTTGGCTAAAAAACACATGTTCCTCACATTTCTGATACAGAAAGTTCTGGAATCTGAGAGGAACCACAAATTTCCTTCCACCCAGCGTTCCCCCACGTCTCCCGATAAAAATGATACCTCACTTGTGTGGGTAGGCCTAGCGCCCGCGACAGGAAACGCCCCAAAGCACAACGTGGACACATCCAAATTTTTGAAGGAAAACAGAGGTGTTTTTTGCAAAGTGCCTACCTGTAGATTTTGGCCTGTAGCTCAGCCGCCACCTAGGGAAACCTACCAAATCTGTGCATTTCTGAAAATTAGAGACCTAGGGGAATCCAAGATGGGGTGACTTGTGTGGCTCGGACCAGGTTCTGTTACCCAGAATCCTTTGCAAACCTCAAAATTTGGCTAAAAAAACACATGTTCCTCACATTTCTGTGGCAGAAAGTTCTGGAATCTGAGAGGAGCCACAAATTTCCTTCCACCCAGCGTTCCCCCACGTCTCCCGATAAAAATGATACCTCACTTGTGTGGGTAGGCCTAGCGCCCGCGACAGGAAACGCCCCAAAGCGCAACGTGGACACAGCCAAATTTTTGAAGGAAAACAGGTGTTTTTTGCAAAGTGCATACCTGTAGATTTTGGCCTGTAGCTCAGCCGCCACCTAGGGAAACCTACCAAACCTGTGCATTTCTGAAAACTAGAGACCTAGGGGAATCCAAGATGGGGTGACTTGTGTGGCTCGGACCAGGTTCCGTTACCCAGAATCCTTTGCAAACCTCAAAATTTGGCTAAAAAAACACATGTTCCTCACATTTCTGTGGCAGAAAGTTCTGGAATCTGAGAGGAGCCACAAATTTCCTTCCACCCAGCGTTCCCGCACGTCTCCCGATAAAAATGATACCTCACTTGTGTGGGTAGGCCTAGCGCCCGCAACAGGAAACGCCCCAAAGCGCAACGTGGACACATCCAAATTTTTGAAGGAAAACAGAGCTGTTTTTAGCAAAGTGCCTACCTGTAGATTTTGGCCTGTAGCTCAGCCGACACCTATGGAAACCTACCAAACCTGTGCATTTCTGAAAACTAGAGACCTAGGGGAATCCAAGATGGGGTGACTTGTGTGGCTCGGACCAGGTTCTGTTACCCAGAATCCTTCGCAAACCTCAAAATTTGGCTAAAAAACACATGTTCCTCACATTTCTGTGGCAGAAAGTTCTGGAATCTGAGAGGAGCCACAAATTTCCTTCCACCCAGCGTTCCCCCACATCTCCTGATAAAAATGATACCTCACTTGTGTGGGTAGGCCTAGCGCCCGCGACAGGAAACGCCCCAAAGCGCAACGTGGACACATCCAAATTTTTGAAGGAAAACAGAGCTGTTTTTAGCAAAGTGCCTACCTGTAGATTTTGGCCTGTAGCTCAGCCGCCACCTAGGGAAACCTACCAAACCTGTGCATTTCTGAAAACTAGAGACCTAGGGGAATCCAAGATGGGGTGACTTGTGTGGCTCGGACCAGGTTCTGTTACCCAGAATCCTTCGCAAACCTCAAAATTTGGCTAAAAAAACACATGTTCCTCACATTTCTGTGGCAGAAAGTTCTGGAATCTGAGAGGAGCCACAAATTTCCTTCCACCCAGCGTTCCCCCACGTCTCCCGATAAAAATGATACCTCACTTGTGTGGGTAGGCCTAGCGCCCGCGACAGGAAACGCCCCAAAGCGCAACGTGGACACATCCAAATTTTTGAAGGAAAACAGAGGTGTTTTTTGCAAAGTGCCTACCTGTAGATTTTGGCCTGTAGCTCAGCGGCCACCTAGGGAAACCTACCAAACCTGTGCATTTCTGAAAACTAGAGACCTAGGGGAATCCAAGATGGGGTGACTTGTGTGGCTCGGACTAGGATCTGTTACCCAGAATCCTTCGCAAACCTCAAAATTTGGCTAAAAAAACACATGTTCCTCACATTTCTGTGGCAGAAAGTTCTGGAATCTGAGAGGAGCCACACATTTCCTTCCACCCAGCGTTACCCCACGTCTCCCGATAAAAATGATACCTCACTTGTGTGGGTAGGCCTAGCGCCCGCGACAGGAAACGCCCCAAAGCGCAACGTGGACACAGCCAAATTTTTGAAGGAAAACAGAGGTGTTTTTTGCAAAGTGCCTACCTGTAGATTTTGGCCTGTAGCTCAGCCGCCACCTAGGGAAACCTACCAAACCTGTGCATTTCTGAAAACTAGAGACCTAGGGGAATCCAAAATGGGGTGACTTGTGTGGCTCGGACCAGGTTCCGTTACCCAGAATCCTTTGCAAACCTCAAAATTTGGCTAAAAAAACACATGTTCCTCACATTTCTGTGGCAGAAAGTTCTGGAATCTGAGAGGAGCCACAAATTTCCTTCCACCCAGCTTTCCCCCACGTCTCCCGATAAAAATGATACCTCACTTGTGTGGGTAGGCCTAGTGCCCGCGACAGGAAACGCCCCAAAGCGCAACGTGGACACATCCAAATTTTTGAAGGAAAACAGAGCTGTTTTTAGCAAAGTGCCTACCTGTAGATTTTGGCCTGTAGCTCAGCCGCCACCTAGGGAAACCTACCAAACCTGTGCATTTCTGAAAACTAGAGACGTAGGGGAATCCAAGATGGGGTGACTTGTGTGGCTCGGGCCAGGTTCTGTTACCCAGAATCCTTTGCAAACCTCAAAATTTGGCTAAAAAAACACATGTTCTTCACATTTCTGTGGCAGAAAGTTCTGGAATCTGAGAGGAGCCACAAATTTCCTTCCACCCAGCGTTACCCCACATCTCCCGATAAAAATGATACTTCATTTGTGTGGGTAGGCCTAGCGCCCGCGACAGGAAACGCCCCAAAGTGCAACGTGGACACAGCCACATTTTTGAAGGAAAACAGAGTTGTTTTTTGCAAAGTGCCTACCTGTAGATTTTGGCCTGTAGCTCAGCCGCCACCTAGGGAAACCTACCAAACCTGTGCATTTCTGAAAACTAGAGACCTAGGGGAATCCAAGATGGGGTGACTTGTGTGGCTCGGACCAGGTTCTGTTACCCAGAATCCTTTGCAAACCTCAAAATTTGCCTAAAAAAACACATGTTCCTCACATTTCTGTGGCAGAAAGTTCTGGAATCTGAGAGGAGCCACAAATTTCCTTCCACCCAGCGTTCCCCCACGTCTCCCGATAAAAATGATACCTCACTTGTGTGGGTAGGCCTAGCGCCCGCGACAGGAAACGCCCCAAAGCGCAAGGTGGACACATCCAAATTTTTGAAGGAAAACAGAGCTGTTTTTAGCAAAGTGCCTACCTGTAGATTTTGGCCTGTAGCTCAGCCGCCACCTAGGGAAACCTACCAAACCTGTGCATTTCTGAAAACTAGAGACCTAGGGGAATCCAAGATGGGGTGACTTGTGTGGCTCGGACCAGGTTCTGTTACCCAGAATCCTTTGCAAACCTCAAAATGTGGCTAAAAAACACATGTTCCTCACATTTCTGTGGCAGAAAGTTCTGGAATCTGAGAGGAGCCACAAATTTCCTTCCACCCAGCGTTCCCCCACGTCTCCCGATAAAAATGATACCTCACTTGTGTGGGTAGGCCTAGCGCCCGCGACAGGAAACACCCCAAAGCGCAACGTGGACACATCCACATTTTTGAAGGAAAACAGAGGTGTTTTTTGCAAAGTGCCTACCTGTAGATTTTGGCTTGTAGCTCAGCGGCCACCTAGAGAAACCTACCAAACCTGTGCATTTCTGAAAACTAGAGACCTAGGGGAATCCAAGATGGGGTGACTTGTGTGGCTCGGACCAGGTTCTGTTACCCAGAATCCTTCGCAAACCTCAAAATTTGGCAAAAAAAACACATGTTCCTCACATTTCTGTGGCAGAAAGTTCTGGAATCTGAGAGGAGCCACAAATTTCCTTCCACCCAGCGTTACCCCACGTCTCCCGATAAAAATGATACCTCACTTGTGTGGGTAGGCCTAGCGCCCGCGACAGGAAACACCCCAAAGCGCAACGTGGACACATCCAAATTTTTGAAGGAAAACAGAGGTGTTTTTTGCAAAGTGCCTACCTGTAGATTGTGGCCTGTAGCTCAGCCGCCACCTAGGGAAACCTACCAAACCTGTGCATTTCTGAAAATTAGAGACCTAGGGGAATCCAAGATGGGGTGACTTGTGTGGCTCGGACCAGGTTCTGTTACCCAGAATCCTTTGCAAACCTCAAAATTTAGCTAAAAAAACACATGTTCCTCACATTTCTGTGGCAGAAAGTTCTGGAATCTGAGAGGAGCCACAAATTTCCTTCCACCCAACGTTCCCCCACGTCTCCCGATAAAAATTATACCTCATTTGTGTGGGTAGGCCTAGCGCCCGCGACAGGAAACGCCCCAAAGTTCAACGTGGACACAGCCACATTTTTGAAGGAAAACAGAGTTGTTTTTTGCAAAGTGCCTACCTGTAGATTTTGGCCTGTAGCTCAGCCGCCACCTAGGGAAACCTACCAAACCTGTGCCTTTCTGAAAACTAGAGACTAGGGGAATCCAAGATGTGGTGACTTGTGTGGCTCAGACCAGGTTCTGTTACCCAGAATCCTTCGCAAACCTCAAAATTTGGCTAAAAAACACATGTTCCTCACATTTCTGTGGCAAAAAGTTCTGGAATCTGAGAGGAGCCACAAATTTCCTTCCACCCAGCGTTCCCCCACGTCTCCCGATAAAAATGATACCTCACTTGTGTGGGTAGGCCTAGCGCCCGCGACAGGAAACGCCCCAAAGCGCAACGTGGACACGGCAAAATTTTGGAAGGAAAACAGAGCTGTTTTTAGCAAAGTGCCTACCTGTAGATTTTGGCCTGTAGGACAGCCGCCACCTAGGGAAACCTACCAAACCTGTGCATTTCTGAAAACTAGAGACCTAGGGGAATCCAAGATGGGGTGACTTGTGTGGCTCGGACCAGGTTCTGTTACCCAGAATCCTTCGCAAACCTCAAAATTTGGCAAAAAAAACACATGTTCCTCACATTTCTGTGGCAGAAAGTTCTGGAATCTGAGAGGAGCCACAAATTTCCTTCCACCCAGCGTTACCCCACGTCTCCCGATAAAAATGATACCTCACTTGTGTGGGTAGGCCTAGCGCCCGCGACAGGAAACACCCCAAAGCGCAACGTGGACACATCCAAATTTTGGAAGGAAAACAGAGGTGTTTTTTGCAAAGTGCCTACCTGTAGATTGTGGCCTGTAGCTCAGCCGCCACCTAGGGAAACCTACCAAACCTGTGCATTTCTGAAAATTAGAGACCTAGGGGAATCCAAGATGGGGTGACTTGTGTGGCTCGGACCAGGTTCTGTTACCCAGAATCCTTTGCAAACCTCAAAATTTAGCTAAAAAAAACACATGTTCCTCACATTTCTGTGGCAGAAAGTTCTGGAATCTGAGAGGAGCCACAAATTTCCTTCCACCCAACGTTCCCCCACGTCTCCCGATAAAAATTATACCTCATTTGTGTGGGTAGGCCTAGCGCCCGCGACAGGAAACGCCCCAAAGTTCAACGTGGACACAGCCACATTTTTGAAGGAAAACAGAGTTGTTTTTTGCAAAGTGCCTACCTGTAGATTTTGGCCTGTAGCTCAGCCGCCACCTAGGGAAACCTACCAAACCTGTGCATTACTGAAAACTAGAGACCTAGGGGAATCCAAGATGGGGTGACTTGTGTGGCTCGGACCAGGTTCTGTTACCCAGAATCCTTTGCAAACCTCAAAATTTGGCTAAAAAACACATGTTCCTCACATTTCTGATACAGAAAGTTCTGGAATCTGAGAGGAACCACAAATTTCCTTCCACCCAGCGTTCCCCCACGTCTCCCGATAAAAATGATACCTCACTTGTGTGGGTAGGCCTAGCGCCCGCGACAGGAAACGCCCCAAAGCACAACGTGGACACATCCAAATTTTTGAAGGAAAACAGAGGTGTTTTTTGCAAAGTGCCTACCTGTAGATTTTGGCCTGTAGCTCAGCCGCCACCTAGGGAAACCTACCAAATCTGTGCATTTCTGAAAATTAGAGACCTAGGGGAATCCAAGATGGGGTGACTTGTGTGGCTCGGACCAGGTTCTGTTACCCAGAATCCTTTGCAAACCTCAAAATTTGGCTAAAAAAACACATGTTCCTCACATTTCTGTGGCAGAAAGTTCTGGAATCTGAGAGGAGCCACAAATTTCCTTCCACCCAGCGTTCCCCCACATCTCCCGATAAAAATGATACCTCACTTGTGTGGGTAGGCCTAGCGCCCGCGACAGGAAACGCCCCAAAGCGCAACGTGGACACAGCCAAATTTTTGAAGGAAAACAGGTGTTTTTTGCAAAGTGCATACCTGTAGATTTTGGCCTGTAGCTCAGCCGCCACCTAGGGAAACCTACCAAACCTGTGCATTTCTGAAAACTAGAGACCTAGGGGAATCCAAGATGGGGTGACTTGTGTGGCTCGGACCAGGTTCCGTTACCCAGAATCCTTTGCAAACCTCAAAATTTGGCTAAAAAAACACATGTTCCTCACATTTCTGTGGCAGAAAGTTCTGGAATCTGAGAGGAGCCACAAATTTCCTTCCACCCAGCGTTCCCGCACGTCTCCCGATAAAAATGATACCTCACTTGTGTGGGTAGGCCTAGCGCCCGCAACAGGAAACGCCCCAAAGCGCAACGTGGACACATCCAAATTTTTGAAGGAAAACAGAGCTGTTTTTAGCAAAGTGCCTACCTGTAGATTTTGGCCTGTAGCTCAGCCGACACCTATGGAAACCTACCAAACCTGTGCATTTCTGAAAACTAGAGACCTAGGGGAATCCAAGATGGGGTGACTTGTGTGGCTCGGACCAGGTTCTGTTACCCAGAATCCTTCGCAAACCTCAAAATTTGGCTAAAAAAACACATGTTCCTCACATTTCTGTGGCAGAAAGTTCTGGAATCTGAGAGGAGCCACAAATTTCCTTCCACCCAGCGTTCCCCCACATCTCCTGATAAAAATGATACCTCACTTGTGTGGGTAGGCCTAGCGCCCGCGACAGGAAACGCCCCAAAGCGCAACGTGGACACATCCAAATTTTTGAAGGAAAACAGAGCTGTTTTTAGCAAAGTGCCTACCTGTAGATTTTGGCCTGTAGCTCAGCCGCCACCTAGGGAAACCTACCAAACCTGTGCATTTCTGAAAACTAGAGACCTAGGGGAATCCAAGATGGGGTGACTTGTGTGGCTCGGACCAGGTTCTGTTACCCAGAATCCTTCGCAAACCTCAAAATTTGGCTAAAAAAACACATGTTCCTCACATTTCTGTGGCAGAAAGTTCTGGAATCTGAGAGGAGCCACAAATTTCCTTCCACCCAGCGTTCCCCCACGTCTCCCGATAAAAATGATACCTCACTTGTGTGGGTAGGCCTAGCGCCCGCGACAGGAAACGCCCCAAAGCGCAACGTGGACACATCCAAATTTTTGAAGGAAAACAGAGGTGTTTTTTGCAAAGTGCCTACCTGTAGATTTTGGCCTGTAGCTCAGCGGCCACCTAGGGAAACCTACCAAACCTGTGCATTTCTGAAAACTAGAGACCTAGGGGAATCCAAGATGGGGTGACTTGTGTGGCTCGGACTAGGATCTGTTACCCAGAATCCTTCGCAAACCTCAAAATTTGGCTAAAAAAACACATGTTCCTCACATTTCTGTGGCAGAAAGTTCTGGAATCTGAGAGGAGCCACACATTTCCTTCCACCCAGCGTTACCCCACGTCTCCCGATAAAAATGATACCTCACTTGTGTGGGTAGGCCTAGCGCCCGCGACAGGAAACGCCCCAAAGCGCAACGTGGACACAGCCAAATTTTTGAAGGAAAACAGAGGTGTTTTTTGCAAAGTGCCTACCTGTAGATTTTGGCCTGTAGCTCAGCCGCCACCTAGGGAAACCTACCAAACCTGTGCATTTCTGAAAACTAGAGACCTAGGGGAATCCAAAATGGGGTGACTTGTGTGGCTCGGACCAGGTTCCGTTACCCAGAATCCTTTGCAAACCTCAAAATTTGGCTAAAAAAACACATGTTCCTCACATTTCTGTGGCAGAAAGTTCTGGAATCTGAGAGGAGCCACAAATTTCCTTCCACCCAGCTTTCCCCCACGTCTCCCGATAAAAATGATACCTCACTTGTGTGGGTAGGCCTAGTGCCCGCGACAGGAAACGCCCCAAAGCGCAACGTGGACACATCCAAATTTTTGAAGGAAAACAGAGCTGTTTTTAGCAAAGTGCCTACCTGTAGATTTTGGCCTGTAGCTCAGCCGCCACCTAGGGAAACCTACCAAACCTGTGCATTTCTGAAAACTAGAGACCTAGGGGAATCCAAGATGGGGTGACTTGTGTGGCTCGGGCCAGGTTCTGTTACCCAGAATCCTTTGCAAACCTCAAAATTTGGCTAAAAAAACACATGTTCCTCACATTTCTGTGGCAGAAAGTTCTGGAATCTGAGAGGAGCCACAAATTTCCTTCCACCCAGCGTTACCCCACATCTCCCGATAAAAATGATACTTCATTTGTGTGGGTAGGCCTAGCGCCCGCGACAGGAAACGCCCCAAAGTGCAACGTGGACACAGCCACATTTTTGAAGGAAAACAGAGTTGTTTTTTGCAAAGTGCCTACCTGTAGATTTTGGCCTGTAGCTCAGCCGCCACCTAGGGAAACCTACCAAACCTGTGCATTTCTGAAAACTAGAGACCTAGGGGAATCCAAGATGGGGTGACTTGTGTGGCTCGGACCAGGTTCTGTTACCCAGAATCCTTTGCAAACCTCAAAATTTGCCTAAAAAAACACATGTTCCTCACATTTCTGTGGCAGAAAGTTCTGGAATCTGAGAGGAGCCACAAATTTCCTTCCACCCAGCGTTCCCCCACGTCTCCCGATAAAAATGATACCTCACTTGTGTGGGTAGGCCTAGCGCCCGCGACAGGAAACGCCCCAAAGCGCAAGGTGGACACATCCAAATTTTTGAAGGAAAACAGAGCTGTTTTTAGCAAAGTGCCTACCTGTAGATTTTGGCCTGTAGCTCAGCCGCCACCTAGGGAAACCTACCAAACCTGTGCATTTCTGAAAACTAGAGACCTAGGGGAATCCAAGATGGGGTGACTTGTGTGGCTCGGACCAGGTTCTGTTACCCAGAATCCTTTGCAAACCTCAAAATGTGGCTAAAAAACACATGTTCCTCACATTTCTGTGGCAGAAAGTTCTGGAATCTGAGAGGAGCCACAAATTTCCTTCCACCCAGCGTTCCCCCACGTCTCCCGATAAAAATGATACCTCACTTGTGTGGGTAGGCCTAGCGCCCGCGACAGGAAACACCCCAAAGCGCAACGTGGACACATCCACATTTTTGAAGGAAAACAGAGGTGTTTTTTGCAAAGTGCCTACCTGTAGATTTTGGCTTGTAGCTCAGCGGCCACCTAGAGAAACCTACCAAACCTGTGCATTTCTGAAAACTAGAGACCTAGGGGAATCCAAGATGGGGTGACTTGTGTGGCTCGGACCAGGTTCTGTTACCCAGAATCCTTCGCAAACCTCAAAATTTGGCAAAAAAAACACATGTTCCTCACATTTCTGTGGCAGAAAGTTCTGGAATCTGAGAGGAGCCACAAATTTCCTTCCACCCAGCGTTACCCCACGTCTCCCGATAAAAATGATACCTCACTTGTGTGGGTAGGCCTAGCGCCCGCGACAGGAAACACCCCAAAGCGCAACGTGGACACATCCAAATTTTTGAAGGAAAACAGAGGTGTTTTTTGCAAAGTGCCTACCTGTAGATTGTGGCCTGTAGCTCAGCCGCCACCTAGGGAAACCTACCAAACCTGTGCATTTCTGAAAATTAGAGACCTAGGGGAATCCAAGATGGGGTGACTTGTGTGGCTCGGACCAGGTTCTGTTACCCAGAATCCTTTGCAAACCTCAAAATTTAGCTAAAAAAACACATGTTCCTCACATTTCTGTGGCAGAAAGTTCTGGAATCTGAGAGGAGCCACAAATTTCCTTCCACCCAACGTTCCCCCACGTCTCCCGATAAAAATTATACCTCATTTGTGTGGGTAGGCCTAGCGCCCGCGACAGGAAACGCCCCAAAGTTCAACGTGGACACAGCCACATTTTTGAAGGAAAACAGAGTTGTTTTTTGCAAAGTGCCTACCTGTAGATTTTGGCCTGTAGCTCAGCCGCCACCTAGGGAAACCTACCAAACCTGTGCCTTTCTGAAAACTAGAGACTAGGGGAATCCAAGATGTGGTGACTTGTGTGGCTCAGACCAGGTTCTGTTACCCAGAATCCTTCGCAAACCTCAAAATTTGGCTAAAAAACACATGTTCCTCACATTTCTGTGGCAAAAAGTTCTGGAATCTGAGAGGAGCCACAAATTTCCTTCCACCCAGCGTTCCCCCACGTCTCCCGATAAAAATGATACCTCACTTGTGTGGGTAGGCCTAGCGCCCGCGACAGGAAACGCCCCAAAGCGCAACGTGGACACGGCAAAATTTTGGAAGGAAAACAGAGCTGTTTTTAGCAAAGTGCCTACCTGTAGATTTTGGCCTGTAGGACAGCCGCCACCTAGGGAAACCTACCAAACCTGTGCATTTCTGAAAACTAGAGACCTAGGGGAATCCAAGATGGGGTGACTTGTGTGGCTCGGACCAGGTTCTGTTACCCAGAATCCTTCGCAAACCTCAAAATTTGGCAAAAAAAACACATGTTCCTCACATTTCTGTGGCAGAAAGTTCTGGAATCTGAGAGGAGCCACAAATTTCCTTCCACCCAGCGTTACCCCACGTCTCCCGATAAAAATGATACCTCACTTGTGTGGGTAGGCCTAGCGCCCGCGACAGGAAACACCCCAAAGCGCAACGTGGACACATCCAAATTTTGGAAGGAAAACAGAGGTGTTTTTTGCAAAGTGCCTACCTGTAGATTGTGGCCTGTAGCTCAGCCGCCACCTAGGGAAACCTACCAAACCTGTGCATTTCTGAAAATTAGAGACCTAGGGGAATCCAAGATGGGGTGACTTGTGTGGCTCGGACCAGGTTCTGTTACCCAGAATCCTTTGCAAACCTCAAAATTTAGCTAAAAAAACACATGTTCCTCACATTTCTGTGGCAGAAAGTTCTGGAATCTGAGAGGAGCCACAAATTTCCTTCCACCCAACGTTCCCCCACGTCTCCCGATAAAAATTATACCTCATTTGTGTGGGTAGGCCTAGCGCCCGCGACAGGAAACGCCCCAAAGTTCAACGTGGACACAGCCACATTTTTGAAGGAAAACAGAGTTGTTTTTTGCAAAGTGCCTACCTGTAGATTTTGGCCTGTAGCTCAGCCGCCACCTAGGGAAACCTACCAAACCTGTGCCTTTCTGAAAACTAGAGACTAGGGGAATCCAAGATGTGGTGACTTGTGTGGCTCAGACCAGGTTCTGTTACCCAGAATCCTTCGCAAACCTCAAAATTTGGCTAAAAAAACACATGTTCCTCACATTTCTGTGGCAAAAAGTTCTGGAATCTGAGAGGAGCCACAAATTTCCTTCCACCCAGCGTTCCCCCACGTCTCCCGATAAAAATGATACCTCACTTGTGTGGGTAGGCCTAGCGCCCGCGACAGGAAACGCCCCAAAGCGCAACGTGGACACAGCAAAATTTTGGAAGGAAAACAGAGCTGTTTTTAGCAAAGTGCCTACCTGTAGATTTTGGCCTGTAGGTCAGCCGCCACCTAGGGAAACCTACCAAACCTGTGCATTTCTGAAAACTAGAGACCTAGGGGAATCCAAGATGGGGTGACTTGTGTGGGTCAGACCAGGTTCTGTTACCCAAAATCCTTTGCAAACCTCAAAATTTGGCTAAAAAACACATGTTCCTCACATTTCTGTGGCAGAAAGTTCTGGAATCTGAGGGGAGCCACAAATTTCCTTCCACCCAGCGTTCCCCCATGTCTCCCGATAAAAATGATACCTCACTTGTGTGGGTAGGCCTAGCGCCCGCGACAGGAAACGCCCCAAAGCGCAACGTGGACACAGCCACATTTTTGAAGGAAAAGAGAGTTGTTTTTTGCAAAGTGCCTACCTGTAGATTTTGGCCTGTAGCTCAGCCGCCAACTAGGGAAACCTACCAAACCTGTGCATTTCTGAAAACTAGAGACCTAGGGGAATCCAAGATGGGGTGACTTGTGTGGCTCGGACCAGGTTCTGTTAGCCAGAATCCTTCGCAAACCTCAAAATTTGGCTAAAAAAACACATGTTCCTCACATTTCTGTGGCAGAAAGTTCTGGAATCTGAGAGGAGCCACAAATTTCCTTCCACCCAGCGTTCCCCCACGTCTCCCGATAAAAATGATACCTCACTTGTGTGGGTAGGCCTAGCGCCCGCGACAGGAAACGCCCCAAAGCGCAACGTGGACACAGCCAAATTTTTGAAGGAAAACAGGTGTTTTTTGCAAAGTGCCTACATGTAGATTTTGGCCTGTAGCTCAGCCGCCACCTAGGGAAACCTACCAAACCTGTGCATTTCTGAAAACTAGAGACCTAGGGGAATCCAAGATGGGGTGACTTGTGTGGCTCGGACCAGGTTCCGTTACCCAGAATCCTTTGCAAACCTCAAAATTTGGCTAAAAAAACACATGTTCCTCACATTTCTGTGGCAGAAAGTTCTGGAATCTGAGAGGAGCCACAAATTTCCTTCCACCCAGCGTTCCCCCACGTCTCCCGATAAAAATGATACCTCACTTGTGTGGGTAGGCCTAGCGCCCGCGACAGGAAACGCCCCAAAGCGCAACATGGACACATCCAAATTTTTGAAGGAAAACAGAGCTGTTTTTTGCAAAGTGCCTACCTGTAGATTTTGGCCTGTAGCTCAGCCGCCACCTAGGGAAACCTACCAAACCTGTGCATTTCTGAAAACTAGAGACCTAGGGGAATCCAAGATGGGGTGACTTGTGTGGCTCGGACCAGGTTCTGTTACCCAGAATCCTTCGCAAACCTCAAAATTTGGCTAAAAAAACACATGTTCCTCACATTTCTGTGGCAGAAAGTTCTGGAATCTGAGAGGAGCCACAAATTTCCTTCCACCCAGCGTTCCCCCACGTCTCCCGATAAAAATGATACCTCACTTGTGTGGGTAGGCCTAGCGCCCGCGACAGGAAACGCCCCAAAGCGCAACGTGGACACAGCCAAATTTTTGAAGGAAAACAGAGGTGTTTTTTGCAAAGTGCCTACCTGTAGATTTTGGCCTGTAGCTCAGCCGCCACCTAGGGAAACCTACCAAACCTGTGCATTTCTGAAAACTAGAGACCTAGGGGAATCCAAGATGGGGTGACTTGTGTGGCTCGGACCAGGTTCTGTTACGCAGAATCCTTTGCAAACCTCAAAATTTGGCTAAAAAAACACATGTTCCTCACATTTCTGTGGCAGAAAGTTCTGGAATCTGAGAGGAGCCACAAATTTCCTTCCACCCAGCGTTCCCCCACGTCTCCCGATAAAAATGATACCTCACTTGTGTGGGTAGGCCTAGCGCCCGCGACAGGAAACGCCCCAAAGCGCAACGTGGACACATCCAAATTTTTGAAGGAAAACAGAGGTGTTTTTTGCAAAGTGCCTACCTGTAGATTTTGGCCTGTAGCTCAGCCGCCACCTAGGGAAACCTACCAAACCTGTTCATTTCTGAAAACTAGAGACCTAGGGGAATCCAAGATGGGGTGACTTGTGTGGCTCGGACCAGGTTCTGTTACCCAGAATCCTTTGCAAACCTCAAAATGTGGCTAAAAAACACATGTTCCTCACATTTCTGTGGCAGAAAGTTCTGGAATCTGAGAGGAGCCACAAATTTCCTTCCACCCAGCGTTCCCCCACGTCTCCCGATAAAAATGATACCTCACTTGTGTGGGTAGGCATAGCGCCCGCGACAGGAAACGCCCCAAAGCGCAACGTGGACACATCCAAATTTTTGAAGGAAAACAGAGGTGTTTTTTGCAAAGTGCCTACCTGTAGATTTTGGCCTGTAGCTCAGCCGCCACCTAGGGAAACCTACCAAACCTGTGCATTTCTGAAAACTAGAGACCTAGGGGAATCCAAGATGGGGTGACTTGTGTGGCTCGGACCAGGTTCTGTTACCCAGAATCCTTTGCAAACCTCAAAATTTGCCTAAAAAAACACATGTTCCTCACATTTCTGTGGCAGAAAGTTCTGGAATCTGAGAGGAGCCACAAATTTCCTTCCACCCAGCGTTCCCCCACGTCTCCCGATAAAAATGATACCTCACTTGTGTGGGTAGGCCTAGCGCCCGCGACAGGAAACGCCCCAAAGCGCAAGGTGGACACATCCAAATTTTTGAAGGAAAACAGAGCTGTTTTTAGCAGAGTGCCTACCTGTAGATTTTGGCCTGTAGCTCAGCCGCCACCTAGGGAAACCTACCAAACCTGTGCATTTCTGAAAACTAGAGACCTAGGGGAATCCAAGATGGGGTGACTTGTGTGGCTCGGACCAGGTTCTGTTACCCAGAATCCTTTGCAAACCTCAAAATGTGGCTAAAAAACACATGTTCCTCACATTTCTGTGGCAGAAAGTTCTGGAATCTGAGAGGAGCCACAAATTTCCTTCCACCCAGCGTTCCCCCACGTCTCCCGATAAAAATGATACCTCACTTGTGTGGGTAGGCCTAGCGCCCGCGACAGGAAACGCCCCAAAGCGCAACGTGGACACATCCAAATTTTTTAAGGAAAACAGAGGTGTTTTTTGCAAAGTGCCTACCTGTAGATTTTGGCCTGTAGCTCAGCCGCCACCTAGGGAAACCTACCAAACCTGTTCATTTCTGAAAACTAGAGACCTAGGGGAATCCAAGATGGGGTGACTTGTGTGGCTCGGACCAGGTTCTGTTACCCAGAATCCTTTGCAAACCTCAAAATGTGGCTAAAAAACACATGTTCCTCACATTTCTGTGGCAGAAAGTTCTGGAATCTGAGAGGAGCCACAAATTTCCTTCCACCCAGCGTTCCCCCACGTCTCCCGATAAAAATGATACCTCACTTGTGTGGGTAGGCATAGCGCCCGCGACAGGAAACGCCCCGAAGCGCAACGTGGACACATCCAAATTTTTGAAGGAAAACAGAGGTGTTTTTTGCAAAGTGCCTACCTGTAGATTTTGGCCTGTAGCTCAGCCGCCACCTAGGGAAACCTACCAAACCTGTTCATTTCTGAAAACTAGAGACCTAGGGGAATCCAAGATGGGGTGACTTGTGTGGCTCGGACCAGGTTCTGTTACCCAGAATCCTTTGCAAACCTCAAAATGTGGCTAAAAAACACATGTTCCTCACATTTCTGTGGCAGAAAGTTCTGGAATCTGAGAGGAGCCACAAATTTCCTTCCACCCAGCGTTCCCCCAGGTCTCCCGATAAAAATGATACCTCACTTGTGTGGGTAGGCATAGCGCCCGCGACAGGAAACGCCCCAAAGCGCAACGTGGACACATCCAAATTTTTGAAGGAAAACAGAGGTGTTTTTTGCAAAGTGCCTACCTGTAGATTTTGGCCTGTAGCTCAGCCGCCACCTAGGGAAACCTACCAAACCTGTGCATTTCTGAAAACTAGAGACCTAGGGGAATCCAAGATGGGGTGACTTGTGTGGCTCGGACCAGGTTCTGTTACCCAGAATCCTTTGCAAACCTCAAAATTTGCCTAAAAAAACACATGTTCCTCACATTTCTGTGGCAGAAAGTTCTGGAATCTGAGAGGAGCCACAAATTTCCTTCCACCCAGCGTTCCCCCACGTCTCCCGATAAAAATGATACCTCACTTGTGTGGGTAGGCCTAGCGCCCGCGACAGGAAACGCCCCAAAGCGCAAGGTGGACACATCCAAATTTTTGAAGGAAAACAGAGCTGTTTTTAGCAGAGTGCCTACCTGTAGATTTTGGCCTGTAGCTCAGCCGCCACCTAGGGAAACCTACCAAACCTGTGCATTTCTGAAAACTAGAGACCTAGGGGAATCCAAGATGGGGTGACTTGTGTGGCTTGGACCAGGTTCTGTTACCCAGAATCCTTTGCAAACCTCAAAATGTGGCTAAAAAACACATGTTCCTCACATTTCTGTGGCAGAAAGTTCTGGAATCTGAGAGGAGCCACAAATTTCCTTCCACCCAGCGTTCCCCCACGTCTCCCGATAAAAATGATACCTCACTTGTGTGGGTAGGCCTAGCGCCCGCGACAGGAAACACCCCAAAGCGCAACGTGGACACATCCACATTTTTGAAGGAAAACAGAGGTGTTTTTTGCAAAGTGCCTACCTGTAGATTTTGGCTTGTAGCTCAGCGGCCACCTAGGGAAACCTACCAAACCTGTGCATTTCTGAAAACTAGAGACCTAGGGGAATCCAAGATGGGGTGACTTGTGTGGCTCGGACCAGGTTCTGTTACCCAGAATCCTTCGCAAACCTCAAAATTTGGCAAAAAAAACACATGTTCCTCACATTTCTGTGGCAGAAAGTTCTGGAATCTGAGAGGAGCCACAAATTTCCTTCCACCCAGCGTTACCCCACGTCTCCCGATAAAAATGATACCTCACTTGTGTGGGTAGGCCTAGCGCCCGCGACAGGAAACACCCCAAAGCGCAACGTGGACACATCCAAATTTTTGAAGGAAAACAGAGGTGTTTTTTGCAAAGTGCCTACCTGTAGATTGTGGCCTGTAGCTCAGCCGCCACCTAGGGAAACCTACCAAACCTGTGCATTTCTGAAAATTAGAGACCTAGGGGAATCCAAGATGGGGTGACTTGTGTGGCTCGGACCAGGTTCTGTTACCCAGAATCCTTTGCAAACCTCAAAATTTAGCTAAAAAAACACATGTTCCTCACATTTCTGTGGCAGAAAGTTCTGGAATCTGAGAGGAGCCACAAATTTCCTTCCACCCAATGTTCCCCCACGTCTCCCGATAAAAATTATACCTCATTTGTGTGGGTAGGCCTAGCGCCCGCGACAGGAAACGCCCCAAAGTTCAATGTGGACACATCCACATTTTTGAAGGAAAACAGAGTTGTTTTTTGCAAAGTGCCTACCTGTAGATTTTGGCCTGTAGCTCAGCCGCCACCTAGGGAAACCTACCAAACCTGTGCCTTTCTGAAAACTAGAGACTAGGGGAATCCAAGATGTGGTGACTTGTGTGGCTCAGACCAGGTTCTGTTACCCAGAATCCTTCGCAAACCTCAAAATTTGGCTAAAAAAACACATGTTCCTCACATTTCTGTGGCAAAAAGTTCTGGAATCTGAGAGGAGCCACAAATTTCCTTCCACCCAGCGTTCCCCCACGTCTCCCGATAAAAATGATACCTCACTTGTGTGGGTAGGCCTAGCGCCCGCGACAGGAAACGCCCCAAAGCGCAACGTGGACACGGCAAAATTTTGGAAGGAAAACAGAGCTGTTTTTAGCAAAGTGCCTACCTGTAGATTTTGGCCTGTAGGTCAGCCGCCACCTAGGGAAACCTACCAAACCTGTGCATTTCTGAAAACTAGAGACCTAGGGGAATCCAAGATGGGGTGACTTGTGTGGGTCAGACCAGGTTCTGTTACCCAAAATCCTTTGCAAACCTCAAAATTTGGCTAAAAAACACATGTTCCTCACATTTCTGTGGCAGAAAGTTCTGGAATCTGAGGGGAGCCACAAATTTCCTTCCACCCAGCGTTCCCCCATGTCTCCCGATAAAAATGATACCTCACTTGTGTGGGTAGGCCTAGCGCCCGCGACAGGAAACGCCCCAAAGCGCAACGTGGACACATCCAAATTTTTGAAGGAAAACAGAGGTGTTTTTTGCAAAGTGCCTACCTGTAGATTTTGGCCTGTAGCTCAGCCGCCACCTAGGGAAACCTACCAAACCTGTGCATTTCTGAAAATTAGAGACCTAGGGGAATCCAAGATGGGGTGACTTGTGTGGCTCGGACCAGGTTCTGTTACCCAGAATCCTTTGCAAACCTCAAAATGTGGCTAAAAAAACACATGTTCCTCACATTTCTGTGGCAGAAAGTTCTGGAATCTGAGAGGAGCCACAAATTTCCTTCCACCCAGCGTTACCCCACGTCTCCCGATAAAAATGATACCTCATTTGTGTGGGTAGGCCTAGCGCCCGCGACAGGAAACGCCCCAAAGTGCAACGTGGACACAGCCACATTTTTGAAGGAAAAGAGAGTTGGTTTTTGCAAAGTGCCTACCTGTAGATTTTGGCCTGTAGCTCAGCCGCCACCTAGGGAAACCTACCAAACCTGTGCATTTCTGAAAACTAGAGACCTAGGGGAATCCAAGATGGGGTGACTTGTGTGGCTCGGACCAGGTTCTGTTAGCCAGAATCCTTCGCAAACCTCAAAATTTGGCTAAAAAAACACATGTTCCTCACATTTCTGTGGCAGAAAGTTCTGGAATCTGAGAGGAGCCACAAATTTCCTTCCACCCAGCGTTCCCCCACGTCTCCCGATAAAAATGATACCTCACTTGTGTGGGTAGGCCTAGCGCCCGCGACAGGAAACGCCCCAAAGCGCAACGTGGACACAGCCAAATTTTTGAAGGAAAACAGGTGTTTTTTGCAAAGTGCCTACATGTAGATTTTGGCCTGTAGCTCAGCCGCCACCTAGGGAAACCTACCAAACCTGTGCATTTCTGAAAACTAGAGACCTAGGGGAATCCAAGATGGGGTGACTTGTGTGGCTCGGACCAGGTTCCGTTACCCAGAATCCTTTGCAAACCTCAAAATTTGGCTAAAAAAACACATGTTCCTCACATTTCTGTGGCAGAAAGTTCTGGAATCTGAGAGGAGCCACAAATTTCCTTCCACCCAGCGTTCCCCCACGTCTCCCGATAAAAATGATACCTCACTTGTGTGGGTAGGCCTAGCGCCCGCGACAGGAAACGCCCCAAAGCGCAACATGGACACATCCAAATTTTTGAAGGAAAACAGAGCTGTTTTTTGCAAAGTGCCTACCTGTAGATTTTGGCCTGTAGCTCAGCCGCCACCTAGGGAAACCTACCAAACCTGTGCATTTCTGAAAACTAGAGACCTAGGGGAATCCAAGATGGGGTGACTTGTGTGGCTCGGACCAGGTTCTGTTACCCAGAATACTTCGCAAACCTCAAAATTTGGCTAAAAAAACACATGTTCCTCACATTTCTGTGGCAGAAAGTTCTGGAATCTGAGAGGAGCCACAAATTTCCATCCACCCAGCGTTCCCCCACGTCTCCCGATAAAAATGATACCTCACTTGTGTGGGTAGGCCTAGCGCCCGCGACAGGAAACGCCCCAAAGCGCAACGTGGACACAGCCAAATTTTTGAAGGAAAACAGAGGTGTTTTTTGCAAAGTGCCTACCTGTAGATTTTGGCCTGTAGCTCAGCCGCCACCTAGGGAAACCTACCAAACCTGTGCATTTCTGAAAACTAGAGACCTAGGGGAATCCAAGATGGGGTGACTTGTGTGGCTCGGACCAGGTTCTGTTACCCAGAATCCTTTGCAAACCTCAAAATTTGGCTAAAAAAACACATGTTCCTCACATTTCTGTGGCAGAAAGTTCTGGAATCTGAGAGGAGCCACAAATTTCCTTCCACCCAGCGTTCCCCCACGTCTCCCGATAAAAATGATACCTCACTTGTGTGGGTAGGCCTAGCGCCCGCGACAGGAAACGCCCCAAAGCGCAACGTGGACACATCCAAATTTTTGAAGGAAAACAGAGGTGTTTTTTGCAAAGTGCCTACCTGTAGATTTTGGCCTGTAGCTCAGCGGCCACCTAGGGAAACCTACCAAACCTGTGCATTTCTGAAAACTAGAGACCTAGGGGAATCCAAGATGGGGTGACTTGTGTGGCTCGGACTAGGATCTGTTACCCAGAATCCTTCGCAAACCTCAAAATTTGGCTAAAAAAACACATGTTCCTCACATTTCTGTGGCAGAAAGTTCTGGAATCTGAGAGGAGCCACACATTTCCTTCCACCCAGCGTTACCCCACGTCTCCCGATAAAAATGATACCTCACTTGTGTGGGTAGGCCTAGCGCCCGCGTCAGGAAACGCCCCAAAGCGCAACGTGGACACAGCCAAATTTTTGAAGGAAAACAGAGGTGTTTTTTGCAAAGTGCCTACCTGTAGATTTTGGCCTGTAGCTCAGCTGCCACGTAGGGAAACCTACCAAACCTGTGCATTTCTGAAAACTAGAGACCTAGGGGAATCCAAGATGGGGTGACTTGTGTGGCTCGGACCAGGTTCTGTTACCCAGAATCCTTGGTAAACCTCAAAATTTGGCTTAAAAACACATGTTCCTCACATTTCTGTGGCAGAAAGTTCTGGAATCTGAGAGGAGCCACAAATTTCCTTCCACCCAGCGTTCCCCCACGTCTCCCGATAAAGATAAAAATGATACCTCACTTGTGTGGGTAGGCCTAGCGCCCGCGACAGGAAACGCCCGAAAGCGCAACGTGGACACAGCCAAATTTTTGAAGGAAAACAGGTGTTTTTTGCAAAGTGCCTACATGTAGATTTTGCCCTGTAGCTCAGCCGCCACCTAGGGAAACCTACCAAACCTGTGCATTTCTGAAAACTAGAGACCTAGGGGAATCCAAGATGGGGTGACTTGTGTGGCTCGGACCAGGTTCTGTTACCCAGAATCCTTTGCAAACCTCAAAATGTGGCTAAAAAACACATGTTCCTCACATTTCTGTGGCAGAAAGTTCTGGAATCTGAGAGGAGCCACAAATTTCCTTCCACCCAGCGTTCCCCCACGTCTCCCGATAAAAATGATACCTCACTTGTGTGGGTAGGCCTAGCGCCCGCGACAGGAAACGCCCCAAAGCGCAACATGGACACATCCAAATTTTTGAAGGAAAACAGAGCTGTTTTTTGCAAAGTGCCTACCTGTAGATTTTGGCCTGTAGCTCAGCCGCCACCTAGGGAAACCTACCAAACCTGTGCATTTCTGAAAACTAGAGACCTAGGGGAATCCAAGATGGGGTGACTTGTGTGGCTCGGACCAGGTTCTGTTACCCAGAATCCTTTGCAAACCTCAAAATTTGGCTAAAAAAACACATGTTCCTCACATTTCTGTGGCAGAAAGTTCTGGAATCTGAGAGGAGCCACAAATTTCCTTCCACCCAGCGTTCCCCCACGTCTCCCGATAAAAATGATACCTCACTTGTGTGGGTAGGCCTAGCGCCCGCGACAGGAAACGCCCCAAAGCGCAACGTGGACACATCCAAATTTTTGAAGGAAAACAGAGGTGTTTTTTGCAAAGTGCCTACCTGTAGATTTTGGCCTGTAGCTCAGCGGCCACCTAGGGAAACCTACCAAACCTGTGCATTTCTGAAAACTAGAGACCTAGGGGAATCCAAGATGGGGTGACTTGTGTGGCTCGGACTAGGATCTGTTACCCAGAATCCTTCGCAAACCTCAAAATTTGGCTAAAAAAACACATGTTCCTCACATTTCTGTGGCAGAAAGTTCTGGAATCTGAGAGGAGCCACACATTTCCTTCCACCCAGCGTTACCCCACGTCTCCCGATAAAAATGATACCACACTTGTGTGGGTAGGCCTAGCGCCCGCGTCAGGAAACGCCCCAAAGCGCAACGTGGACACAGCCAAATTTTTGAAGGAAAACAGAGGTGTTTTTTGCAAAGTGCCTACCTGTAGATTTTGGCCTGTAGCTCAGCTGCCACGTAGGGAAACCTACCAAACCTGTTCATTTCTGAAAACTAGAGACCTAGGGGAATCCAAGATGGGGTGACTTGTGTGGCTCGGACCAGGTTCTGTTACCCAGAATCCTTTGCAAACCTCAAAATGTGGCTAAAAAACACATGTTCCTCACATTTCTGTGGCAGAAAGTTCTGGAATCTGAGAGGAGCCACAAATTTCCTTCCACCCAGCGTTCCCCCAGGTCTCCCGATAAAAATGATACCTCACTTGTGTGGGTAGGCATAGCGCCCGCGACAGGAAACGCCCCAAAGCGCAACGTGGACACATCCAAATTTTTGAAGGAAAACAGAGGTGTTTTTTGCAAAGTGCCTACCTGTAGATTTTGGCCTGTAGCTCAGCCGCCACCTAGGGAAACCTACCAAACCTGTGCATTTCTGAAAACTAGAGACCTAGGGGAATCCAAGATGGGGTGACTTGTGTGGCTCGGACCAGGTTCTGTTACCCAGAATCCTTTGCAAACCTCAAAATTTGCCTAAAAAAACACATGTTCCTCACATTTCTGTGGCAGAAAGTTCTGGAATCTGAGAGGAGCCACAAATTTCCTTCCACCCAGCGTTCCCCCACGTCTCCCGATAAAAATGATACCTCACTTGTGTGGGTAGGCCTAGCGCCCGCGACAGGAAACGCCCCAAAGCGCAAGGTGGACACATCCAAATTTTTGAAGGAAAACAGAGCTGTTTTTAGCAGAGTGCCTACCTGTAGATTTTGGCCTGTAGCTCAGCCGCCACCTAGGGAAACCTACCAAACCTGTGCATTTCTGAAAACTAGAGACCTAGGGGAATCCAAGATGGGGTGACTTGTGTGGCTTGGACCAGGTTCTGTTACCCAGAATCCTTTGCAAACCTCAAAATGTGGCTAAAAAACACATGTTCCTCACATTTCTGTGGCAGAAAGTTCTGGAATCTGAGAGGAGCCACAAATTTCCTTCCACCCAGCGTTCCCCCACGTCTCCCGATAAAAATGATACCTCACTTGTGTGGGTAGGCCTAGCGCCCGCGACAGGAAACACCCCAAAGCGCAACGTGGACACATCCACATTTTTGAAGGAAAACAGAGGTGTTTTTTGCAAAGTGCCTACCTGTAGATTTTGGCTTGTAGCTCAGCGGCCACCTAGGGAAACCTACCAAACCTGTGCATTTCTGAAAACTAGAGACCTAGGGGAATCCAAGATGGGGTGACTTGTGTGGCTCGGACCAGGTTCTGTTACCCAGAATCCTTCGCAAACCTCAAAATTTGGCAAAAAAAACATGTTCCTCACATTTCTGTGGCAGAAAGTTCTGGAATCTGAGAGGAGCCACAAATTTCCTTCCACCCAGCGTTACCCCACGTCTCCCAATAAAAATGATACCTCACTTGTGTGGGTAGGCCTAGCGCCCGCGACAGGAAACACCCCAAAGCGCAACGTGGACACATCCAAATTTTTGAAGGAAAACAGAGGTGTTTTTTGCAAAGTGCCTACCTGTAGATTGTGGCCTGTAGCTCAGCCGCCACCTAGGGAAACCTACCAAACCTGTGCATTTCTGAAAATTAGAGACCTAGGGGAATCCAAGATGGGGTGACTTGTGTGGCTCGGACCAGGTTCTGTTACCCAGAATCCTTTGCAAACCTCAAAATTTAGCTAAAAAAACACATGTTCCTCACATTTCTGTGGCAGAAAGTTCTGGAATCTGAGAGGAGCCACAAATTTCCTTCCACCCAATGTTCCCCCACGTCTCCCGATAAAAATTATACCTCATTTGTGTGGGTAGGCCTAGCGCCCGCGACAGGAAACGCCCCAAAGTTCAACGTGGACACAGCCACATTTTTGAAGGAAAACAGAGTTGTTTTTTGCAAAGTGCCTACCTGTAGATTTTGGCCTGTAGCTCAGCCGCCACCTAGGGAAACCTACCAAACCTGTGCCTTTCTGAAAACTAGAGACTAGGGGAATCCAAGATGTGGTGACTTGTGTGGCTCAGACCAGGTTCTGTTACCCAGAATCCTTCGCAAACCTCAAAATTTGGCTAAAAAAACACATGTTCCTCACATTTCTGTGGCAAAAAGTTCTGGAATCTGAGAGGAGCCACAAATTTCCTTCCACCCAGCGTTCCCCCACGTCTCCCGATAAAAATGATACCTCACTTGTGTGGGTAGGCCTAGCGCCCGCGACAGGAAACGCCCCAAAGCGCAACGTGGACACGGCAAAATTTTGGAAGGAAAACAGAGCTGTTTTTAGCAAAGTGCCTACCTGTAGATTTTGGCCTGTAGGTCAGCCGCCACCTAGGGAAACCTACCAAACCTGTGCATTTCTGAAAACTAGAGACCTAGGGGAATCCAAGATGGGGTGACTTGTGTGGGTCAGACCAGGTTCTGTTACCCAAAATCCTTTGCAAACCTCAAAATTTGGCTAAAAAACACATGTTCCTCACATTTCTGTGGCAGAAAGTTCTGGAATCTGAGGGGAGCCACAAATTTCCTTCCACCCAGCGTTCCCCCATGTCTCCCGATAAAAATGATACCTCACTTGTGTGGGTAGGCCTAGCGCCCGCGACAGGAAACGCCCCAAAGCGCAACGTGGACACATCCAAATTTTTGAAGGAAAACAGAGGTGTTTTTTGCAAAGTGCCTACCTGTAGATTTTGGCCTGTAGCTCAGCCGCCACCTAGGGAAACCTACCAAACCTGTGCATTTCTGAAAATTAGAGACCTAGGGGAATCCAAGATGGGGTGACTTGTGTGGCTCGGACCAGGTTCTGTTACCCAGAATCCTTTGCAAACCTCAAAATGTGGCTAAAAAAACACATGTTCCTCACATTTCTGTGGCAGAAAGTTCTGGAATCTGAGAGGAGCCACAAATTTCCTTCCACCCAGCGTTACCCCACGTCTCCCGATAAAAATGATACCTCATTTGTGTGGGTAGGCCTAGCGCCCGCGACAGGAAACGCCCCAAAGTGCAACGTGGACACAGCCACATTTTTGAAGGAAAAGAGAGTTGGTTTTTGCAAAGTGCCTACCTGTAGATTTTGGCCTGTAGCTCAGCCGCCACCTAGGGAAACCTACCAAACCTGTGCATTTCTGAAAACTAGAGACCTAGGGGAATCCAAGATGGGGTGACTTGTGTGGCTCGGACCAGGTTCTGTTAGCCAGAATCCTTCGCAAACCTCAAAATTTGGCTAAAAAAACACATGTTCCTCACATTTCTGTGGCAGAAAGTTCTGGAATCTGAGAGGAGCCACAAATTTCCTTCCACCCAGCGTTCCCCCACGTCTCCCGATAAAAATGATACCTCACTTGTGTGGGTAGGCCTAGCGCCCGCGACAGGAAACGCCCCAAAGCGCAACGTGGACACAGCCAAATTTTTGAAGGAAAACAGGTGTTTTTTGCAAAGTGCCTACATGTAGATTTTGGCCTGTAGCTCAGCCGCCACCTAGGGAAACCTACCAAACCTGTGCATTTCTGAAAACTAGAGACCTAGGGGAATCCAAGATGGGGTGACTTGTGTGGCTCGGACCAGGTTCCGTTACCCAGAATCCTTTGCAAACCTCAAAATTTGGCTAAAAAAACACATGTTCCTCACATTTCTGTGGCAGAAAGTTCTGGAATCTGAGAGGAGCCACAAATTTCCTTCCACCCAGCGTTCCCCCACGTCTCCCGATAAAAATGATACCTCACTTGTGTGGGTAGGCCTAGCGCCCGCGACAGGAAACGCCCCAAAGCGCAACATGAACACATCCAAATTTTTGAAGGAAAACAGAGCTGTTTTTTGCAAAGTGCCTACCTGTAGATTTTGGCCTGTAGCTCAGCCGCCACCTAGGGAAACCTACCAAACCTGTGCATTTCTGAAAACTAGAGACCTAGGGGAATCCAAGATGGGGTGACTTGTGTGGCTCGGACCAGGTTCTGTTACCCAGAATACTTCGCAAACCTCAAAATTTGGCTAAAAAAACACATGTTCCTCACATTTCTGTGGCAGAAAGTTCTGGAATCTGAGAGGAGCCACAAATTTCCATCCACCCAGCGTTCCCCCACGTCTCCCGATAAAAATTATACCTCACTTGTGTGGGTAGGCCTAGCGCCCGCGACAGGAAACGCCCCAAAGCGCAACGTGGACACAGCCAAATTTTTGAAGGAAAACAGAGGTGTTTTTTGCAAAGTGCCTACCTGTAGATTTTGGCCTGTAGCTCAGCCGCCACCTAGGGAAACCTACCAAACCTGTGCATTTCTGAAAACTAGAGACCTAGGGGAATCCAAGATGGGGTGACTTGTGTGGCTCGGACCAGGTTCTGTTACCCAGAATCCTTTGCAAACCTCAAAATTTGGCTAAAAAAACACATGTTCCTCACATTTCTGTGGCAGAAAGTTCTGGAATCTGAGAGGAGCCACAAATTTCCTTCCACCCAGCGTTCCCCCACGTCTCCCGATAAAAATGATACCTCACTTGTGTGGGTAGGCCTAGCGCCCGCGACAGGAAACGCCCCAAAGCGCAACGTGGACACATCCAAATTTTTGAAGGAAAACAGAGGTGTTTTTTGCAAAGTGCCTACCTGTAGATTTTGGCCTGTAGCTCAGCGGCCACCTAGGGAAACCTACCAAACCTGTGCATTTCTGAAAACTAGAGACCTAGGGGAATCCAAGATGGGGTGACTTGTGTGGCTCGGACTAGGATCTGTTACCCAGAATCCTTCGCAAACCTCAAAATTTGGCTAAAAAAACACATGTTCCTCACATTTCTGTGGCAGAAAGTTCTGGAATTTGAGAGGAGCCACACATTTCCTTCCACCCAGCGTTACCCCACGTCTCCCGATAAAAATGATACCTCACTTGTGTGGGTAGGCCTAGCGCCCGCGTCAGGAAACGCCCCAAAGCGCAACGTGGACACAGCCAAATTTTTGAAGGAAAACAGAGGTGTTTTTTGCAAAGTGCCTACCTGTAGATTTTGGCCTGTAGCTCAGCTGCCACGTAGGGAAACCTACCAAACCTGTGCATTTCTGAAAACTAGAGACCTAGGGGAATCCAAGATGGGGTGACTTGTGTGGCTCGGACCAGGTTCTGTTACCCAGAATCCTTGGTAAACCTCAAAATTTGGCTTAAAAACACATGTTCCTCACATTTCTGTGGCAGAAAGTTCTGGAATCTGAGAGGAGCCACAAATTTCCTTCCACCCAGCGTTCCCCCACGTCTCCCGATAAAGATAAAAATGATACCTCACTTGTGTGGGTAGGCCTAGCGCCCGCGACAGGAAACGCCCGAAAGCGCAACGTGGACACAGCCAAATTTTTGAAGGAAAACAGGTGTTTTTTGCAAAGTGCCTACATGTAGATTTTGCCCTGTAGCTCAGCCGCCACCTAGGGAAACCTACCAAACCTGTGCATTTCTGAAAACTAGAGACCTAGGGGAATCCAAGATGGGGTGACTTGTGTGGCTCGGACCAGGTTCTGTTACCCAGAATCCTTTGCAAACCTCAAAATGTGGCTAAAAAACACATGTTCCTCACATTTCTGTGGCAGAAAGTTCTGGAATCTGAGAGGAGCCACAAATTTCCTTCCACCCAGCGTTCCCCCACGTCTCCCGATAAAAATGATACCTCACTTGTGTGGGTAGGCCTAGCGCCCGCGACAGGAAACGCCCCAAAGCGCAACATGGACACATCCAAATTTTTGAAGGAAAACAGAGCTGTTTTTTGCAAAGTGCCTACCTGTAGATTTTGGCCTGTAGCTCAGCCGCCACCTAGGGAAACCTACCAAACCTGTGCATTTCTGAAAACTAGAGACCTAGGGGAATCCAAGATGGGGTGACTTGTGTGGCTCGGACCAGGTTCTGTTACCCAGAATCCTTTGCAAACCTCAAAATTTGGCTAAAAAAACACATGTTCCTCACATTTCTGTGGCAGAAAGTTCTGGAATCTGAGAGGAGCCACAAATTTCCTTCCACCCAGCGTTCCCCCACGTCTCCCGATAAAAATGATACCTCACTTGTGTGGGTAGGCCTAGCGCCCGCGACAGGAAACGCCCCAAAGCGCAACGTGGACACATCCAAATTTTTGAAGGAAAACAGAGGTGTTTTTTGCAAAGTGCCTACCTGTAGATTTTGGCCTGTAGCTCAGCGGCCACCTAGGGAAACCTACCAAACCTGTGCATTTCTGAAAACTAGAGACCTAGGGGAATCCAAGATGGGGTGACTTGTGTGGCTCGGACTAGGATCTGTTACCCAGAATCCTTCGCAAACCTCAAAATTTGGCTAAAAAAACACATGTTCCTCACATTTCTGTGGCAGAAAGTTCTGGAATCTGAGAGGAGCCACACATTTCCTTCCACCCAGCGTTACCCCACGTCTCCCGATAAAAATGATACCACACTTGTGTGGGTAGGCCTAGCGCCCGCGTCAGGAAACGCCCCAAAGCGCAACGTGGACACAGCCAAATTTTTGAAGGAAAACAGAGGTGTTTTTTGCAAAGTGCCTACCTGTAGATTTTGGCCTGTAGCTCAGCTGCCACGTAGGGAAACCTACCAAACCTGTGCATTTCTGAAAACTAGAGACCTAGGGGAATCCAAGATGGGGTGACTTGTGTGGCTCGGACCAGGTTCTGTTACCCAGAATCCTTGGTAAACCTCAAAATTTGGCTTAAAAACACATGTTCCTCACATTTCTGTGGCAGAAAGTTCTGGAATCTGAGAGGAGCCACAAATTTCCTTCCACCCAGCGTTCCCCCACGTCTCCCGATAAAGATAAAAATGATACCTCACTTGTGTGGGTAGGCCTAGCGCCCGCGACAGGAAACGCCCGAAAGCGCAACGTGGACACAGCCAAATTTTGGAAGGAAAACAGGTGTTTTTTGCAAAGTGCCTACATGTAGATTTTGGCCTGTAGCTCAGCCGCCACCTAGGGAAACCTACCAAACCTGTGCATTTCTGAAAACTAGAGACCTAGGGGAATCCAAGATGGGGTGACTTGTGTGGCTCGGACCAGGTTCTGTTACCCAGAATCCTTTGCAAACCTCAAAATGTGGCTAAAAAACACATGTTCCTCACATTTCTGTGGCAGAAAGTTCTGGAATCTGAGAGGAGCCACAAATTTCCTTCCACCCAGCGTTACCCCACGTCTCCCGATAAAAATGATACCTCATTTGTGTGGGTAGGCCTAGCGCCCGCGTCAGGAAACGCCCCAAAGCGCAACGTGGACACAGCCAAATTTTTGAAGGAAAACAGAGGTGTTTTTTGCAAAGTGCCTACCTGTAGATTTTGGCCTGTAGCTCAGCTGCCACGTAGGGAAACCTACCAAACCTGTGCATTTCTGAAAACTAGAGACCTAGGGGAATCCAAGATGGGGTGACTTGTGTGGCTCGGACCAGGTTCTGTTACCCAGAATCCTTGGTAAACCTCAAAATTTGGCTTAAAAACACATGTTCCTCACATTTCTGTGGCAGAAAGTTCTGGAATCTGAGAGGAGCCACAAATTTCCTTCCACCCAGCGTTCCCCCACGTCTCCCGATAAAGATAAAAATGATACCTCACTTGTGTGGGTAGGCCTAGCGCCCGCGACAGGAAACGCCCGAAAGCGCAACGTGGACACAGCCAAATTTTGGAAGGAAAACAGGTGTTTTTTGCAAAGTGCCTACATGTAGATTTTGGCCTGTAGCTCAGCCGCCACCTAGGGAAACCTACCAAACCTGTGCATTTCTGAAAACTAGAGACCTAGGGGAATCCAAGATGGGGTGACTTGTGTGGCTCGGACCAGGTTCTGTTACCCAGAATCCTTTGCAAACCTCAAAATGTGGCTAAAAAACACATGTTCCTCACATTTCTGTGGCAGAAAGTTCTGGAATCTGAGAGGAGCCACAAATTTCCTTCCACCCAGCGTTCCCCCACGTCTCCCGATAAAAATTATACCTCACTTGTGTGGGTAGGCCTAGCGCCCGCGACAGGAAACACCCCAAAGCGCAACGTGGACACATCCACATTTTTGAAGGAAAACAGAGCTGTTTTTAGCAAAGTGCCTACCTGTAGATTTTGGCCTGTAGCTCAGCCGCCACCTATGGAAACCTACCAAACCTGTGCATTTCTGAAAACTAGAGACCTAGGGGAATCCAAGATGGGGTGACTTGTGTGGCTCGGACCAGGTTCTGTTACCCAGAATCCTTTGCAAACCTCAAAATTTGGCTAAAAAACACATGTTCCTCACATTGCTGTGGCAGAAAGTTCTGGAATCTGAGAGGAGCCACAAATTTCCTTCCGCCCAGCGTTCCCCCACGTCTCCCGATAAAAATTATACCTCATTTGTGTGGGTAGGCCTAGCGCCCGCGACAGGAAACGCCCCAAAGTGCAACGTGGACACAGCCACATTTTTGAAGGAAAACAGAGTTGTTTTTTGCAAAGTGCCTACCTGTAGATTTTGGCCTGTAGCTCAGCCGCCACCTAGGGAAACCTACCAAACCTGTGCCTTTCTGAAAACTAGAGACCTAGGGGAATCCAAGATGTGGTGACTTGTGTGGCTCAGACCAGGTTCTGTTACCCAGAATCCTTCGCAAACCTCAAAATTTGGCTAAAAAAACACATGTTCCTCACATTTCTGTGGCAAAAAGTTCTGGAATCTGAGAGGAGCCACAAATTTCCTTCCACCCAGCGTTCCTCCACGTCTCCCGATAAAAATGATACCTCACTTGTGTGGGTAGGCCTAGCGCCCGTGACAGGAAACGCCCCAAAGCCCAACGTGGACACAGCAACATTTTGGAAGGAAAACAGAGCTGTTTTTAGCAAAGTGCCTACCTGTAGATTTTGGCCTGTAGCTCAGCCGCCACCTAGGGAAACCTACCAAACCTGTGCATTTCTGAAAACTAGAGACCTAGGGGAATCCAAGATGGGGTGACTTGTGTGGCTCGGACCAGGTTCTGTTACCCAGAATCCTTTGCAAACCTCAAAATTTGGCTAAAAAACACATGTTCCTCACATTTCTGAGGCAGAAAGTTCTGGAATCTGAGAGGAACCACAAATTTCCTTCCACCCAGCGTTCCCCCACGTCTCCCGATAAAAATGATACCTCACTTGTGTGGGTAGGCCTAGCGCCCGCGACAGGAAACGCCCCAAAGCACAACGTGGACACATCCAAATTTTTGAAGGAAAACAGAGGTGTTTTTTGCAAAGTGCCTACCTGTAGATTTTGGCCTGTAGCTCAGCCGCCACCTAGGGAAACCTACCAAACCTGTGCATTTCTGAAAATTAGAGACCTAGGGGAATCCAAGATGGGGTGACTTGTGTGGCTCGGACCAGGTTCTGTTACCCAGAATCCTTTGCAAACCTCAAAATTTGGCTAAAAAAACACATGTTCCTCACATTTCTGTGGCAGAAAGTTCTGGAATCTGAGAGGAGCCACAAATTTCCTTCCACCCAGCGTTCCCCCACGTCTCCCGATAAAAATGATACCTCACTTGTGTGGGTAGGCCTAGCGCCCGCGACAGGAAACGCCCCAAAGCGCAAGGTGGACACATCCAAATTTTTGAAGGAAAACAGAGCTGTTTTTAGCAAAGTGCCTACCTGTAGATTTTGGCCTGTAGCTCAGCCGCCACCTAGGGAAACCTACCAAACCTGTGCATTTCTGAAAACTAGAGACCTAGGGGAATCCAAGATGGGGTGACTTGTGTGGCTCGGACCAGGTTCTGTTACCCAGAATCCTTTGCAAACCTCAAAATGTGGCTAAAAAACACATGTTCCTCACATTTCTGTGGCAGAAAGTTCTGGAATCTGAGAGGAGCCACAAATTTCCTTCCACCCAGCGTTCCCCCACGTCTCCCGATAAAAATGATACCTCACTTGTGTGGGTAGGCCTAGCGCCCGCGACAGGAAACGCCCCAAAGCCCAACGTGGACACAGCAACATTTTGGAAGGAAAACAGAGCTGTTTTTAGCAAAGTGCCTACCTGTAGATTTTGGCCTGTAGCTCAGCCGCCACCTAGGGAAACCTACCAAACCTGTGCATTTCTGAAAATTAGAGACCTAGGGGAATCCAAGATGGGGTGACTTGTGTGGCTCGGACCAGGTTCTGTTACCCAGAATCCTTTGCAAACCTCAAAATTTGGCTAAAAAAACACATGTTCCTCACATTTCTGTGGCAGAAAGTTCTGGAATCTGAGAGGAGCCACAAATTTCCTTCCACCCAGCGTTCCCCCACGTCTCCCGATAAAAATGATACCTCACTTGTGTGGGTAGGCCTAGCGCCCGCGACAGGAAACGCCCCAAAGCGCAAGGTGGACACATCCAAATTTTTGAAGGAAAACAGAGCTGTTTTTAGCAAAGTGCCTACCTGTAGATTTTGGCCTGTAGCTCAGCCGCCACCTAGGGAAACCTACCAAACCTGTGCATTTCTGAAAACTAGAGACCTAGGGGAATCCAAGATGGGGTGACTTGTGTGGCTCGGACCAGGTTCTGTTACCCAGAATCCTTTGCAAACCTCAAAATGTGGCTAAAAAACACATGTTCCTCACATTTCTGTGGCAGAAAGTTCTGGAATCTGAGAGGAGCCACAAATTTCCTTCCACCCAGCGTTCCCCCACGTCTCCCGATAAAAATGATACCTCACTTGTGTGGGTAGGCCTAGCGCCCGCGACAGGAAACGCCCCAAAGCCCAACGTGGACACAGCAACATTTTGGAAGGAAAACAGAGCTGTTTTTAGCAAAGTGCCTACCTGTAGATTTTGGCCTGTAGCTCAGCCGCCACCTAGGGAAACCTACCAAACCTGTGCATTACTGAAAACTAGAGACCTAGGGGAATCCAAGATGGGGTGACTTGTGTGGCTCGGACCAGGTTCTGTTACCCAGAATCCTTTGCAAACCTCAAAATTTGGCTAAAAAACACATGTTCCTCACATTTCTGAGGCAGAAAGTTCTGGAATCTGAGAGGAACCACAAATTTCCTTCCACCCAGCGTTCCCCCACGTCTCCCGATAAAAATGATACCTCACTTGTGTGGGTAGGCCTAGCGCCCGCGACAGGAAACGCCCCAAAGCACAACGTGGACACATCCAAATTTTTGAAGGAAAACAGAGGTGTTTTTTGCAAAGTGCCTACCTGTAGATTTTGGCCTGTAGCTCAGCCGCCACCTAGGGAAACCTACCAAATCTGTGCATTTCTGAAAATTAGAGACCTAGGGGAATCCAAGATGGGGTGACTTGTGTGGCTCGGACCAGGTTCTGTTACCCAGAATCCTTTGCAAACCTCAAAATTTGGCTAAAAAAACACATGTTCCTCACATTTTTGTGGCAGAAAGTTCTGGAATCTGAGAGGAGCCACAAATTTCCTTCCACCCAGCGTTCCCCCACGTCTCCCGATAAAAATGATACCTCACTTGTGTGGGTAGGCCTAGCGCCGCGACAGGAAACGCCCCAAAGCGCAACGTGGACACAGCCAAATTTTTGAAGGAAAACAGGTGTTTTTTGCAAAGTGCATACCTGTAGATTTTGGCCTGTAGCTCAGCCGCCACCTAGGGAAACCTACCAAACCTGTGCATTTCTGAAAACTAGAGACCTAGGGGAATCCAAGATGGGGTGACTTGTGTGGCTCGGACCAGGTTCCGTTACCCAGAATCCTTTGCAAACCTCAAAATTTGGCTAAAAAAACACATGTTCCTCACATTTCTGTGGCAGAAAGTTCTGGAATCTGAGAGGAGCCACAAATTTCCTTCCACCCAGCGTTCCCGCACGTCTCCCGATAAAAATGATACCTCACTTGTGTGGGTAGGCCTAGCGCCCGCAACAGGAAACGCCCCAAAGCGCAACGTGGACACATCCAAATTTTTGAAGGAAAACAGAGCTGTTTTTAGCAAAGTGCCTACCTGTAGATTTTGGCCTGTAGCTCAGCCGCCACCTATGGAAACCTACCAAACCTGTGCATTTCTGAAAACTAGAGACCTAGGGGAATCCAAGATGGGGTGACTTGTGTGGCTCGGACCAGGTTCTGTTACCCAGAATCCTTCACAAACCTCAAAATTTGGCTAAAAAACACATGTTCCTCACATTTCTGTGGCAGAAAGTTCTGGAATCTGAGAGGAGCCACAAATTTCCTTCCACCCAGCGTTCCCCCACATCTCCTGATAAAAATGATACCTCACTTGTGTGGGTAGGTCTAGCGCCCGCGACAGGAAACGCCCCAAAGCGCAACGTGGACACATCCAAATTTTTGAAGGAAAACAGAGCTGTTTTTAGCAAAGTGCCTACCAGTAGATTTTGGCCTGTAGCTCAGCCGCCACCTAGGGAAACCTACCAAACCTGTGCATTTCTGAAAACTAGAGACCTAGGGGAATCCAAGATGGGGTGACTTGTGTGGCTTGGACCAGGTTCTGTTACCCAGAATCCTTCGCAAACCTCAAAATTTGGCTAAAAAAACACATGTTCCTCACATTTCTGTGCCAGAAAGTTCTGGAATCTGAGAGGAGCCACAAATTTCCTTCCACCCAGCGTTCCCCCACGTCTCCCGATAAAAACGATACCTCACTTGTGTGGGTAGGCCTAGCGCCCGCGACAGGAAACGCCCCAAAGCGCAACGTGGACACATCCAAATTTTTGAAGGAAAACAGAGGTGTTTTTTGCAAAGTGCCTACCTGTAGATTTTGGCCTGTAGCTCAGCGGCCACCTAGGGAAACCTACCAAACCTGTGCATTTCTGAAAACTAGAGACCTAGGGGAATCCAAGATGGGGTGACTTGTGTGGCTCGGACTAGGATCTGTTACCCAGAATCCTTCGCAAACCTCAAAATTTGGCTAAAAAAACACATGTTCCTCACATTTCTGTGGCAGAAAGTTCTGGAATCTGAGAGGAGCCACACATTTCCTTCCACCCAGCGTTACCCCACGTCTCCCGATAAAAATGATACCTCACTTGTGTGGGTAGGCCTAGCGCCCGCGACAGGAAACGCCCCAAAGCGCAACGTGGACACAGCCAAATTTTTGAAGGAAAACAGAGGTGTTTTTTGCAAAGTGCCTACCTGTAGATTTTGGCCTGTAGCTCAGCCGCCACCTAGGGAAACCTACCAAACCTGTGCATTTCTGAAAACTAGAGACCTAGGGGAATCCAAAATGGGGTGACTTGTGTGGCTCGGACCAGGTTCCGTTACCCAGAATCCTTTGCAAACCTCAAAATTTGGCTAAAAAAACACATGTTCCTCACATTTCTGTGGCAGAAAGTTCTGGAATCTGAGAGGAGCCACAAATTTCCTTCCACCCAGCTTTCCCCCACGTCTCCCGATAAAAATGATACCTCACTTGTGTGGGTAGGCCTAGTGCCCGCGACAGGAAACGCCCCAAAGCGCAACGTGGACACATCCAAATTTTTGAAGGAAAACAGAGCTGTTTTTAGCAAAGTGCCTACCTGTAGATTTTGGCCTGTAGCTCAGCCGCCACCTAGGGAAACCTACCAAACCTGTGCATTTCTGAAAACTAGAGACGTAGGGGAATCCAAGATGGGGTGACTTGTGTGGCTCGGGCCAGGTTCTGTTACCCAGAATCCTTTGCAAACCTCAAAATTTGGCTAAAAAAACACATGTTCCTCACATTTCTGTGGCAGAAAGTTCTGGAATCTGAGAGGAGCCACAAATTTCCTTCCACCCAGCGTTACCCCACATCTCCCGATAAAAATGATACTTCATTTGTGTGGGGAGGCCTAGCGCCCGCGACAGGAAACGCCCCAAAGTGCAACGTGGACACAGCCACATTTTTGAAGGAAAACAGAGTTGTTTTTTGCAAAGTGCCTACCTGTAGATTTTGGCCTGTAGCTCAGCCGCCACCTAGGGAAACCTACCAAACCTGTGCATTTCTGAAAACTAGAGACCTAGGGGAATCCAAGATGGGGTGACTTGTGTGGCTCGGACCAGGTTCTGTTACCCAGAATCCTTCGCAAACCTCAAAATTTGGCTAAAAAAACATATGTTCCTCACATTTCTGTGGCAGAAAGTTCTGGAATCTGAGAGGAGCCACAAATTTCCTTCCACCCAGCGTTCCCCCACGTCTCCCGATAAGAATGATACCTCACTTGTGTGGGTAGGCCTAGCGCCCGCGACAGGAAACGCCCCAAAGCGCAACGTGGACACAGCCACATTTTTGAAGGAAAACAGAGGTGTTTTTTGCAAAGTGCCTACCTGTAGATTTTGGCCTGTAGCTCAGCCGCCACCTAGGGAAACCTACCAAACCTGTGCATTTCTGAAAACTAGAGACCTAGGGGAATCCAAGATGGGGTGACTTGTGTGGCTCGGACCAGGTTCTGTTACCCAGAATCCTTTGCAAACCTCAAAATTTGGCTAAAAAAACACATGTTCCTCACATTTCTGTGGCAAAAAGTTCTGGAATCTGAGAGGAGCCACAAATTTCCTTCCACCCAGCGTTCCCCCACGTCTCCCGATAAAAATGATACCTCACTTGTGTGGGTAGGCCTAGCGCCCGCGACAGGAAACGCCCCAAAGCGCAACGTGGACACATCCAAATTTTTGAAGGAAAACAGAGGTGTTTTTTGCAAAGTGCCTACCTGTAGATTTTGGCCTGTAGCTCAGCGGCCACCTAGGGAAACCTACCAAACCTGTGCATTTCTGAAAACTAGAGACCTAGGGGAATCCAAGATGGGGTGACTTGTGTGGCTCGGACTAGGATCTGTTACCCAGAATCCTTCGCAAACCTCAAAATTTGGCTAAAAAAACACATGTTCCTCACATTTCTGTGGCAGAAAGTTCTGGAATCTGAGAGGAGCCACACATTTCCTTCCACCCAGCGTTACCCCACGTCTCCCGATAAAAATGATACCTCACTTGTGTGGGTAGGCCTAGCGCCCGCGACAGGAAACGCCCCAAAGCGCAACGTGCACACAGCCAAATTTTTGAAGGAAAACAGAGGTGTTTTTTGCAAAGTGCCTACCTGTAGATTTTGGCCTGTAGCTCAGCTGCCACGTAGGGAAACCTACCAAACCTGTGCATTTCTGAAAACTAGAGACCTAGGGGAATCCAAGATGGGGTGACTTGTGTGGCTCGGACCAGGTTCTGTTACCCAGAATCCTTGGTAAACCTCAAAATTTGGCTTAAAAACACATGTTCCTCACATTTCTGTGGCAGAAAGTTCTGGAATCTGAGAGGAGCCACAAATTTCCTTCCACCCAGCGTTCCCCCACGTCTCCCGATAAAAATGATACCTCACTTGTGTGGGTAGGCCTAGCGCCCGCGACAGGAAACGCCCCAAAGCGCAACGTGGACACATCCAAATTTTTGAAGGAAAACAGAGGTGTTTTTTGCAAAGTGCCTACCTGTAGATTTTGGCCTGTAGCTCAGCGGCCACCTACGGAAACCTACCAAACCTGTGCATTTCTGAAAACTAGAGACCTAGGGGAATCCAAGATGGGGTGACTTGTGTGGCTCGGACTAGGATCTGTTACCCAGAATCCTTCGCAAACCTCAAAATTTGGCTAAAAAAACACATGTTCCTCACATTTCTGTGGCAGAAAGTTCTGGAATCTGAGAGGAGCCACACATTTCCTTCCACCCAGCGTTACCCCACGTCTCCCGATAAAAATGATACCTCACTTGTGTGGGTAGGCCTAGCGCCCGCGACAGGAAACGCCCCAAAGCGCAACGTGCACACAGCCAAATTTTTGAAGGAAAACAGAGGTGTTTTTTGCAAAGTGCCTACCTGTAGATTTTGGCCTGTAGCTCAGCTGCCACGTAGGGAAACCTACCAAACCTGTGCATTTCTGAAAACTAGAGACCTAGGGGAATCCAAGATGGGGTGACTTGTGTGGCTCGGACCAGGTTCTGTTACCCAGAATCCTTGGTAAACCTCAAAATTTGGCTTAAAAACACATGTTCCTCACATTTCTGTGGCAGAAAGTTCTGGAATCTGAGAGGAGCCACAAATTTCCTTCCACCCAGCGTTCCCCCACGTCTCCCGATAAAGATAAAAATGATACCTCACTTGTGTGGGTAGGCCTAGCGCCCGCGACAGGAAACGCCCGAAAGCGCAACGTGGACACAGCCAAATTTTTGAAGGAAAACAGGTGTTTTTTGCAAAGTGCCTACATGTAGATTTTGGCCTGTAGCTCAGCCGCCACCTAGGGAAACCTACCAAACCTGTGCATTTCTGAAAACTAGAGACCTAGGGGAATCCAAGATGGGGTGACTTGTGTGGCTCGGACCAGGTTCCGTTACCCAGAATCCTTTGCAAACCTCAAAATTTGGCTAAAAAAACACATGTTCCTCACATTTCTGTGGCAGAAAGTTCTGGAATCTGAGAGGAGCCACAAATTTCCTTCCACCCAGCGTTCCCCCACGTCTCCCGATAAAAATGATACCTCACTTGTGTGGGTAGGCCTAGCGCCCGCGACAGGAAACGCCCCAAAGCGCAACGTGGACACATCCAAATTTTTGAAGGAAAACAGAGCTGTTTTTAGCAAAGTGACTACCTGTAGATTTTGTCCTGTAGCTCAGCCGCCACCTAGGGAAACCTACCAAACCTGTGCATTTCTGAAAACTAGAGACGTAGGGGAATCCAAGATGGGGTGACTTGTGTGGCTCGGACCAGGTTCTGTTACCCAGAATCCTTTGCAAACCTCAAAATGTGGCTAAAAAACACATGTTCCTCACATTTCTGTGGCAGAAAGTTCTGGAATCTGAGAGGAGCCACAAATTTCCTTCCACCCAGCGTTACCCCACGTCTCCCGATAAAAATGATACCTCATTTGTGTGGGTAGGCCTAGCGCCCGCAACAGGAAACGCCCCAAGGTGCAACGTGGACACAGCCACATTTTTGAAGGAAAACAGAGTTGATTTTTGCAAAGTGCCTACCTGTAGATTTTGGCCTGTAGCTCAGCCGCCACCTAGGGAAACCTACCAAACCTGTGCATTTCTGAAAACTAGAGACCTAGGGGAATCCAAGATGGGGTGACTTGTGTGGCTCGGACCAGGTTCTGTTACACAGAATCCTTCGCAAACCTCAAAATGTGGCTAAAAAAACACATGTTCCTCACATTTCTGTGGCAGAAAGTTCTGGAATCTGAGAGGAGCCACAAATTTCCTTCCACCCAGCGTTCCCCCACGTCTCCCGATAAAAATGATACCTCACTTGTGTGGGTAGGCCTAGCGCCCGCGACAGGAAACGCCCCAAAGCGCAACGTGGACACAGCCAAATATTTGAAGGAAAACAGAGGTGTTTTTTGCAAAGTGCCTACCTGTAGATTTTGGCCTGTAGCTCAGCCGCCACCTAGGGAAACCTACCAAACCTGTGCATTTCTGAAAACTAGAGACCTAGGGGAATCCAAGATGGGGTGACTTGTGTGGCTCGGACCAGGTTCTGTTACCCAGAATCCTTTGCAAACCTCAAAATTTGGCTAAAAAAACACATGTTCCTCACATTTCTGTGGCAGAAAGTTCTGGAATCTGAGAGGAGCCACAAATTTCCTTCCACCCAGCGTTCCCCCACGTCTCCCGATAAAAATGATACCTCACTTGTGTGGGTAGGCCTAGCGCCCGCGACAGGAAACGCCCCAAAGCGCAACGTGGACACATCCAAATTTTTGAAGGAAAACAGAGGTGTTTTTTGCAAAGTGCCTACCTGTAGATTTTGGCCTGTAGCTCAGCGGCCACCTAGGGAAACCTACCAAACCTGTGCATTTCTGAAAACTAGAGACCTAGGGGAATCCAAGATGGGGTGACTTGTGTGGCTCGGACCAGGTTCTGTTACCCAGAATCCTTCGCAAACCTCAAAATTTGGCTAAAAAAACCCATGTTCCTCACATTTCTGTGGCAGAAAGTTCTGGAATCTGAGAGGAGCCACAAATTTCCTTCCACCCAGCGTTCCCCCACGTCTCCCGATAAAAATGATACCTCACTTGTGTGGGTAGGCCTAGCGCCCGCGACAGGAAACGCCCCAAAGCGCAACGTGGACACATCCAAATTTTTGAAGGAAAACAGAGGTGTTTTTTGCAAAGTGCCTACCTGTAGATTTTGGCCTGTAGCTCAGCGGCCACCTAGGGAAACCTACCAAACCTGTGCATTTCTGAAAACTAGAGACCTAGGGGAATCCAAGATGGGGTGACTTGTGTGGCTCGGACTAGGATCTGTTACCCAGAATCCTTCGCAAACCTCAAAATTTGGCTAAAAAAACACATGTTCCTCACATTTCTGTGGCAGAAAGTTCTGGAATCTGAGAGGAGCCACACATTTCCTTCCACCCAGCGTTACCCCACGTCTCCCGATAAAAATGATACCTCACTTGTGTGGGTAGGCCCAGCGCCCGCGACAGGAAACGCCCCAAAGCGCAACGTGGACACAGCCAAATTTTTGAAGGAAAACAGAGGTGTTTTTTGCAAAGTGCCTACCTGTAGATTTTGGCCTGTAGCTCAGCTGCCACGTAGGGAAACCTACCAAACCTGTGCATTTCTGAAAACTAGAGACCTAGGGGAATCCAAGATGGGGTGACTTGTGTGGCTCGGACCAGGTTCTGTTACCCAGAATCCTTGGTAAACCTCAAAATTTGGCTTAAAAACACATGTTCCTCACATTTCTGTGGCAGAAAGTTCTGGAATCTGAGAGGAGCCACAAATTTCCTTCCACCCAGCGTTCCCCCACGTCTCCCGATAAAGATAAAAATGATACCTCACTTGTGTGGGTAGGCCTAGCGCCCGCGACAGGAAACGCCCGAAAGCGCAACGTGGACACAGCCAAATTTTTGAAGGAAAACAGGTGTTTTTTGCAAAGTGCCTACATGTAGATTTTGGCCTGTAGCTCAGCCGCCACCTAGGGAAACCTACCAAACCTGTGCATTTCTGAAAACTAGAGACCTAGGGGAATCCAAGATGGGGTGACTTGTGTGGCTCGGACCAGGTTCCGTTACCCAGAATCCTTTGCAAACCTCAAAATTTGGCTAAAAAAACACATGTTCCTCACATTTCTGTGGCAGAAAGTTCTGGAATCTGAGAGGAGCCACAAATTTCCTTCCACCCAGCGTTCCCCCACATCTCCCGATAAAAATGATACCTCATTTGTGTGGGTAGGCCTAGCGCCCGCGACAGGAAACGCCCCAAAGCGCAACGTGGACACATCCACATTTTTGAAGGAAAACAGAGCTGTTTTTAGCAAAGTGCCTACCTGTAGATTTTGGCCTGTAGCTCAGCCGCCACCTAGGGAAACCTACCAAACCTGTGCATTTCTGAAAACTAGAGACGTAGGGGAATCCAAGATGGGGTGACTTGTGTGGCTCGGACCAGGTTCTGTTACCCAGAATCCTTCGCAAACCTCAAAATTTGGCTAAAAAAACACATGTTCCTCACATTTCTGTGGCAGAAAGTTCTGGAATCTGAGAGGAGCCACAAATTTCCTTCCACCCAGCGTTACCCCACGTCTCCCGATAAAAATAATACCTCACTTGTGTGGGTAGGCCTAGCGCCCGCGACAGGAAACGCCCCAAAGCGCAACGTGGACACAGCCAAATTTTTGAAGGAAAACAGAGGTGTTTTTTGCAAAGTGCCTACCTGTAGATTTTGGCCTGTAGCTCAGCTGCCACCTAGGGAAACCTACCAAACCTGTGCATTTCTGAAAACTAGAGACCTAGGGGAATCCAAGATGGGGTGACTTGTGTGGCTCGGACCAGGTTCTGTTACCCAGAATCCTTGGTAAACCTCAAAATTTGGCTTAAAAACACATGTTCCTCACATTTCTGTGGCAGAAAGTTCTGGAATCTGAGAGGAGCCACAAATTTCCTTCCACCCAGCGTTCCCCCACGTCTCCCGATAAAGATAAAAATGATACCTCACTTGTGTGGGTAGGCCTAGCGCCCGCGACAGGAAACGCCCCAAAGCGCAACGTGGACACAGCCACATTTTTGAAGGAAAACAGGTGTTTTTTGCAAAGTGCCTACCTGTAGATTTTGGCCTGTAGCTCAGCCGCCACCTAGGGAAACCTACCAAACCTGTGCATTTCTGAAAACTAGAGACCTAGGGGAATCCAAGATGGGGTGACTTGTGTGGCTCGGACCAGGTTCCGTTACCCAGAATCCTTTGCAAACCTCAAAATTTGGCAAAAAAAACACATGTTCCTCACATTTCTGTGGCAGAAAGTACTGGAATCAGAGAGGAGCCACAAATTTCCTTCCACCCAGCGTTCCCCCACGTCTCCCGATAAAAATGATACCTCACTTGTGTGGGTAGGCCTAGCGCCCGCGACAGGAAACGCCCCAAAGCGCAACGTGGACACATCCAAATTTTTGAAGGAAAACAGAGCTGTTTTTAGCAAAGTGCCTACCTGTAGATTTTGGCCTGTAGCTCAGCCGCCACCTAGGGAAACCTACCAAACCTGTGCATTTCTGAAAACTAGAGACCTAGGGGAATCCAAGATGGGGTGACTTGTGTGGCTCGGACCAGGTTCTGTTACCCAGAATCCTTTGCAAACCTCAAAATTTGGCTAAAAAACACATGTTCCTCACATTTCTGTGGCAGAAAGTTCTGGAATCTGAGAGGAGCCACAAATTTCCTTCCACCCAGCGTCCCCCCACGTCTCCCGATAAAAATGATACCTCACTTGTGTGGGTAGGCCTAGCGCCCGCGACAGGAAACGCCCCAAAGCGCAACGTGGACACAGCCAAATTTTTGAAGGAAAACAGAGGTGTTTTTTGCAAAGTGCCTACCTGTAGATTTTGGCCTGTAGCTCAGCCGCCACCTAGGGAAACCTACCAAACCTGTGCATTTCTGAAAACTAGAGACCTAGAGGAATCCAAGATGGGGTGACTTGTGTGGCTCGGACCAGGTTCTGTTACCCAGAATCCTTTGCAAACCTCAAAATTTGGCTAAAAAAACACATGTTCCTCACATTTCTGTGGCAGAAAGTTCTGGAATCTGAGAGGAGCCACAAATTTCCTTCCACCCAACGTTCCCCCACGTCTCCCGATAAAAATGATACCTCATTTGTGTGGGTAGGCCTAGCGCCCGCGACAGGAAATGCCCCAAAGTGCAACGTGGACACAGCCACATTTTTGAAGGAAAACAGAGTTGTTTTTTGCAAAGTGCCTACCTGTAGATTTTGGCCTGTAGCTCAGCCGCCACCTAGGGAAACCTACCAAACCTGTGCCTTTCTGAAAACTAGAGACCTAGGGGAATCCAAGATGGGATGACTTGTGTGGCTCGGACCAGGTTCTGTTACCCAGAATCCTTCGCAAACCTCAAAATTTGGCTAAAAAAACACATGTTCCTCACATTTCTGTGGCAGAAAGTTCTGGAATCTGAGAGGAGCCACAAATTTCCTTCCACCCAGCGTTTCCCCACGTCTCCCGATAAAAATGATACCTCACTTGTGTGGGTAGGCCTAGCGCCCGCGACAGGAAACGCCCCAAAGCGCAACGTGGACACATCCAAATTTTTGAAGGAAAACAGAGCTGTTTTTAGCAAAGTGCCTACCTGTAGATTTTGGCCTGTAGCTCAGCCGCCACCTAGGGAAACCTACCAAACCTGTGCATTTCTGAAAACTAGAGACCTAGGGGAATCCAAGATGGAGTGACTTGTGTGGCTCGGACCAGGTTCTGTTACCCAGAATCCTTTGCAAACCTCAAAATTTGGCTAAAAAACACATGTTCCTCACATTTCTGTGGCAGAAAGTTCTGGAATCTGAGAGGAACCACAAATTTCCTTCCACCCAGCGTTCCCCCACGTTTCCCGATAAAAATGATACCTCACTTGTGTGGGTAGGCCTAGCGCCCGCGACAGGAAACGCCCCAAAGCGCAACGTGGACACATCCAAATTTTTGAAGGAAAACAGAGGTGTTTTTTGCAAAGTGCCTACCTGTAGATTTTGGCCTGTAGCTCAGCGGCCACCTAGGGAAACCTACCAAACCTGTGCATTTCTGAAAATTAGAGACGTAGGGGAATCCAAGATGGGGTGACTTGTGTGGCTCGGACCAGGTTCTGTTACCCAGAATCCTTCGCAAACCTCAAAATTTGGCTAAAAAAACACATGTTCCTCACATTTCTGTGGCAGAAAGTTCTGGAATCTGAGAGGAGCCACAAATTTCCTTCCACCCAGCGTTCCCCCACGTCTCCCGATAAGAATGATACCTCACTTGTGTGGGTAGGCCTAGCGCCCGCGACAGGAAACGCCCCACAGCGCAACGTGGACACAGCCAAATTTTTGAAGGAAAACAGAGGTGTTTTTTGCAAAGTGCCTACCTGTAGATTTTGGCCTGTAGCTCAGCCGCCACCTAGGGAAACCTACCAAACCTGTGCATTTCTGAAAACTAGAGACCTAGGGGAATCCAAGATGGGGTGACTTGTGTGGCTCGGACCAGGTTCTGTTACCCAGAATCCTTTGCCAACCTCAAAATTTGGCTAAAAAAACACATGTTCCTCACATTTCTGTGGCAGAAAGTTCTGGAATCTGAGAGGAGCCACAAATTTCCTTCCACCCAGCGTTCCCCCACGTCTCCCGATAAAAATGATACCTCACTTGTGTGGGTAGGCCTAGCGCCCGCGACAGGAAACGCCCCAAAGCGCAACGTGGACACATCCAAATTTTTTAAGGAAAACAGAGGTGTTTTTTGCAAAGTGCCTACCTGTAGATTTTGGCCTGTAGCTCAGCGGCCACCTAGGGAAACCTACCAAACCTGTGCATTTCTGAAAACTAGAGACCTAGGGGAATCCAAGATGGGGTGACTTGTGTGGCTCGGACCAGGTTCCGTTACCCAGAATCCTTTGCAAACCTCAAAATTTGGCTAAAAAAACACATGTTCCTCACATTTCTGTGGCAGAAAGTTCTGGAATCGGAGAGGAGCCACAAATTTCCTTCCACCCAGCGTTCCCCCACGTCTCCCGATAAAAATGATACCTCACTTGTGTGGGTAGGCCTAGCGCCCGCGACAGGAAACGCCCCAAAGCGCAACGTGGACACATCCAAATTTTTGAAGGAAACAGAGCTGTTTTTAGCAAAGTGACTACCTGTAGATTTTGTCCTGTAGCTCAGCCGCCACCTAGGGAAACCTACCAAACCTGTGCATTTCTGAAAACTAGAGACGTAGGGGAATCCAAGATGGGGTGACTTGTGTGGCTCGGTCCAGGTTCTGTTACCCAGAATCCTTTGCAAACCTCAAAATTTGGCTAAAAAACACATGTTCCTCACATTTCTGTGGCAGAAAGTTCTGGAATCTGAGAGGAGCCACAAATTTCCTTCCACCCAGCGTTACCCCACGTCTCCCGATAAAAATGATACCTCATTTGTGTGGGTAGGCCTAGCGCCCGCAACAGGAAACGCCCCAAGGTGCAACGTGGACACAGCCACATTTTTGAAGGAAAACAGAGTTGTTTTTTGCAAAGTGCCTACCTGTAGATTTTGGCCTGTAGCTCAGCCGCCACCTAGGGAAACCTACCAAACCTGTGCATTTCTGAAAACTAGAGACCTAGGGGAATCCAAGATGGGGTGACTTGTGTGGCTCGGACCAGGTTCTGTTACACAGAATCCTTCGCAAACCTCAAAATGTGGCTAAAAAAACACATGTTCCTCACATTTCTGTGGCAGAAAGTTCTGGAATCTGAGAGGAGCCACAAATTTCCTTCCACCCAGCGTTCCCCCACGTCTCCCGATAAAAATGATACCTCACTTGTGTGGGTAGGCCTAGCGCCCGCGACAGGAAACGCCCCAAAGCGCAACGTGGACACAGCCAAATATTTGAAGGAAAACAGAGGTGTTTTTTGCAAAGTGCCTACCTGTAGATTTTGGCCTGTAGCTCAGCCGCCACCTAGGGAAACCTACCAAACCTGTGCATTTCTGAAAACTAGAGACCTAGGGGAATCCAAGATGGGGTGACTTGTGTGGCTCGGACCAGGTTCTGTTACCCAGAATCCTTTGCAAACCTCAAAATTTGGCTAAAAAAACACATGTTCCTCACATTTCTGTGGCAGAAAGTTCTGGAATCTGAGAGGAGCCACAAATTTCCTTCCACCCAGCGTTCCCCCACGTCTCCCGATAAAAATGATACCTCACTTGTGTGGGTAGGCCTAGCGCCCGCGACAGGAAACGCCCCAAAGCGCAACGTGGACACATCCAAATTTTTGAAGGAAAACAGAGGTGTTTTTTGCAAAGTGCCTACCTGTAGATTTTGGCCTGTAGCTCAGCGGCCACCTAGGGAAACCTACTAAACCTGTGCATTTCTGAAAACTAGAGACCTAGGGGAATCCAAGATGGGGTGACTTGTGTGGCTCGGACCAGGTTCTGTTACCCAGAATCCTTCGCAAACCTCAAAATTTGGCTAAAAAAAACCATGTTCCTCACATTTCTGTGGCAGAAAGTTCTGGAATCTGAGAGGAGCCACAAATTTCCTTCCACCCAGCGTTCCCCCACGTCTCCCGATAAAAATGATACCTCACTTGTGTGGGTAGGCCTAGCGCCCGCGACAGGAAACGCCCCAAAGCGCAACGTGGACACATCCAAATTTTTGAAGGAAAACAGAGGTGTTTTTTGCAAAGTGCCTACCTGTAGATTTTGGCCTGTAGCTCAGCGGCCACCTAGGGAAACCTACCAAACCTGTGCATTTCTGAAAACTAGAGACCTAGGGGAATCCAAGATGGGGTGACTTGTGTGGCTCGGACTAGGATCTGTTACCCAGAATCCTTCGCAAACCTCAAAATTTGGCTAAAAAAACACATGTTCCTCACATTTCTGTGGCAGAAAGTTCTGGAATCTGAGAGGAGCCACACATTTCCTTCCACCCAGCGTTACCCCACGTCTCCCGATAAAAATGATACCTCACTTGTGTTGGTAGGCCCAGCGCCCGCGACAGGAAACGCCCCAAAGCGCAACGTGGACACAGCCAAATTTTTGAAGGAAAACAGAGGTGTTTTTTGCAAAGTGCCTACCTGTAGATTTTGGCCTGTAGCTCAGCTGCCACGTAGGGAAACCTACCAAACCTGTGCATTTCTGAAAACTAGAGACCTAGGGGAATCCAAGATGGGGTGACTTGTGTGGCTCGGACCAGGTTCTGTTACCCAGAATCCTTGGTAAACCTCAAAATTTGGCTTAAAAACACATGTTCCTCACATTTCTGTGGCAGAAAGTTCTGGAATCTGAGAGGAGCCACAAATTTCCTTCCACCCAGCGTTCCCCCACGTCTCCCGATAAAGATAAAAATGATACCTCACTTGTGTGGGTAGGCCTAGCGCCCGCGACAGGAAACGCCCGAAAGCGCAACGTGGACACAGCCACATTTTTGAAGGAAAACAGGTGTTTTTTGCAAAGTGCCTACATGTAGATTTTGGCCTGTAGCTCAGCCGCCACCTAGGGAAACCTACCAAACCTGTGAATTTCTGAAAACTAGAGACCTAGGGGAATCCAAGATGGGGTGACTTGTGTGGCTCGGACCAGGTTCCGTTACCCAGAATCCTTTGCAAACCTCAAAATTTGGCTAAAAAAACACATGTTCCTCACATTTCTGTGGCAGAAAGTTCTGGAATCTGAGAGGAGCCACAAATTTCCTTCCACCCAGCGTTCCCCCACGTCTCCCGATAAAAATGATACCTCATTTGTGTGGGTAGGCCTAGCGCCCGCGACAGGAAACGCCCCAAAGCGCAACGTGGACACATCCAAATTTTTGAAGGAAAACAGAGCTGTTTTTAGCAAAGTGCCTACCTGTAGATTTTGGCCTGTAGCTCAGCCGCCACCTAGGGAAACCTACCAAACCTGTGCATTTCTGAAAACTTGAGACGTAGGGGAATCCAAGATGGGGTGACTTGTGTGGCTCGGACCAGGTTCTGTTACCCAGAATCCTTCGCAAACCTCAAAATTTGGCTAAAAAAACACATGTTCCTCACATTTCTGTGGCAGAAAGTTCTGGAATCTGAGAGGAGCCACAAATTTCCTTCCACCCAGCGTTACCCCACGTCTCCCGATAAAAATGATACCTCACTTGTGTGGGTAGGCCTAGCGCCCGCGACAGGAAATGCCCCAAAGCGCAACGTGGACACAGCCAAATTTTTGAAGGAAAACAGAGGTGTTTTTTGCAAAGTGCCTACCTGTAGATTTTGGCCTGTAGCTCAGCTGCCACCTAGGGAAACCTACCAAACCTGTGCATTTCTGAAAACTAGAGACCTAGGGGAATCCAAGATGGGGTGACTTGTGTGGCTCGGACCAGGTTCTGTTACCCAGAATCCTTGGTAAACCTCAAAATTTGGCTTAAAAACACATGTTCCTCACATTTCTGTGGCAGAAAGTTCTGGAATCTGAGAGGAGCCACAAATTTCCTTCCACCCAGCGTTCCCCCACGTCTCCCGATAAAGATAAAAATGATACCTCACTTGTGTGGGTAGGCCTAGCGCCCGCGACAGGAAACGCCCCAAAGCGCAACGTGGACACAGCCAAATTTTTGAAGGAAAACAGGTGTTTTTTGCAAAGTGCCTACCTGTAGATTTTGGCCTGTAGCTCAGCCGCCACCTAGGGAAACCTACCAAACCTGTGCATTTCTGAAAACTAGAGACCTAGGGGAATCCAAGATGGGGTGACTTGTGTGGCTCGGACCAGGTTCCGTTACCCAGAATCCTTTGCAAACCTCAAAATTTGGCAAAAAAAACACATGTTCCTCACATTTCTGTGGCAGAAAGTTCTGGAATCTGAGAGGAGCCACAAATTTCTTTCCACCCAGCGTTCCCCCACGTCTCCCGATAAAAATTATACCTCACTTGTGTGGGTAGGCCTAGCGCCCGCGACAGGAAACGCCCCAAAGCGCAACGTGGACACAGCCAAATTTTTGAAGGAAAACAGAGGTGTTTTTTGCAAAGTGCCTACCTGTAGATTTTGGCCTGTAGCTCAGCCGCCACCTAGGGAAACCTACCAAACCTGTGCATTTCTGAAAACTAGAGACCTAGGGGAATCCAAGATGGGGTGACTTGTGTGGCTCGGACCAGGTTCTGTTACCCAGAATCCTTTGCAAACCTCAAAATTTGGCTAAAAAAACACATGTTCCTCACATTTCTGTGGCAGAAAGTTCTGGAATCTGAGAGGAGCCACAAATTTCCTTCCACCCAACGTTCCCCCACGTCTCCCGATAAAAATGATACCTCATTTGTGTGGGTAGGCCTAGCGCCCGCGACAGGAAATGCCCCAAAGTGCAACGTGGACACAGCCACATTTTTGAAGGAAAACAGAGTTGTTTTTTGCAAAGTGCCTACCTGTAGATTTTGGCCTGTAGCTCAGCCGCCACCTAGGGAAACCTACCAAACCTGTGCCTTTCTGAAAACTAGAGACCTAGGGGAATCCAAGATGGGGTGACTTGTGTGGCTCGGACCAGGTTCTGTTACCCAGAATCCTTCGCAAACCTCAAAATTTGGCTAAAAAAACACATGTTCCTCACATTTCTGTGGCAGAAAGTTCTGGAATCTGAGAGGAGCCACAAATTTCCTTCCACCCAGCGTTTCCCCACGTCTCCCGATAAAAATGATACCTCACTTGTGTGGGTAGGCCTAGCGCCCGCGACAGGAAACGCCCCAAAGCGCAACGTGGACACATCCAAATTTTTGAAGGAAAACAGAGCTGTTTTTAGCAAAGTGCCTACCTGTAGATTTTGGCCTGTAGCTCAGCCGCCACCTAGGGAAACCTACCAAACCTGTGCATTTCTGAAAACTAGAGACCTAGGGGAATCCAAGATGGAGTGACTTGTGTGGCTCGGACCAGGTTCTGTTACCCAGAATCCTTTGCAAACCTCAAAATTTGGCTAAAAAACACATGTTCCTCACATTTCTGTGGCAGAAAGTTCTGGAATCTGAGAGGAACCACAAATTTCCTTCCACCCAGCGTTCCCCCACGTTTCCCGATAAAAATGATACCTCACTTGTGTGGGTAGGCCTAGCGCCCGCGACAGGAAACGCCCCAAAGCGCAACGTGGACACATCCAAATTTTTGAAGGAAAACAGAGGTGTTTTTTGCAAAGTGCCTACCTGTAGATTTTGGCCTGTAGCTCAGCCGCCACCTAGGGAAACCTACCAAACCTGTGCATTTCTGAAAATTAGAGACGTAGGGGAATCCAAGATGGGGTGACTTGTGTGGCTCGGACCAGGTTCTGTTACCCAGAATCCTTTGCAAACCTCAAAATTTGGCTAAAAAAACACATGTTCCTCACATTTCTGTGGCAGAAAGTTCTGGAATCTGAGAGGAGCCACAAATTTCCTTCCACCCAGCGCTACCCCACGTCTCCCGATAAAAATAATACCTCACTTGTGTGGGTAGGCCTAGCGCCCGCGACAGGAAACGCCCCAAAGCGCAACGTGGACACAGCCAAATTTTTGAAGGAAAACAGAGGTGTTTTTTGCAAAGTGCCTACCTGTAGATTTTGGCCTGTAGCTCAGCTGCCACCTAGGGAAACCTACCAAACCTGTGCATTTCTGAAAACTAGAGACCTAGGGGAATCCAAGATGGGGTGACTTGTGTGGCTCGGACCAGGTTCTGTTACCCAGAATCCTTGGTAAACCTCAAAATTTGGCTTAAAAACACATGTTCCTCACATTTCTGTGGCAGAAAGTTCTGGAATCTGAGAGGAGCCACAAATTTCCTTCCACCCAGCGTTCCCCCACATCTCCCGATAAAGATAAAAATGATACCTCACTTGTGTGGGTAGGCCTAGCGCCCGCGACAGGAAACGCCCCAAAGCGCAACGTGGACACAGCCAAATTTTTGAAGGAAAACAGGTGTTTTTTGCAAAGTGCCTACCTGTAGATTTTGGCCTGTAGCTCAGCCGCCACCTAGGGAAACCTACCAAACCTGTGCATTTCTGAAAACTAGAGACCTAGGGGAATCCAAGATGGGGTGACTTGTGTGGCTCGGACCAGGTTCCGTTACCCAGAATCCTTTGCAAACCTCAAAATTTGGCAAAAAAAACACATGTTCCTCACATTTCTGTGGCAGAAAGTACTGGAATCAGAGAGGAGCCACAAATTTCCTTCCACCCAGCGTTCCCCCACGTCTCCCGATAAAAATGATACCTCACTTGTGTGGGTAGGCCTAGCGCCCGCGACAGGAAACGCCCCAAAGCGCAACGTGGACACATACAAATTTTTGAAGGAAAACAGAGCTGTTTTTAGCAAAGTGCCTACCTGTAGATTTTGGCCTGTAGCTCAGCCGCCACCTAGGGAAACCTACCAAACCTGTGCATTTCTGAAAACTAGAGACCTAGGGGAATCCAAGATGGGGTGACTTGTGTGGCTCGGACCAGGTTCTGTTACCCAGAATCCTTTGCAAACCTCAAAATTTGGCTAAAAAACACATGTTCCTCACATTTCTGTGGCAGAAAGTTCTGGAATCTGAGAGGAGCCACAAATTTCCTTCCACCCAGCGTCCCCCCACGTCTCCCGATAAAAATGATACCTCACTTGTGTGGGTAGGCCTAGCGCCCGCGACAGGAAACGCCCCAAAGCGCAACGTGGACACAGCCAAATTTTTGAAGGAAAACAGAGGTGTTTTTTGCAAAGTGCCTACCTGTAGATTTTGGCCTGTAGCTCAGCCGCCACCTAGGGAAACCTACCAAACCTGTGCATTTCTGAAAACTAGAGACCTAGAGGAATCCAAGATGGGGTGACTTGTGTGGCTCGGACCAGGTTCTGTTACCCAGAATCCTTTGCAAACCTCAAAATTTGGCTAAAAAAACACATGTTCCTCACATTTCTGTGGCAGAAAGTTCTGGAATCTGAGAGGAGCCACAAATTTCCTTCCACCCAACGTTCCCCCACGTCTCCCGATAAAAATGATACCTCATTTGTGTGGGTAGGCCTAGCGCCCGCGACAGGAAATGCCCAAAGTGCAACGTGGACACAGCCACATTTTTGAAGGAAAACAGAGTTGTTTTTTGCAAAGTGCCTACCTGTAGATTTTGGCCTGTAGCTCAGCCGCCACCTAGGGAAACCTACCAAACCTGTGCCTTTCTGAAAACTAGAGACCTAGGGAATCCAAGATGGGATGACTTGTGTGGCTCGGACCAGGTTCTGTTACCCAGAATCCTTCGCAAACCTCAAAATTTGGCTAAAAAAACACATGTTCCTCACATTTCTGTGGCAGAAAGTTCTGGAATCTGAGAGGAGCCACAAATTTCCTTCCACCCAGCGTTTCCCCACGTCTCCCGATAAAAATGATACCTCACTTGTGTGGGTAGGCCTAGCGCCCGCGACAGGAAACGCCCCAAAGCGCAACGTGGACACATCCAAATTTTTGAAGGAAAACAGAGGTGTTTTTTGCAAAGTGCCTACCTGTAGATTTTGCCTGTAGCTCAGCCGCCACCTAGGGAAACCTACCAAACCTGTGCATTCTGAAAATTAGAGACGTAGGGGAATCCAAGATGGGGTGACTTGTGTGGCTCGGACCAGGTTCTGTTACCCAGAATCCTTCGCAAACCTCAAAATTTGGCTAAAAAAACACATGTTCCTCACATTTCTGTGGCAGAAAGTTCTGGAATCTGAGAGGAGCCACAAATTTCCTTCCACCCAGCGTTCCCCCACGTCTCCCGATAAGAATGATACCTCACTTGTGTGGGTAGGCCTAGCGCCCGCGACAGGAAACGCCCCACAGCGCAACGTGGACACAGCCAAATTTTTGAAGGAAAACAGAGGTGTTTTTTGCAAAGTGCCTACCTGTAGATTTTGGCCTGTAGCTCAGCCGCCACCTAGGGAAACCTACCAAACCTGTGCATTTCTGAAAACTAGAGACCTAGGGGAATCCAAGATGGGGTGACTTGTGTGGCTCGGACCAGGTTCTGTTACCCAGAATCCTTTGCCAACCTCAAAATTTGGCTAAAAAAACACATGTTCCTCACATTTCTGTGGCAGAAAGTTCTGGAATCTGAGAGGAGCCACAAATTTCCTTCCACCCAGCGTTCCCCCACGTCTCCCGATAAAAATGATACCTCACTTGTGTGGGTAGGCCTAGCGCCCGCGACAGGAAACGCCCCAAAGCGCAACGTGGACACATCCAAATTTTTGAAGGAAAACAGAGGTGTTTTTTGCAAAGTGCCTACCTGTAGATTTTGGCCTGTAGCTCAGCGGCCACCTAGGGAAACCTACCAAACCTGTGCATTTCTGAAAACTAGAGACCTAGGGGAATCCAAGATGGGGTGACTTGTGTGGCTCGGACCAGGTTCCGTTACCCAGAATCCTTTGCAAACCTCAAAATTTGGCTAAAAAAACACATGTTCCTCACATTTCTGTGGCAGAAAGTTCTGGAATCGGAGAGGAGCCACAAATTTCCTTCCACCCAGCGTTCCCCCACGTCTCCCGATAAAAATGATACCTCACTTGTGTGGGTAGGCCTAGCGCCCGCGACAGGAAACGCCCCAAAGCGCAACGTGGACACATCCAAATTTTTGAAGGAAACAGAGCTGTTTTTAGCAAAGTGACTACCTGTAGATTTTGTCCTGTAGCTCAGCCGCCACCTAGGGAAACCTACCAAACCTGTGCATTTCTGAAAACTAGAGACGTAGGGGAATCCAAGATGGGGTGACTTGTGTGGCTCGGACCAGGTTCTGTTACCCAGAATCCTTTGCAAACCTCAAAATTTGGCTAAAAAACACATGTTCCTCACATTTCTGTGGCAGAAAGTTCTGGAATCTGAGAGGAGCCACAAATTTCCTTCCACCCAGCGTTACCCCACGTCTCCCGATAAAAATGATACCTCATTTGTGTGGGTAGGCCTAGCGCCCGCAACAGGAAACGCCCCAAGGTGCAACGTGGACACAGCCACATTTTTGAAGGAAAACAGAGTTGTTTTTTGCAAAGTGCCTACCTGTAGATTTTGGCCTGTAGCTCAGCCGCCACCTAGGAAACCTACCAAACCTGTGCATTTCTGAAAACTAGAGACCTAGGGGAATCCAAGATGGGGTGACTTGTGTGGCTCGGACCAGGTTCTGTTACACAGAATCCTTCGCAAACCTCAAAATGTGGCTAAAAAAACACATGTTCCTCACATTTCTGTGGCAGAAAGTTCTGGAATCTGAGAGGAGCCACAAATTTCCTTCCACCCAGCGTTCCCCCACGTCTCCCGATAAAAATGATACCTCACTTGTGTGGGTAGGCCTAGCGCCCGCGACAGGAAACGCCCCAAAGCGCAACGTGGACACAGCCAAATATTTGAAGGAAAACAGAGGTGTTTTTTGCAAAGTGCCTACCTGTAGATTTTGGCCTGTAGCTCAGCCGCCACCTAGGGAAACCTACCAAACCTGTGCATTTCTGAAAACTAGAGACCTAGGGGAATCCAAGATGGGGTGACTTGTGTGGCTCGGACCAGGTTCTGTTACCCAGAATCCTTTGCAAACCTCAAAATTTGGCTAAAAAAACACATGTTCCTCACATTTCTGTGGCAGAAAGTTCTGGAATCTGAGAGGAGCCACAAATTTCCTTCCACCCAGCGTTCCCCCACGTCTCCCGATAAAATGATACCTCACTTGTGTGGGTAGGCCTAGCGCCCGCGACAGGAAACGCCCCAAAGCGCAACGTGGACACATCCAAATTTTTGAAGGAAAACAGAGGTGTTTTTTGCAAAGTGCCTACCTGTAGATTTTGGCCTGTAGCTCAGCGGCCACCTAGGGAAACCTACTAAACCTGTGCATTTCTGAAAACTAGAGACCTAGGGGAATCCAAGATGGGGTGACTTGTGTGGCTCGGACCAGGTTCTGTTACCCAGAATCCTTCGCAAACCTCAAAATTTGGCTAAAAAAAACCATGTTCCTCACATTTCTGTGGCAGAAAGTTCTGGAATCTGAGAGGAGCCACAAATTTCCTTCCACCCAGCGTTCCCCCACGTCTCCCGATAAAAATGATACCTCACTTGTGTGGGTAGGCCTAGCGCCCGCGACAGGAAACGCCCCAAAGCGCAACGTGGACACATCCAAATTTTTGAAGGAAAACAGAGGTGTTTTTTGCAAAGTGCCTACCTGTAGATTTTGGCCTGTAGCTCAGCGGCCACCTAGGGAAACCTACCAAACCTGTGCATTTCTGAAAACTAGAGACCTAGGGGAATCCAAGATGGGGTGACTTGTGTGGCTCGGACTAGGATCTGTTACCCAGAATCCTTCGCAAACCTCAAAATTTGGCTAAAAAAACACATGTTCCTCACATTTCTGTGGCAGAAAGTTCTGGAATCTGAGAGGAGCCACACATTTCCTTCCACCCAGCGTTACCCCACGTCTCCCGATAAAAATGATACCTCACTTGTGTGGGTAGGCCCAGCGCCCGCGACAGGAAACGCCCCAAAGCGCAACGTGGACACAGCCAAATTTTTGAAGGAAAACAGAGGTGTTTTTTGCAAAGTGCCTACCTGTAGATTTTGGCCTGTAGCTCAGCTGCCACGTAGGGAAACCTACCAAACCTGTGCATTTCTGAAAACTAGAGACCTAGGGGAATCCAAGATGGGGTGACTTGTGTGGCTCGGACCAGGTTCTGTTACCCAGAATCCTTGGTAAACCTCAAAATTTGGCTTAAAAACACATGTTCCTCACATTTCTGTGGCAGAAAGTTCTGGAATCTGAGAGGAGCCACAAATTTCCTTCCACCCAGCGTTCCCCCACGTCTCCCGATAAAGATAAAAATGATACCTCACTTGTGTGGGTAGGCCTAGCACCCGCGACAGGAAACGCCCGAAAGCGCAACGTGGACACAGCCACATTTTTGAAGGAAAACAGGTGTTTTTTGCAAAGTGCCTACATGTAGATTTTGGCCTGTAGCTCAGCCGCCACCTAGGGAAACCTACCAAACCTGTGAATTTCTGAAAACTAGAGACCTAGGGGAATCCAAGATGGGGTGACTTGTGTGGCTCGGACCAGGTTCCGTTACCCAGAATCCTTTGCAAACCTCAAAATTTGGCTAAAAAAACACATGTTCCTCACATTTCTGTGGCAGAAAGTTCTGGAATCTGAGAGGAGCCACAAATTTCCTTCCACCCAGCGTTCCCCCACGTCTCCCGATAAAAATGATACCTCATTTGTGTGGGTAGGCCTAGCGCCCGCGACAGGAAACGCCCCAAAGCGCAACGTGGACACATCCAAATTTTTGAAGGAAAACAGAGCTGTTTTTAGCAAAGTGCCTACCTGTAGATTTTGGCCTGTAGCTCAGCCGCCACCTAGGGAAACCTACCAAACCTGTGCATTTCTGAAAACTTGAGACGTAGGGGAATCCAAGATGGGGTGACTTGTGTGGCTCGGACCAGGTTCTGTTACCCAGAATCCTTCGCAAACCTCAAAATTTGGCTAAAAAAACACATGTTCCTCACATTTCTGTGGCAGAAAGTTCTGGAATCTGAGAGGAGCCACAAATTTCCTTCCACCCAGCGTTACCCCACGTCTCCCGATAAAAATGATACCTCACTTGTGTGGGTAGGCCTAGCGCCCGCGACAGGAAATGCCCCAAAGCGCAACGTGGACACAGCCAAATTTTTGAAGGAAAACAGAGGTGTTTTTTGCAAAGTGCCTACCTGTAGATTTTGGCCTGTAGCTCAGCTGCCACCTAGGGAAACCTACCAAACCTGTGCATTTCTGAAAACTAGAGACCTAGGGGAATCCAAGATGGGGTGACTTGTGTGGCTCGGACCAGGTTCTGTTACCAGAATCCTTGGTAAACCTCAAAATTTGGCTTAAAAACACATGTTCCTCACATTTCTGTGGCAGAAAGTTCTGGAATCTGAGAGGAGCCACAAATTTCCTTCCACCCAGCGTTCCCCCACGTCTCCCGATAAAGATAAAAATGATACCTCACTTGTGTGGGTAGGCCTAGCGCCCGCGACAGGAAACGCCCCAAAGCGCAACGTGGACACAGCCAAATTTTTGAAGGAAAACAGGTGTTTTTGCAAAGTGCCTACCTGTAGATTTTGGCCTGTAGCTCAGCCGCCACCTAGGGAAACCTACCAAAACCTGTGCATTTCTGAAAACTAGAGACCTAGGGGAATCCAAGATGGGGTGACTTGTGTGGCTCGGACCAGCTTCCGTTACCCAGAATCCTTTGCAAACCTCAAAATTTGGCAAAAAAAACACATGTTCCTCACATTTCTGTGGCAGAAAGTTCTGGAATCTGAGAGGAGCCACAAATTTCTTTCACCCAGCGTTCCCCCACGTCTCCCGATAAAAATTATACCTCACTTGTGTGGGTAGGCCTAGCGCCCGCGACAGGAAACGCCCCAAAGCGCAACGTGGACACAGCCAAATTTTTGAAGGAAAACAGAGGTGTTTTTTGCAAAGTGCCTACCTGTAGATTTTGGCCTGTAGCTCAGCCGCCACCTAGGGAAACCTACCAAACCTGTGCATTTCTGAAAACTAGAGACCTAGGGGAATCCAAGATGGGGTGACTTGTGTGGCTCGGACCAGGTTCTGTTACCCAGAATCCTTTGCAAACCTCAAAAGTTGGCTAAAAAAACACATGTTCCTCACATTTCTGTGGCAGAAAGTTCTGGAATCTGAGAGGAGCCACAAATTTCCTTCCACCCAACGTTCCCCCACGTCTCCCGATAAAAATGATACCTCATTTGTGTGGGTAGGCCTAGCGCCCGCGACAGGAAATGCCCCAAAGTGCAACGTGGACACAGCCACATTTTTGAAGGAAAACAGAGTTGTTTTTTGCAAAGTGCCTACCTGTAGATTTTGGCCTGTAGCTCAGCCGCCACCTAGGGAAACCTACCAAACCTGTGCCTTTCTGAAAACTAGAGACCTAGGGGAATCCAAGATGGGGTGACTTGTGTGGCTCGGACCAGGTTCTGTTACCCAGAATCCTTCGCAAACCTCAAAATTTGGCTAAAAAAACACATGTTCCTCACATTTCTGTGGCAGAAAGTTCTGGAATCTGAGAGGAGCCACAAATTTCCTTCCACCCAGCGTTTCCCCACGTCTCCCGATAAAAATGATACCTCACTTGTGTGGGTAGGCCTAGCGCCCGCGACAGGAAACGCCCCAAAGCGCAACGTGGACACATCCAAATTTTTGAAGGAAAACAGAGCTGTTTTTAGCAAAGTGCCTACCTGTAGATTTTGGCCTGTAGCTCAGCCGCCACCTAGGGAAACCTACCAAACCTGTGCATTTCTGAAAACTAGAGACCTAGGGGAATCCAAGATGGAGTGACTTGTGTGGCTCGGACCAGGTTCTGTTACCCAGAATCCTTTGCAAACCTCAAAATTTGGCTAAAAAACACATGTTCCTCACATTTCTGTGGCAGAAAGTTCTGGAATCTGAGAGGAACCACAAATTTCCTTCCACCCAGCGTTCCCCCACGTTTCCCGATAAAAATGATACCTCACTTGTGTGGGTAGGCCTAGCGCCCGCGACAGGAAACGCCCCAAAGCGCAACGTGGACACATCCAAATTTTTGAAGGAAAACAGAGGTGCTTTTTTGCAAAGTGCCTACTTGTAGATTTTGGCCTGTAGCTCAGCCGCCACCTAGGGAAACCTACCAAACCTGTGCATTTCTGAAAATTAGAGACGTAGGGGAATCCAAGATGGGGTGACTTGTGTGGCTCGGGACCAGGTTCTGTTACCCAGAATCCTTTGCAAACCTCAAAATTTGGCTAAAAAAACACATGTTCCTCACATTTCTGTGGCAGAAAGTTCTGGAATCTGAGAGGAGCCACAAATTTCCTTCCACCCAGCGTTCCCCACGTCTCCCGATAAAAATGATACCTCACTTGTGTGGGTAGGCCTAGCGCCCGCGACAGGAAACGCCCCAAAGCGCAACGTGGACACATCCAAATTTTTTAAGGAAAACAGAGGTGTTTTTTGCAAAGTGCCTACCTGTAGATTTTGGCCTGTAGCTCAGCGGCCACCTAGGGAAACCTACCAAACCTGTGCATTTCTGAAAACTAGAGACCTAGGGGAATCCAAGATGGGGTGACTTGTGTGGCTCGGACCAGGTTCCGTTACCCAGAATCCTTTGCAAACCTCAAAATTTGGCTAAAAAAACACATGTTCCTCACATTTCTGTGGCAGAAAGTTCTGGAATCGGAGAGGAGCCACAAATTTCCTTCCACCCAGCGTTCCCCCACGTCTCCCGATAAAAATGATACCTCACTTGTGTGGGTAGGCCTAGCGCCCGCGACAGGAAACGCCCCAAAGCGCAACGTGGACACGTCCAAATTTTTGAAGGAAACAGAGCTGTTTTTAGCAAAGTGACTACCTGTAGATTTTGTCCTGTAGCTCAGCCGCCACCTAGGGAAACCTACCAAACCTGTGCATTTCTGAAAACTAGAGACGTAGGGGAATCCAAGATGGGGTGACTTGTGTGGCTCGGTCCAGGTTCTGTTACCCAGAATCCTTTGCAAACCTCAAAATTTGGCTAAAAAACACATGTTCCTCACATTTCTGTGGCAGAAAGTTCTGGAATCTGAGAGGAGCCACAAATTTCCTTCCACCCAGCGTTACCCCACGTCTCCCGATAAAAATGATACCTCATTTGTGTGGGTAGGCCTAGCGCCCGCAACAGGAAACGCCCCAAGGTGCAACGTGGACACAGCCACATTTTTGAAGGAAAACAGAGTTGTTTTTTGCAAAGTGCCTACCTGTAGATTTTGGCCTGTAGCTCAGCCGCCACCTAGGGAAACCTACCAAACCTGTGCATTTCTGAAAACTAGAGACCTAGGGGAATCCAAGATGGGTGACTTGTGTGGCTCGGACCAGGTTCTGTTACACAGAATCCTTCGCAAACCTCAAAATGTGGCTAAAAAAACACATGTTCCTCACATTTCTGTGGCAGAAAGTTCTGGAATCTGAGAGGAGCCACAAATTTCCTTCCACCCAGCGTTCCCCCACGTCTCCCGATAAAAATGATACCTCACTTGTGTGGGTAGGCCTAGCGCCCGCGACAGGAAACGCCCCAAAGCGCAACGTGGACACAGCCAAATATTTGAAGGAAAACAGAGGTGTTTTTTGCAAAGTGCCTACCTGTAGATTTTGGCCTGTAGCTCAGCCGCCACCTAGGGAAACCTACCAAACCTGTGCATTTCTGAAAACTAGAGACCTAGGGGAATCCAAGATGGGGTGACTTGTGTGGCTCGGACCAGGTTCTGTTACCCAGAATCCTTTGCAAACCTCAAAATTTGGCTAAAAAAACACATGTTCCTCACATTTCTGTGGCAGAAAGTTCTGGAATCTGAGAGGAGCCACAAATTTCCTTCCACCCAGCGTTCCCCCACGTCTCCCGATAAAAATGATACCTCACTTGTGTGGGTAGGCCTAGCGCCCGCGACAGGAAACGCCCCAAAGCGCAACGTGGACACATCCAAATTTTTGAAGGAAAACAGAGGTGTTTTTTGCAAAAGTGCCTACCTGTAGATTTTGGCCTGTAGCTCAGCGGCCACCTAGGGAAACCTACTAAACCTGTGCATTTCTGAAAACTAGAGACCTAGGGGAATCCAAGATGGGGTGACTTGTGTGGCTCGGACCAGGTTCTGTTACCCAGAATCCTTCGCAAACCTCAAAATTTGGCTAAAAAAACCATGTTCCTCACATTTCTGTGGCAGAAAGTTCTGGAATCTGAGAGGAGCCACAAATTTCCTTCCACCCAGCGTTCCCCCACGTCTCCCGATAAAAATGATACCTCACTTGTGTGGGTAGGCCTAGCGCCCGCGACAGGAAACGCCCCAAAGCGCAACGTGGACACATCCAAATTTTTGAAGGAAAACAGAGGTGTTTTTTGCAAAGTGCCTACCTGTAGATTTTGGCCTGTAGCTCAGCGGCCACCTAGGGAAACCTACCAAACCTGTGCATTTCTGAAAACTAGAGACCTAGGGGAATCCAAGATGGGGTGACTTGTGTGGCTCGGACTAGGATCTGTTACCCAGAATCCTTCGCAAACCTCAAAATTTGGCTAAAAAAACACATGTTCCTCACATTTCTGTGGCAGAAAGTTCTGGAATCTGAGAGGAGCCACACATTTCCTTCCACCCAGCGTTACCCCACGTCTCCCGATAAAAATGATACCTCACTTGTGTTGGTAGGCCCAGCGCCCGCGACAGGAAACGCCCCAAAGCGCAACGTGGACACAGCCAAATTTTTGAAGGAAAACAGAGGTGTTTTTTGCAAAGTGCCTACCTGTAGATTTTGGCCTGTAGCTCAGCTGCCACGTAGGGAAACCTACCAAACCTGTGCATTTCTGAAAACTAGAGACCTAGGGGAATCCAAGATGGGGTGACTTGTGTGGCTCGGACCAGGTTCTGTTACCCAGAATCCTTGGTAAACCTCAAAATTTGGCTTAAAAACACATGTTCCTCACATTTCTGTGGCAGAAAGTTCTGGAATCTGAGAGGAGCCACAAATTTCCTTCCACCCAGCGTTCCCCCACGTCTCCCGATAAAGATAAAAATGATACCTCACTTGTGTGGGTAGGCCTAGCGCCCGCGACAGGAAACGCCCGAAAGCGCAACGTGGACACAGCCACATTTTTGAAGGAAAACAGGTGTTTTTTGCAAAGTGCCTACATGTAGATTTTGGCCTGTAGCTCAGCCGCCACCTAGGGAAACCTACCAAACCTGTGAATTTCTGAAAACTAGAGACCTAGGGGAATCCAAGATGGGGTGACTTGTGTGGCTCGGACCAGGTTCCGTTACCCAGAATCCTTTGCAAACCTCAAAATTTGGCTAAAAAAACACATGTTCCTCACATTTCTGTGGCAGAAAGTTCTGGAATCTGAGAGGAGCCACAAATTTCCTTCCACCCAGCGTTCCCCCACGTCTCCCGATAAAAATGATACCTCATTTGTGTGGGTAGGCCTAGCGCCCGCGACAGGAAACGCCCCAAAGCGCAACGTGGACACATCCAAATTTTTGAAGGAAAACAGAGCTGTTTTTAGCAAAGTGCCTACCTGTAGATTTTGGCCTGTAGCTCAGCCGCCACCTAGGGAAACCTACCAAACCTGTGCATTTCTGAAAACTTGAGACGTAGGGGAATCCAAGATGGGGTGACTTGTGTGGCTCGGACCAGGTTCTGTTACCCAGAATCCTTCGCAAACCTCAAAATTTGGCTAAAAAAACACATGTTCCTCACATTTCTGTGGCAGAAAGTTCTGGAATCTGAGAGGAGCCACAAATTTCCTTCCACCCAGCGTTACCCCACGTCTCCCGATAAAAATGATACCTCACTTGTGTGGGTAGGCCTAGCGCCCGCGACAGGAAATGCCCCAAAGCGCAACGTGGACACAGCCAAATTTTTGAAGGAAAACAGAGGTGTTTTTTGCAAAGTGCCTACCTGTAGATTTTGGCCTGTAGCTCAGCTGCCACCTAGGGAAACCTACCAAACCTGTGCATTTCTGAAAACTAGAGACCTAGGGGAATCCAAGATGGGGTGACTTGTGTGGCTCGGACCAGGTTCTGTTACCCAGAATCCTTGGTAAACCTCAAAATTGGCTTAAAAACACATGTTCCTCACATTTCTGTGGCAGAAAGTTCTGGAATCTGAGAGGAGCCACAAATTTCCTTCCACCCAGCGTTCCCCCACGTCTCCCGATAAAGATAAAAATGATACCTCACTTGTGTGGGTAGGCCTAGCGCCCGCGACAGGAAACGCCCCAAAGCGCAACGTGGACACAGCCAAATTTTTGAAGGAAAACAGGTGTTTTTTGCAAAGTGCCTACCTGTAGATTTTGGCCTGTAGCTCAGCCGCCACCTAGGGAAACCTACCAAACCTGTGCATTTCTGAAAACTAGAGACCTAGGGGAATCCAAGATGGGGTGACTTGTGTGGCTCGGACCAGGTTCCGTTACCCAGAATCCTTTGCAAACCTCAAAATTTGGCAAAAAAAACACATGTTCCTCACATTTCTGTGGCAGAAAGTTCTGGAATCTGAGAGGAGCCACAAATTCTTTCACCCAGCGTTCCCCCACGTCTCCCGATAAAAATTATACCTCACTTGTGTGGGTAGGCCTAGCGCCCGCGACAGGAAACGCCCCAAAGCGCAACGTGGACACAGCCAAATTTTTGAAGGAAAACAGAGGTGTTTTTTGCAAAGTGCCTACCTGTAGATTTTGGCCTGTAGCTCAGCCGCCACCTAGGAAACCTACCAAACCTGTGCATTTCTGAAAACTAGAGACCTAGGGGAATCCAAGATGGGGTGACTTGTGTGGCTCGGACCAGGTTCTGTTACCCAGAATCCTTTGCAAACCTCAAAATTTGGCTAAAAAAACACATGTTCCTCACATTTCTGTGGCAGAAAGTTCTGGAATCTGAGAGGAGCCACAAATTTCCTTCCACCCAACGTTCCCCCACGTCTCCCGATAAAAATGATACCTCATTTGTGTGGGTAGGCCTAGCGCCCGCGACAGGAAATGCCCCAAAGTGCAACGTGGACACAGCCACATTTTTGAAGGAAAACAGAGTTGTTTTTTGCAAAGTGCCTACCTGTAGATTTTGGCCTGTAGCTCAGCCGCCACCTAGGGAAACCTACCAAACCTGTGCCTTTCTGAAAACTAGAGACCTAGGGGAATCCAAGATGGGGTGACTTGTGTGGCTCGACCAGGTTCTGTTACCCAGAATCCTTCGCAAACCTCAAAATTTGGCTAAAAAAACACATGTTCCTCACATTTCTGTGGCAGAAAGTTCTGGAATCTGAGAGGAGCCACAAATTTCCTTCCACCCAGCGTTTCCCCACGTCTCCCGATAAAAATGATACCTCACTTGTGTGGGTAGGCCTAGCGCCCGCGACAGGAAACGCCCCAAAGCGCAACGTGGACACATCCAAATTTTTGAAGGAAAACAGAGCTGTTTTTAGCAAAGTGCCTACCTGTAGATTTTGGCCTGTAGCTCAGCCGCCACCTAGGGAAACCTACCAAACCTGTGCATTTCTGAAACTAGAGACCTAGGGGAATCCAAGATGGAGTGACTTGTGTGGCTCGGACCAGGTTCTGTTACCCAGAATCCTTTGCAAACCTCAAAATTTGGCTAAAAAACACATGTTCCTCACATTTCTGTGGCAGAAAGTTCTGGAATCTGAGAGGAACCACAAATTTCCTTCCACCCAGCGTTCCCCCACGTTTCCCGATAAAAATGATACCTCACTTGTGTGGGTAGGCCTAGCGCCCGCGACAGGAAACGCCCCAAAGCGCAACGTGGACACATCCAAATTTTTGAAGAAAACAGAGGTGTTTTTTGCAAAGTGCCTACCTGTAGATTTTGGCCTGTAGCTCAGCCGCCACCTAGGGAAACCTACCAAACCTGTGCATTTCTGAAAATTAGAGACGTAGGGGAATCCAAGATGGGGTGACTTGTGTGGCTCGGACCAGGTTCTGTTACCCAGAATCCTTTGCAAACCTCAAAATTTGGCTAAAAAAACACATGTTCCTCACATTTCTGTGGCAGAAAGTTCTGGAATCTGAGAGGAGCCACAAATTTCCTTCCACCCAGCGCTACCCCACGTCTCCCGATAAAAATAATACCTCACTTGTGTGGGTAGCCTAGCGCCCGCGACAGGAAACGCCCCAAAGCGCAACGTGGACACAGCCAAATTTTTGAAGGAAAACAGAGGTGTTTTTTGCAAAGTGCCTACCTGTAGATTTTGGCCTGTAGCTCAGCTGCCACCTAGGGAAACCTACCAAACCTGTGCATTTCTGAAAACTAGAGACCTAGGGGAATCCAAGATGGGGTGACTTGTGTGGCTCGGACCAGGTTCTGTTACCCAGAATCCTTGGTAAACCTCAAAATTTGGCTTAAAAACACATGTTCCTCACATTTCTGTGGCAGAAAGTTCTGGAATCTGAGAGGAGCCACAAATTTCCTTCCACCCAGCGTTCCCCCACATCTCCCGATAAAGATAAAAATGATACCTCACTTGTGTGGGTAGGCCTAGCGCCCGCGACAGGAAACGCCCCAAAGCGCAACGTGGACACAGCCAAATTTTTGAAGGAAAACAGGTGTTTTTTGCAAAGTGCCTACCTGTAGATTTTGGCCTGTAGCTCAGCCGCCACCTAGGAAACCTACCAAACCTGTGCATTTCTGAAAACTAGAGACCTAGGGGAATCCAAGATGGGGTGACTTGTGTGGCTCGGACCAGGTTCCGTTACCCAGAATCCTTTGCAAACCTCAAAATTTGGCAAAAAAAACACATGTTCCTCACATTTCTGTGGCAGAAAGTACTGGAATCAGAGAGGAGCCACAAATTTCCTTCCACCCAGCGTTCCCCCACGTCTCCCGATAAAAATGATACCTCACTTGTGTGGGTAGGCCTAGCGCCCGCGACAGGAAACGCCCCAAAGCGCAACGTGGACACATACAAATTTTTGAAGGAAAACAGAGCTGTTTTTAGCAAAGTGCCTACCTGTAGATTTTGGCCTGTAGCTCAGCCGCCACCTAGGGAAACCTACCAAACCTGTGCATTTCTGAAAACTAGAGACCTAGGGGAATCCAAGATGGGGTGACTTGTGTGGCTCGGACCAGGTTCTGTTA